>NW_002060945.1:9020692-9362398 GCF_000150275.1 Trichoplax adhaerens | reverse complement strand
TGTATTTTGGAAGAAATAGATATTCCCTAATTACACATTATTACTTAAATAGTATTTACAAATTTTTTAATCCAAAAAATATCTTAGGATTCGGCGATATTCGATAAGCAGAACGTTGATAACGCTCTAGTTCGTTAATCTAAATATTTTATAAAAAAATAATAGATAAATGCGTATTGTTAATATCATAGTCTGAGATGATAAATGGCCGAGACGTTTCTAAAATTAGAAACATAATACTAGGTGCATAGTAAAGCACCATAACAGTAATAGAATTAAGAATGATATCTAAAAAGGCTAATGTTCGGTTAGTAGATAGTTTCCAGTTATATATCAAAATATACCCATTTTTGATTAGGCTAACCTTATTACTGATATCTCTAATCTTGGTAAAGTTATACAATCCATTAGCTAAAACTTTAGGGTTGCCGTCATTAAGAAAAGTTAGATCTTGGATGAAAACACCTATTAAAGCAATAAGGATGAATCTTAAATCAGTTATAAATATAACGAGATTATAATAGTATCCTAAATAAATGCAAGCTAAGTAATTAATTGAATATAAATTCTAGCTGTTTGCATTACCAAAAAATGGAATGCATGGACAGCTGGTTGGGATATCAGCCAAGACTTTACGATAACTGATATAATTTCGATCAGGCTTCATAAAATCTTCCATTTCATTCAATAATTTAACATACTTATGGCCGACACACTACAAAAAACATAAATCAATCATAAGATGCGTAAGTAAAATTACAATAGCAGAGCAATAAGTTGCTAAGATTGGCGTAAATTACAGAATAATATCAAAAATTGAACTATATTCATAGTGCAAATGACAAGATGTAGATATCATGCATGGAACATTATTTCGAATTCTTTTATAAATGTATAAATATATATATACATATAAATGAAAAATTAGGAAAAGGAATATTACGTATAATAATAAGCTAACCTCCCAGGATTTCTTTAATGATCTTATCGGATGGATGTTAAGACCTCCAACTATACTAGCCATTGTACTGTAGTTGCGAATTATTTTACAATGCTAATATATCGGAAACAATTTTTAACATTATTTAGTAAAAATTTTTTGATAGTTTTAATGAGCCACGAAGCAATAAAGTTATCGTTACCTTTGCTATTTCAATAAATTTCTCCATAGCCTGAGCACGTCCTCGACAATCTAAAGTGCGACAAATTTCAGTTCCGACCCAATAACAAACTGTATTCCATCGCTTGATATAGGCATTCAAATTGCCAGCAATTTCAGCCTTGTCTTTATCATCTCTACATACTAAATATTATATATTAACCGGTTAATCCATAGACCTTTAAATAATTCATGAAATTGCTATACACTACTACCATTTCGTAGAACTGTGCTTATAATATTAGCATTCCAATTAATGATACATTATGAATGCTAATTGAATAGATTAAAAAGAAATAAAATATTTTACCTGATTTCGATCCCCATAGATGACATAAGACTTCATTTGGGCCGATTGATCTTAATATTTCCAAATCTATCAGAGTTAGCTAGCCAGAGTAAACAAATGAGTAAGTTAAGAAACTGAGAGTATTTTACGATGTACCTCGTTACTAGAAGTATACGCATAATTAAACTAATATATACCTATAAAACGAAAGGAAAATTTTACAGGTCCTATTTTGAGTTAAGTGTAACTATTTCTTTATCAACAGAAAATTGAAGAATAGAATTCTAATAACCTGTTCTGCAATTTGCTGCGCAGGTACTTGCATTATACATATTTTTTTAATATCTTTTATATTGGTTAATTTCGATTGTGTTGATGGGCCATACCAGGTTGCAGATGAATTTTCTGAATTATTACCGCTTGCGAGCTTTTTACTCTTTAAATCGGCAATACCTTTGGCAGCATTGTGAAACGCAGCATCAGAAACCAGTAAAGTTTCAACGAAGTCATCTACATGCTTTAACTGTAATATGTTTAAATTTATATAAGCATGGATTTTAAATAATTAGAATTATTATAAATCCTCTAAATTCTTTAAATTATGACACTTTTTAAATTAAGCTTAGTATGCATCTTAAGATCTGTATTCTTACACAGGAAAATATTTAATAGGATCAGATGTAGATTTATTACTAACCATAGACTCGTTTCCCTGAAAATCCCACCAACATCTTTCCATCCATTGCATCAAGGTATTGATAGTCCTAGTTGGAATAGTATATTAACTTTTATAACTTGATAGACTTAATAATATACTTAAATCTTGAGCATCAAAGAATTTATAACACTAATCTAACAAGCAACAGTGGCATTCTCTTGAGATACTAGTACAGTGTATTTTTAGAGATTTATATTATAAAAGATAATTCCTTTCATGTAATCAATTCCATTGGAGATAGATTGTTGTCAAGACAGCAAGAAAATTTTATGAAGTTTAGTCTTTGCTAATTTTCTTACCTTAATCTAATGACTAATCCCCATTTCTCGACGTATTCAAGCTCTTCTTGCGTTGCATCATAATGCAACATGACATTAAATGTAGTTACAGTTAAGAACAATAAATTTGTTTTTACTCGCTAAAGATCATTGCAGTCAATGATGGATTATTTACTATTATTACTTGTAAAATATCTAATGATAAAATATAGGAAATTAAGTTATTCATTAGAAACATATTATAGGATAAGAATAAAGTTTACGTGCTCTAGCTTAGCCAATTATTAAATTAGTAATTGGAAGGAAATAACACTATACATCATAAGTATCTCTAAGAAAGGACAAAAGTGCTAGAGTTCTACCAAATTACTTCATATTTCATTCCGCTGTAATTGATGTAGGTTTCAAAGTCTGAGCAATAATATCTTTAATCATCTTTCATTTATCGAATTCTAATATTGTAGTTGTCTTCCAAATAATTTCGACCTGGGTATAATTTTCAATAAGCTAACACAAACTCAACTCTAGCTACATATTAATTAATGCTGTGGTTATATTTATGCAAGTAATCCATAATTCATACATAGTATATTAAAGATATCGAGATAGCAGCATTTGTAGTACTGCTTCCGGTTTAGCAAAGTGTCGATAGCCAAGAAGGAAAGCTTTAACATAGCCGACGTCTACATAAAACAACAGAAGATAATTTTTGGCATATTTATTTCAATGCACGATAATTTACAAATGCTCACAGTATAACAAGGTTTTAATTCTATTTATTGTAAGTTATTACTTCTATTTTTAATATTGGAAATTAATAACTGGTATAGCAAAGCATTAATCTTTTATCACATTTTACCTGCACTGTCCTCACAGGTCAATTGTTCAACTAATTTTTCGATAGTTCCAGCTGCTACAATATATTTATCTTTCCTCCATGTTAGAATCATAGTTGGTTTATCCTCTGGTTAGATAAAATGATATTTATCAATTTTGTTTTACTTGCATTTCTTTTTTTTATATTTGCATATAATCATTTTTAGAAATATAGGACTAATAGATCACATCAAATCACAATAATAAACACAAAAAATAATAATTTTTACTGAAGTCGTATTTATCCTCATCAAAAAACTTTGACTTTAATCTTTCACAGTACGCCGAATATACTTGTATTGAAATCAAGATTGAAATATAAAATTACTATTGAGCATTTTCTGGTTTACTGCTATTTACCTTCTTTAAAGACAACATCTTGATTTTCTTTCGCAGTAGTAGCTTTAGGAGTGGCTGAACCTCGACGTGTAAAGAATCTTTGGGAAATAATCGGTGATTGTCCTATATTTTGATATTTTTGTATTGGAGTAAAAAAAACAAGAATTAATATCTAATAATAGATACAAGATTATAAAATTAAAATAATATCAATATAGCTCATTGTGATAAAATTTTATATCAGACACACGGCCAATTATCTATACTAATCCATCATCATATCACGTATCATTACTATTGTTGTCGTTGCTGTTATCATCGTATTAACTTTATTAATCATCAACACAATTTCTTTATTGGTATCATCATCATTGATAATTTATATCTATCTGTCTAAATTTAACTATTACTATGAACATCGTATATCACTTTTTTACAGTAAAATATTGCTTTCATATTTAGATTTCAGTATTATTCTTTAGTGATTATTTTTAATATCCCATCGTTAAATAATTAAAACCATAACTAGCTCATATAGGATTAAGTTACCCACTATATAATTTACTTAATGTCATCGAACAATACTCAAGTGTAAAACTCTATTCTACTAGTTTCTGTCAGAGGTGTAAAATTTGCATGTGAAAATTTTAAGAATGCTCATACATGAGAATTATCCAAAAATAAGGGACTCCTTCGAGATTAATTACCCAAAATCTATTATAAATTAGTTTTCAACAATATGGATGATTGTTTCCTATGATCGATAGTTTTACTACGTATACTTCTTTTCCAAGACGCATTTATAGTGGCTCCTGGGTAACTTGAATTTGCTCATATCGTTAATTTACATATCAGTGAGTGAGTTATAGTCTACAAACGAATAATGGATGTAATTAAAATTATCGATACTTTAATATCAATTTCATCTTGGAATCTCTGTTTTTCCATATATGGCAAGGTATTTACGTGATTTATTAAAAAACAAAATCATTAATTAATTAACATTATGTTATGAGTAAAAATATATCAATCAGTTGCACTTTAAAAAACTAAAGCTTTAAGCATATCTTATGCTTATCTATTGGACCGATCAAATCTAGGCGATACGTTGTGATTGAATATAGTCATTTTTTAGTACTACCGTAGTTTAGTGTAAAATCAGCAACTCTAATTTCCTAAATATACAATGATAATATTACAGCTTCGAGTGTGATATAGGTATACCTAAATAAGACTATTCTCATGTGTTAAAAAGTCTAAGCAAAAGCAACGTGCATGAAAATGTGTTGAAGCTGAATAAAAAGCCTACGATTTTAATTAATGAACCTATCTTAGTGCTTAATTATATTTATTATTTTTTTAAATTTGTAGATTTAATTTTCTCTTGCGCAAGCTTATTCTTATTGAAAAGATAATTATTACAGGTAGATATTATAATCACTACGATGATAGAAAAACTAATTAAAAACCGGATTAATCTATCGTCTTTATTAAAGCCCCTCTTGTTAGAAATTCAGAAGAAAGTCTTCTTATCTTAATAAGAGACTCCTTCGAAATCCTACTTTCTTTCTATTGCTATGTTGATAACTATCGTAAACTACACACGAAAGAAATTAATATCCATTTAATAACAATATTATAAATAAAAGCTCATCGGTAAGTAGACTTCTTTATTATGTTAATAAGTACTAATTCAGCAAAATCTTTATTCTTTATATTAAGTGAGTGAAAATTTTACCGAACTAGTACTTTATAGTGATAGTTATTGCTTAACAACTTACTTGGAGAGGAAGACGGTGATCGCATATTTACGGAAGCCGCAACATTTAATAAAGCTTTTTGATTAGCGTGAGTAATCTAATCGCCGATATCAAAAAAAAATTTAATATTTACGAACAGAAAACGCGTTGTCCTGGCTAGCAGGAAATAAAGCATTAGAATGCCTTATAAATACAATATAGGTAAAATAAAAAATTAGGAGTTAAAGAAATAAAAAAATACTAGGAAAGAATAAACCAATGTATAAATTTGAAATTGCATCTATAATGTATTAGCATTCAGATTAGACTGACATTGGTTTATTAGAAATAGAAACCACAACGAGATAAGCCTATACTAATATCCGAACATCAATTACGGAGTTATGCTCTAAAAGTATAAATATGATGTAGTTAATATAGCATAAAATTTTTAAGAATTAAATAACGATACAAAGGAAGCTAGTAAATTAGAGGATATACGTCAAGAATGTAGAGAAATTCTGGAAATACTAGCATCGAATTGACGGCTTTGCTGACAATTTACTCTATTTATCTCCGATAGATACAAGTCTAGAAATGGCTACTGGCTCATAACCAGTTATAATTAAAACTGTACTTCTTCAATATACTAGCAAGAAAAAGAGAGTATGGATATGTAGCATTGGAATAAATATGACTTTAAATCTAATACAATAAGCTAATCAGGTACATGACTACTAAAAATGAAAGCTTTTATCCTCTACAATCATCTATTAAACGGCATCGGTAAAATTTTGTTTTAAAATTAAATTACAATACATTAAGCTATACATCGTTAAATGGAAATAGGTCATAAAATTTCAGTCAGAGTTTTATGATAAGAAAATAAAATTACGCGTTAACCCTATTTATCATTCTGTACACTTTGAAGGAATCATAACTTTTAAATTAAAAATATAAGATAAAGCTTACATTGTATAAATCCACAGCCGATGATGCACGATGTTCTAAATTAGCTTCGTCATAAGAACCTAATGGGAAATTTTATATTAAAAAATGTAACTTATTATGGTATCAAATCGTTAAAGTAGAGAAACATTAGACCATTATCTATGATGAGCTAGACAGCTACTTTTATGCAGCCATAAATCAAGAAAATATACAAAGATGGTAAGATTTTCTATTTCAAACATACGGTCTGCTTGTTGATCTGGCATTAGAAATTCGACTACGCAATCACTAGTTCGAAGTTTCGGATTGGAGGTAACAAATTTGAGGATGCCTTCAACCTAATTGAATATAGAATCAGGATATTAAAATGACTAGTTTAAACTTCTATTTTTAATTCCACTCCTAGATAATGTCTTGAAGAAAATTTATTTCCAAATTTTAACAAGATTGATGTATTTTCTCAATTATATTAGAAAAAAACAAGTTCAAAACACCAAGTATTGAGAATAAAAATTATCTACTCAATTCAATAAGACTGATTGAATGAAAATTAATAGGGCTCATTTGATGTTAAAGACTGATGATTAATTTTTAATTTAGTATCCAGTCATGTAATATTACGAGCAGATAGCTGAAAAATGAAAATATCAAACATCGGACTGAATTTTATATCATAATGCCGATGTTAACGTTAAAAAGTTTCCGTCCCATAGATTATTGCAACTTTTTATATCCGTTTAAAAATTGGCAGCTAGAAGGTGTAGACTAATAAACTATAACTATAATGAACAACATTTATCGTTCAAAAGTACTCTAAATTATCGTAGCTGTAATCTATTCAGGCCAAAATGGAAAAAAAGGCAAGAGCTCAAGCACATAAAGACTAGGATTAATTCTAGTCATTCCAAACTACTCCAGATTGCCAGAGTTTTACGTATATCCACTTAGGCAATAAAAAATGAAGGCCACAAGTGCATAATGATTATCAATACCTATCGCTTAGAATAGTTTAATCTTTATTAAAAAGTTCTATTCGTGAGACTAAATTGGCATCAGTAAATTAAGAGCCAATAAATCAAAATACTGTCAATTTATATATAGTTGAATAAAAGAGAAAAATAGCTATAGCTGATATACTAGCATAAAGTGACAAACTTTTAACATTGAATCGATTTTAAACTAATACAATTTTATACCTTTTGCAGTTGCTTTTGCTTGTCTTTGCTGAAAAATCGCTTAATTGGCTTACTTGGTAGTGGCCCTGTATCGAACGACATGATGATTCTTGATTAGTAGCTGATAATTTCTTTTTTACGGGAAGGGGGTAGGAATAATAGAACGAACGGCAATAATCCTTGTAGCAGTCGTACTTAATGACTACTCTTGTAGGCAATTTTAATTTGTAACAGAAATAGTTTTACAATACCCAGGAGTTTATGCTACTTTTTAGGAAAGCAAGATTACTATAACCAATTAGATAGACTAAAAATGGACAGACGATTTTCCTTAAATATATAGTAGTTTGCATTCTTTTAATCGTTGTCTATATTTATTCATATCATAACAGTAAAGCATTGATGCTAATATCGATTAATAGAGAGACAAAGTTTTATAATGACAAAGCAGACATCATGAATATTATATAATTAGAGATGATTGTACACGACGATATTGACAACATAATTCAACAACAATTATAGTCCTACTTGTAATCTTGATAGTGAAGAGACATTGATTTTTCTGATGACAATTCTTACCTTCATGGTCAATTTTGGATAGTTTATCGTACAACTTGCAAATTTGCTTGAATTTTCTTATTATAGTATAGGATAGACTTTGGGCCTAGATTGAAATGATAAATCAATGTCTTAAATAGGAGAAAACGTTTCTCAAATGATTTTCTATTGGTTCATCTAGCCCTATATTTGTCTGTTTTCATATCGTCTGGATACAATATTCATGCTTAAGATTTAAAGTCTTTTGCATTTCACTGAATGAAATAGCCTGTCTAGTATTGGCTAGTCTATAGGACTAATATCTTCCAATAACTGCATAGTTTTAATATCGTTGTTATTGATTGTCTATATTTGTCTTAGTTGTTATCATTACCCTACTATGGCCGTTGATTAAACGTAATGATTACTACCAGCACAATATTTGTCTAGCATCAGAGCCATTAAACGGCGAGAAAATACAACTTGTATTAAGAGTATTGTGGAATAATAATGCCTGACCACAGTTCTTCTCTTTCATTTATCTACGTTTAGCTATTCCTGCATTGTGTTGTAATAAGATCAGCAGTTAACGCGGTAGCCATTGCAATAATTATTCTACAGTCAGAATAAAGAAGCATGATACTACACTCTGTTGCAATAGAGTTCGGATATGGTCATTTTCTATTGGTTCTCATGACGAAAAGTGATTACGCCACAACTCTGGCTGTAAAGTCTTTAGCATTACGATATTAGTCCAATATCCTAGTCAAAGACATAGGATATTGAATTCTTTTCAAGAGAAAATGTTATTTACGGGTCTATTCAATTTTAAGGATAATCATACAGGCAAGCTAGTGTTTACTTGTCTATGTTTAGCTTTTAATCAATCAAACTTTTGTGATGTGATTGATTTAATAAATTTACCATGCTATATTGTTCCCATGTTAGAATCAACAAGAATAATCTGTATATTAAAATGATAAATAAGATATTATCAAGTAAAAGGTACAAGTATAGTATATGAAGTAGAACGAGCGAGAAATCGACCTTGTATTAAAAAATAATAAATTGTAAATTGTAACAATCAAATTGGGCGTACAGACACTTAATAGTACATAATACTATCAATTATAGGAAATTATCCAAACCTAAGTTCGCCGGGATATTTATTAGTATATAACGTAGCACTGTATATCGGATAACATACCGACAATAAAAAATGCTAGGTAACTAGATGTGTTGTATACTGTAATCAGTCAGGAACTACTCAATCCAAAAATTCCTCTAACCGATGCCATGTACTCTGTAAGCCAAGGTCCCGAATAACAGAATTATACTTAGCAAATCTAAATAGTAATGAAGGCTGTAACTAGGGTAAAACAGGACTTTCAGCAAAATGAGGAGAAATTTGGGTTTGCCCATCCAAAAGTCTGTCTGAAGAGTTCTAAAATGGATCATTTACTCTAGGAACCTGCAGTATCTGAAAAATTGATTCATTATCCGGTGTCGATCACTATACTGTACAAGGTTCGATTTCATAAATATCAATCAAACGTGTTTGCTATACTCTTATAGGCGACCCGTCTTAATTTCATACTTTGTACTTTAAATTAGATGATCATGGTGACAACTGATAACTATCCTATACTATTGCTGTATTTTGAATACCGAAATAGAGCAAATAGTAATGAACAGTAGTTCAACGCGCACTATACGTAAGCGTCGTATATAAATAGGAAAAATATGATATAAGTATAAACTAAATACAATCCATAAGCCCCAAAAATACTAAAATATATGTATCAGATCTTAATATTTAGTCGATATAAATATTTCCGCACAATGATCCAGAAATAGCATGCATTGATTATATTGTACCATAAATATAGAGCTGAAGTATTTGTATAGAATTCTGCCACGTAGGAGATATCATATATAGAATTTGATACACTAATATGTGGAATACGAGCGATATGTATCCATATTATATACTATTCATGGATGTTATTCAGACCAAATTTTTATATAAGGTTATTACGTATTACAAATTATATAGAGGAAAAATAATCATGATATGATATGAATATAGACTCAATATGCAAATGTAGTGCAAATAGAACGATTATATTAAATTACCCAGATAACTCTTCCATTATTGCAGACTCACACTGCAAAATGAAACACTAAAATAACGTTAATATGATCTAAATGCACGCACGGTATAGGTGATGATTGCAAACAAAAATAATCCAAAAATTTGGTCTAAATATAGGCGTATAAATTAGATCTTGCTGTATAAACTGTACTTTGTATACTTGATGTAAATGCCTCCTTACAAACTATCGTATAGTCGAAGATTTGCTAAAAATAATTAAGAGGAAATACCTATATCAGCCAATAGGTGTTTCTACTTTATCTGCAAATAGATTGCAATAAAACAGAATAAAACTTCTGTCGTATGTTTAATATACTGTATAGCATTTACACTTTTGAAAGGAATTGTCTAACAATGTATGTCTACGTGATTCTAATTATACGTCATCATGCTTCTCTACTCGACCATGGCAACAAAATACTAACAGGAACTTTTCGATCCCTTCTTTACCCGGATGAAAAATTGAAAAAGCAGCGGTATTAACTTAGTAAGCTAATAAACGCTACAGAACTTTACGTGTACTTCGGCTATTAAGAGCTATCTGTCAATTTTATAGAATGGTATGTCAAGCATTTTTACTGTTAAATTGCAATGAAGTTCGAAATTCTAATAAAAATTTAAACTTAGGATATCGATGCATTTTATCTTCGATACGTCCGATAGAAGATTACGCATACACAGAAAATCTTTCGTCGTTGCGAATAAACAGAAAGCCTAATTGAATTATAATGTAGGCATTTAAACCGGCATAAATCCATAACCTAACTCAAAATATTTCTTACCGTACTTGTCTAAAAATGGAGTTCAACAACTGAAATACTGATGATAACATTTGACAGGTCTATCAAATGGTAATACTATCTGTTAAATGAGCACATTATCGTAAACCGTCAGCAAAGCGACGGGAGTTTGCACTAGTAAATCATAAAAGTCCTACTTCTAATACTGTTATGAATAGCTATGTATAGGACAGCAGAGCTAAATACAAGTATAAAGCTCACTGAAACTCATTTTATGGCAATGTTAGACATACCATATCTTGTATCTGATGACATAAACAGGACCAAATAATATTATTAACGGATGGAAGGGTGCTCATGCTTAGCAGCATGAAAAATATTCTTGATCGATTATGTTCCATGAGTATAGGACGAGGTATACAGTACACGGTAGACAAACTATCTTAAATTGACAGAAATAAATTTGGCTTTAAAATTGCCAATGACATAGATATTATTATAGGTAATCTGCAGAAGGTGTGCAAATCCAGACCAGTCTTTTCGCCATGAAATAGATATGCCCAAGGTTCCGTAGGATGGCTAACTGCTAATACTACTATATAACAACCTTCATACAGTATAATTAATTTTGGTCGTTGAATAGAAATATCCTGATTACTGATGCTAACGCGCTATATAACAGATTTATACCAGTAAGAGAGCGATTTTTTAGAGAGATCTGAAGTAGTCTACTTCGATTTTAATTAATTTGTAAGATCAATAATCAACATATAAAAGCTTTGATTTGTTTTAAGATGAAACCTTTCATAAAAGTTTATGTAGAGGATGATACATTATTCCACTTTTGTAGGGAACAAATGATAAAGGAAGGCTTCCCTCTGACTCATTTTCACCTCATCAAATACAGTAAATTTATCAATCAACATCGGTTAGATTAATTAAATTACTTCATTTTAAATTATAATCACCCTGAATCACTGTAATGATTAGTAATTACCACTAGCTGACTCATTAATCAATCACCATCATGAACATTAAGATCGCTAATACAAGTAGGATAATCTCTACTGATGACTCATCAGCTATTCTTTTATCATACTCTATCACCAATCTTCATCTAAATTACTGCTTGCTTGTCAATAAATGTTACTCATTACAAGTCAATTTAGAGAATTGAAATAGTCATCTGCTATGTTGATTTGATTTTCAACTATTTTAATGTTATTCGGAATCCATAGCATTCCATTACGGTATCCATGTCAGCAGACTGGTAAACTTGTCAGTAGACGCGATACGGACTACTTAATTATTGACAGATGTTGGTCACGAGATATTGTTATGCAATAAGTAATCTATTGTCGTAACTTTATTACTGCAGCCTAAGATTCTTCTCATTACATCTATTAAAGAAAGATTCAATTGAATTTATAACAAGCGGCAGATGTAGATAGTCAACGCGATAGCATATATTAAATTAATGGCGATCGTGGAGATAAAGTCAGACGTAATCATAAATCGATTGAGATGATCGATTAGTCAAGTTACTTTTTTCTTGCTATTACATACTATGCGATGGTATATTGCATAGCGATAGCATTAATAAGTTAATCAATTCAATTTCCGCTTCATTCTATCTAGATATAGCTCAAGATTTTAAGATTGAACCAAATTTAAAATGTTATCAACTATCCAGCTCCTGTCTGATTTTCTCTGTAACCATGACAAATTGACAACGTATGGAGCTTTTTTTACTCTAGTATCCTATCGACTCTTTCACTATTTACCTCACTGAATACAAAACTGATTTGTTATTGTTGAGATTATACTGATGATATTGAAATTTATATTATTCTGCTAAATTGTACTCAATTTATGAATTTGGAAATCATAACGTGCAATCAAAGGGGTTAAAAAATGGTACAAATGATCTCAAAAAGAAAATTTTCTGTGTTATGTAAGGATGATACCGCTTTAATAAATAAGAATAATGTTGATAACGAGCACAGTAGAACTTTTGTATCGCTAATATAGAGACTAGATTTCATCAATCCTCGTCTAAAGTACTGTACAAGCAATGGCTTCGCTTAAAAGTACTTTATGGACATTTAAAGACTATTATGTTTACAATATATTGATTCTTTAATGGCGAATTAATTGAGCATGACTCATATTCAATGCTTTGTATGCTAGTTAATTACCTCCATTGAGTCATCGTACATAAATTATATCCTTAATTAACATAAATTAGGACCACTGCTTATCTTATGAAATACAATTTGGTCCTTCCATTTAGTAGAATACTGTTGTTTATTTAGTTACCGCTTGTAAGCTACGGTGCTTCTATTCATTCTACTGTATACTTTCCATAATTCCATTAAACACTCTGTTCAGCGGTTGTAAGAAGCAAGGGAACGAAATATTCTTCTATTTTATCGCTGATTGCTTTAAATAATCATATTATAAATCGATAAACTACAGCTTAACTTGACTACTTTTTAAATCATGGTTTTTATATATCGAATGGCACTGTTGTTTTGGATTAAAATCCCACGAACTGACGACGATGTCGAATAACATCCATGACTACCGCAAACAAATGCTGTTTATAGCATAGCTTTAGTTCCATCCACTGAATGTTGAAAGGTACTATACTGTTAATTCCGTTCTGTTGGAGTAGCCTATCCTATCCAATACGAATTTGTATTTCTATATAGGCGTCATGATTGCTATCTTCGTCATTATACATTTTAATAGCTGGGATCATCAATTATTTAGATTATTCATAATTATTAATTGTTACGTCATTGAGTTTCGATCGATTATTTCTAATAAAATTTTCCAACAAATTAAGGTTAGGATGATAATAAAGCTATAGACTAGGGCGATAAAAGAATGCAGCTAGTAGTCTTCAGTATTTACAAATGTCAATTCATTGATAGCTTATTATATGGAAACCTTATAACTATCTTAACTGTCCAGTTAGGTGGGGTGCAAGAAATATATAATAATTAATATAAAGTAGAACTTACCCCTGGCAAGATTGTCGTTACTTTAATTTCGTATACGATAAAGCGATGTTTAAATACAGATTGGCCAACTTTTTTAGGTAGAGCACGCTGCAAAATATTGGAAAAGTTACCCATACTTCGTACAGATATTGGCGTGACACTTAATTGCAAAGGAGTATCTAAAAATTTCAACAACAAGCCAAAAATGCTTTATTTTTAAACTGTTACCACTACAGACGTTAAATGTACATTCATATTCTAGATCAATTGTAAAAAAAACTTAGTATCTTGGTTACAGCTAAATTAGAAGCTATCGTTAACTCTAGTTTACATAATAGTAGAAAAAATTGATTGGATGATTTTCAATTACCAATACTCCTAGTAAATAAAGTTCATACAGCTACACCCCACTTTAATTGATATTAGCCCGCATGCGATTTTTAATTAATATTCAGATTCATATGAATATTTGAAGCCATTATCAATTAATAAAATGAATTTAAAAGCATTTAAAATAAAGTAACGCAGATAAGGGTAAGCTTTATTTGGTAGAGAAATAGGCTAAAATACTAGAATTATATCACTAAACGAGTGTAAGGCAGTTGAAATAGTTAAACATTTAATTTCATTCTAGTAATCCTCAGTAAACTTGTCTTCAAACTGATTTCTATGCAAATGTTCCGTAGGCACTTTTCTGTTAGCTTTGAATTATACGTTCTAAAGAATAAGGTATTTTTACGGTCTCGCTGTGATTTAGACTCGAGGACAGTATAGTGAGTTAGGTTCGATTTTCTACTATTTTCTGTTTCCTAAGTGTCACGACATTTACTTTATCACAAAGCATGATTGATGACCGTCCTGGTATAAATAAAACTACTATCTACTATGGCTAATAAACTACCATACTCGATGATTCTAATTGGATAATATTACCCTGTGTATCATAAAATCGAACCATTATTGGAAACAGGATTGCACAGCTATATCTCACACAACGAGGCTCGATGCATATCATTCACTATCCAGGTTAAAACCAATATTTAAGTTGTTGATGGTAATTTTGATTAGTAAACTATTGTGGTCGAAATATACGGACTTCAAAATATATCCTATTCAACCAACGCGGAAACTAACATTGCAAATCATTTAGGTATTCTATTCGAACTATATATTCATTTACTACCCTGGTTAAAGCTACAATGAAGCTGTTGTTAATCAAAATTGCTAAACTATGGCGTTCAACAATTTCGATATGATCATTATAGAAACTGATGCTATAACGGAAAATAAGAATTGAATAACCATATCGTATACTGGCTGAATATGTACGCGTATAATTCGGTATCTTAGTTTAAATTAAAGAGCATGTCTATGATAGGTAATAAATTAATGGATATAGTCCATTTCCATTAGGCATTTTGAATTGAGAGGGTGGATTATAGTAATATATTCGCAAATCAATTCACATCTAATCATATAAAATAATATTTGAGAGCAAGATGAACAGCCATGATAGATTTTTGATTGTTATTGTCATCATGGGTTAAAATGGTAATAATATTGGACAGTACATCAAATTCATGATGAATCTTCCAAGTCGTGTAGGATTCTATAACATTATTCTAGAAATGGCCTAGGTAGAGAATTGTACGTAATCTACGCAAACAGTAATCCATAAATCTGTTCAATAAATAATTTATAATCTATGAGCTAATATGATTTGGTACTTTCTCAACGAAATACTGTATGGTTCATTGATTGCTACTATCCTATAATCCTGTCTAATCTAAATATTTCTGACAGCTATTGATTGCTTGTAGGCAAAATTAAATTACGACACAACATAGAAATGAAAAATGAAGTCTAATTCTACCTTGTTTTAGGACTTGTAAATTTTCTTGTATCTGTGAAATACTGGCAATTAATTTATCCGTGTTATCCGATAATGAAACCGATAATTGCTTGGGGGATTCGCCCATGTCCTGGTCAACAGCAGGTAGCTTGGATTCTTCCGATTGAGGCTGACTAATTTCTAGTTGTAGATTTTTTTTCCCTTCTTTGCCTTGGCTTTTCTCTTCCTCTTTCTCTTCTTCTTTCTGTGATTCTATAGAATCTTTATGAATAATAAGCGGTATAGTTAATTCCTGGCTGGAATGATAACTCATTCGTTTCATGGTTGGCGGTTCGACATCATCGTTAACGCGGCTTAATTGCTTCCGTGAGCTGAATAATTGTACCATATCGGCACAACTTTGTCGAAAAACAGTGGATGTATTAATATCTAACGTCGTTGTAGTCTTATTAATCTCGTTATCGATCGATTGGCTATCCACTTGTCCTAATAGGTCCACTTTTAAGCCTAATTTGGTCAAATCTTCTTGGGTCATGACTGCCGATGAGCGCACATCCGATAGCGGTCTTAGGGTTAAATATTTTTCACGGCCAATTTTTCGATAGGTCAACTTGTTATTATTCTCCATCACTTTAGACATTGAATTATCACGAGCTAATGTCAAGACATGATTAGCATGAACAGAATCGAAGGAACAGGTTCTATTATGGATATAAGTCGGTGAATTACTATCTATATCATCGGAAGTGATGTTGAATTCGTTGGATACTTTGCCATTGCCAGAGACTGATTGCACCACATCTAAGCTAGAACTTTGTTTCATTAGGATGATACTAGGGATTCTAGGATGGCAGATAGGGCTTAAAGGTGGATCTGCAACTTCGCTTTCTGGTGGTAATTTCAATTCTTTTGTATCGATAACTTTGTCTAAACTTTTCTTCTTGTTAATGTTGATGTTACAAGGAAGAATATGAGCTGATAAATCTTCGTTATTTCCTTGTAATCGAGTGGCAGATGGGACATCATGACAGCTACGTTTCTGTTCTTGGTGACTGTCAGGAAAAGTCTCATTTTGATCTGTTGATCGATTACGATCATCGTCATCATGATTTACAATAGTAGATCGATCAGCTATAGCAACACTGGGAGGCTGAATAGTCGTATCTTGCTTGCTATGGTTGGAGCTTTTCTCGTCGGATGTGATGGATAAATTTGCTGGATCGGGAAGGCCATCGGTATTAGCGACATGATTTGGATCTAATAAAGGTGGCTGCGATGTCAGGATATCACCTTTTCCGCTAATATCATCCGTTGGATAAGGCAATGATAAATGAAAACTACTTCGTAGACCAGATTGCCTACTGCTGCCACAAGATGGCTCAGGAAGCATAGCCCAATTTAATTGTTGTTGCCTAACTGGCGTGAAAATGATGGAATGAATCACTGGGCTATCGCCGTTTTCGCATTCAACTGCAGCTTCCATTTTCCAAGTTAATCGTTGAATAGTTTCAATAATTTTCTTCACTACATCTTTGCTTAATTCTTGGCTTACGGTATCGATCAACGGCGGTAATGTCGATGCTGCTAAACTGATGGTTTTACCGGCAATTTCATGGTGATAAATTTCATCTATTATACCTAAATAGAATCAAGATTATTATTGCTGCGTTGAGTATGCACTTATTTGCCTTAATTAATTTATCTACTCTTTGTGCATAGATCGATACTGCAATAACAGTATCATGCTATTCGTGGCTAAATATATATATCGAATCCATCAGTTTTAAATTAAAATGACGATAGAAAAGTAAAGCTGTGTTGAGTATGCACTTTCTTGCCTTAAATTTCTACTACTTATGCATAGACTTGTACTGATAATATCATGCTATTCATTGCTAAAATAAATATCGAATCCATCAGCTATACAATCTACGTCATTTAAAATTGAAATGGTGATTAGTAAAGCTGTATCGAGTAGGCACTTATTTGCCTTTATAATCTCCTACTTTCTCCGTAGGTCGATACTCTTCTGATAGTATTACGCTATTCATTAATGCAACTAGTTCGATTTACTAGTTGGACAGTTTCTAGCCAAGAAGATTGACTTAATTCAGTAATATCGTAAAGGATACAGAATGCCTTTTAAGTTGAGTAAATTGAATTTGCTATTGAGTTAGAATAGTATTCAGGGTATCGAGGATATTTTTCAAGCAGTGTATCAATTAATAAAATCGATCCTATCTCATAGCATAAAACCCTAAATATCCTCCATCATAATATCCCTATAATATCATAACCTTCATCGATATCGTAGATCAGGATGCAATTATTAGCTTCATAAGAGATAGCGATATTTATCCATCAATTTATATACCATAATAAATTATCATAATCTCCAACGTTTAATGGGATATTCCTAAAGGAATTTATCTGTACTTATATAGTAATAGATTATTCTATGTACTTTATGTCAATCAGAAAACTGTAATTAAGATGACCTGGTGCCCATGACAGGATATCCAACAATATAAAAGCTCCACGAAGATGCAGTATATAACAATATAAAATATCAATTATTGGCGTAGAATATCTAACAAGGAGTTAGGCTACAATAGATTAGAGCCTTCCGTAATAATAGTAGATTATGGAAAGATCTGATAGTTAAGGAGGCTATAGCATAATATTGTCATAGTCATCACAGAATTCATGAAAGAGTAATCAATTTGAAACCATATTATAATTATATGTTATACCTTTACAACTTTATTATATTCATTACTCGAATGCTAGAACTAAAGACCTACCATTTATTCCGTTTATTTTCTATTCTAACATTTTTAATAATGTTAAGTAATTATTCAATTATTGCCTGAAGCATAAAGTAGCAGTAAATGCAACTAGAGAAGTGAAATGGCTCTACATAAAATTGAACCTTTAAAACAAAGTTGTTCACCTAGGAGGTTATTAATCAACGATCGTTTAATCCTTAACTTCGTCTAATTATAATTATTGAACAATCAACCCTTAACCGTCAAGAATTTCAGGAAACGCATACTAGATTTAATCCAATGCCATCATTACTATGTAATCAGTGGGAAAGCTTTATGGATTTTATTTACGATATTCCTTATCAGTAATTCATAAGTATTAATATACTAAATTCAGTCCTATATCAATATCTGTAATAGGAAGCTCCGTTAGACTTATTCGGAAGTAGTAATAAATAAAACGAGGGATATAGATATATCTACACAAAATTTAACCTTTTAAAATATACGTAAAGTTGTATATCTATGAAATTATTAATTAACGATCAATTAATCCTTAACTTTGTCTAATTATTTGATATTCTATGTGAGTGATCAAATATCATTTCCATCAACCCTTAACTCTCTGAGATTTCAAGCAGTGCTTATTAGATTTAATCTAGTGTCATGTCGGCAGCAGGAAAAACTTCGTAGATTTTTTATTAGAATATTCTTTGTCGGTAATTTATAAGTAGTGCACTCAATTCAATCCTATATCTATCTCTGTAATAGGGAAATTCTGCTGAATTTATTCAGATATGCAGTAATTTTAGGAGATATTTAAGCCTTACTAGTTAGAATCTGTGCTAGCCAGCAATAGAGAAATTTTATCGATTTCTACGATGCGTAAACACATATGATGTATAAAGTGATAAATGAACCAGATTGGATTGGATTCTTTTAGTATATCGGACACAAATTCCACCTGAAATTTATGCTAATCCATAAGATTCCCTTTAGTACCAGTCATTTTTGTGATAAACAATGATAAATTATATAGCTTAACACCTACCAAAAGTAAAGTGCAAACTTAATCCTTTTTAGTTAATCATTTTAGTGTATATTGACACCAATTTTATGACATTGTGTGAACTATTCTGGATTCTTATGCTATCTTTTAATGCCTTAGCCATTTACTCAATTTATACTGTAAAGGGTTGGAATAAATCACCATATAGCTCTGAGCTTATTAATAAATAAAATTTTCACTATTTAAAAAAGTTATTATTTGATAAGTCACTCGTTTACATTAAAATGGATATCAGGTAAGTAAGTTCAAAATTAATGGAATAAATTAACAACCTACCTTTCATTCACATCTATATTCTCTAATCTATTCGTAAAATAGTTTTTCTAGTCCTACAGGAAACTTATATTACCGCTGTATCTTCAATATATCAGCCAGAACTAGTACAATGCTAATCAATTTTGAACTAAAAGTAGGAGTTTAAACAACTTTACAACAATAACTTTGCATACAAAAAAATACAATATGGGATTTAATATAGGAAATTAAGAGTCTATGTTAATTCTGATTAAGGTTCTTTGATCGATAGAATTTTGGGAGATTGTTGAGCAATCTTATAAAGGGTAAAAAAGGCCAGCATTAAAGTTAATCAATAAAAATTAGACAGTCCCATAATCAATAAATACTAGACTGTTGATGATGAATTGCATCATTTCTATCTCGTTGAAATTCCATTACATAAATTAATTCTAAGTTAGTATGCAAAGCTGATATACGAATCAAGAAAATGGGTTTTATAAAGTTCGATTTAGTTGGAGATACAATTAAGATAGACTCATCGAATTCTTTTCTCGGTATTTAAATAATCCTAATAAACTATAATCGTAAAACTTGATTGATAAGATTGGAGTAATAGCATTATTATTAGTTAGTCCTTTACTCAGTTATCAAAGCAGCTATATTGGTAACAAAAAACAAAATATTGCATCGGATCATAAATTTCCGGAAAGATCGCTAAAACGAAAGTAAAAACGACTGAATATAATTAGATTCTATCCATGATATATTTCAACGTTTTCTTACCCCACGGAACGCTATCAGTATCTTTGTGATCTTTTAGTAATGCTACTGCTTGTAGATCGATTGCTGCCGCAGAATTTTCCTGTTGAATTTGAAGAATGGTTTGCTCTACTTGGCATAAATTTAGCATAATCCGATATAGCTCTTCTATTAATTGAATAATTTTGTTGACTCTCGGTTGATAATAACTTGAATTAATTTGGCAATCATCTGTTAAGCTTTTATAACATAATTGACAGAAATCAAGTAAATCTTGGCAAATAGGAATAAAATCTTCATAAATAACTGCAGAACGGCGTTGAGTTATTAATTGGCCGATAGAACATGAGTCATTAGTGCCTTGGTCTTTCCATTGTCGATAAACTTCTAATGCTTGCTTTGGATCCTTTTCCATCGGTAAACTTGCAGCCATGTTAATTTCTAGATGTTTAACCGATTGTTTTTCCTACTAGTTCGATAAGCTCTACGAATGAAAGAGAGGATAGTATTAATTGAACTTAGCTGATTGGCGATAAGTAGATAGTTTCTACTTTAAGCAATTTCTGTCTGCAATACTGTAAAATGATTGTAAATGATTCCAATATGAGAATGAGATAAAACTAAACAAATAAGACAAAATAACGCAGTTTATTCCTACCCGATTATCTTAAAACACGATAGTATTGATTTAAATAGTATAGAATGTTGAATTTTAAAAGAAAGGGTAAAGTCAAAACATTACACTTTATTGATCAGTCATCAAAATGAATATTAACTACGAGTTTGATTTATTATATTAATGATTGTGATGGCTGTTATTTTTACGTTAAGTGTGAAATTCCTAACGAGGATTGAATAACAGGGCAGCCTTATATTTTATTTTTAACCCCTTAAGGTTCAATGTTGATTATCGCTCGGTATATTATTTGGAACCAAAGGACATTTGTTGTCTGTATCATCAATACTTAGATAATAAAAGATTCAAGGCTATTTTGTAAAATAGTAAACATCTATACAAATGTAAATTAAAGCAAATGACATGAAAGAAAATAAAAATCGTATTACTGCTGAATATCAACGTTGAGATAATTTGTCAATTTAAATAACAAAGAAATTTTTCTAGGATTGAGGAAGTCGAGCAGTTCGATATTATCCTATTTAATAAAAACAACCGTATCTATTATCCTTAAGATAATATTATTTGGATAGAGATCGATTGAGGACATAATTTACATATAATAGGCACAAGAGAAAAGCTATGGTATGCAATGAATCTTCAAGTCCGTAGACAAAATTATGGATGTAAGTTAATCATGAATTGAAAACAATCTCATATTGAAATAGCAAGAGACGATCAGTATCTACATCAATTAAAAAAGACAGAGGAAAATTATATTATGGGTACCAATTATGGACATATAACTTTTAAATATCATTGGAGACTTCGAATGAGAGTCTATTTCATATTAAACTGGAAATTCTGATGACTAGTAAGAATATAGCGTGTGATAAGTAAAAATTTCAGCAATAAATTATAGCTGCTAGTTATGAATATAAAACAATTAAACTTCTTTTAAATAAGTAGCTTGATATATCGTCATTGGAATAGAAGAGTATGCATACTCGTAATAAGGTATGTTGTCAGATAATATGTGCATCAAGACTCATCTGTAAGTAATAATCAAGACTATAAAACAATTAAATACCATTTGAGAATTAAATTAAAGATCTATTTTTATATCAATTAAGAAGTAGAAAAAATAGGTAGATAGCAAATGATACGAGAAAAATTCTAAATTCTTACCAAGAATAAATTGTAGATGCTAATTACGAATATGTGATAATTAGATCTGTTAGAATAAGTATATTTACGATAAAGTATATTTCGTAGTATAGTATATCTTCGAATAATATCCGCCTCAAATGTAGTGTATAACTGGGAAACAATTTCAATATTTGGATAAATGGAATGAGGGTAGATTTTAAATAAATCAGTAAAAATGGATAGAAATAATGGTTTATCATACGACCTAGTTTTAAAATATTATCAAGATTATACTCTTATAATTATAATAGACGTTATCGTAATTGTAATATGATCAGATAGGAATTGAATAAATAGGTGAGCAAATTGAAGAATACGATAGTACTACCGATAGGATATTATGTAAACTATAACCAAGAATGAATTCTAGTCATTGGTTATGAATATAAAGCGATTAAATATTATCTAATTAGCTAATTAGGTTAGTTAAAGACTAATGCTTTCAAATCATTTAAGATGTGCTGGAAGTAGTAATGGTTTAATACAATTTTCAAACCGACATTCCAAATAAACTAGAGCCGCTAGTTACGAACATAAATTGTCATATAGCATTTGAACAGACTAATAATTTAGTTCTCGGAAAGATCTGAATGCTAGCGATGATCCGACATAATGTAAATATAATGCTAAGAATAGCTTTTTAAAAACCAACTATAAACCTAAGCGATTAATAATTAGCACTATAAATTTATTGTATTGTGACATCATGGCTATTACAGCAACCTAGAAATCATGATACTACTATTGTTTTTTACTGCCATTAATTGAGGAGTTTTATCTACCGCATAATGTTGCCGGTCACTACCTTAGTTTAGTTTACTGAAACGTTAACATCCAAATAAATATTCATTACATTACGTAATTACATAATTAGAATTAATTATATTAATTAGTAATCTTTAAATATAACATTCCAATATTATTCATAGTCGAAGAAATATTTAAACTTTTAGAATCCAAAAATTATATTACTATATCATAAAGACTTGTAAAACTGCACTTAACTCTTTAATTTTCATGTTTACTTTAATCAATTTTATGATCAAAGGAGCAATATAAGAATCTTTAACTTAAACTCATTATTCTTTAAATAGTAATCCTTGGATTGAATGCTAATTTTTAATTAAATGTTCTATTTTAATCATATTATAATTTAAGAAAACAACTTCGTATTACATCATTTAAAAGTACATATTGTAGAAATGATGTAATGGGGCTTTTCTAAGATATTTGACCTATTTAGATAAGTAATCATAATTTAAAAGATGTTATTTGAAATTATGAAACTAAATAATTTGCTAATTTAGTACAAGTTATGATTTATTTGTCATCTTGTTAGAGTTTAATGTATACTGTTTGATAATATTCTCTAAAATTATGTCCGAAGACTGACATATCACAAGTATTAATGAAACTTGATAAATTTTATAGCCAACTAATATTATTATAAAGTTTGTTAGTCCTCAAAATTCAAAATATTAAATAAATTACAGTATTTTTTACACTTCAGCAAATATCACAGCTATAAGATTGCCTTTTCAGTTTTATTCTCCAGCATATCCACAGATTATGATAATTAATTATGAAGATATCCTTTCAAAATTGATAAAAATTACAGTTTAAATATTGGTAAGCTCGTAATAATATAATGATATTCAAGCATAAGCTATTTGTTTTTTATCTATTTTACATGTACTATAGATTGTGAATAGTATTAATAAATGATTTTATCATAAGTATTAAACAACTTTCTTGAAATAGTCAGATATTGGCATCATTTGCCAAGGCTGAGACGTGCTATAATTTTGATATCTCAAGTTAAGCGAGACAATCTTATATTTACGTAATGTTATTCTATTCTCCTACTCCAAGTTTGGTCAACAATTGATACTCTAAATTGCTATTAAACCAACGAGATTAGCATAATTTTGAAGCAATAAAGTGAAGTGAATAATATGTATAATCTATTACGGTATTTAAAGGACTAATAGCATAATATTTTACTGATCCCATAAATGAAAGTAATTAATCAATTAATATTTCATACTATCCCAGAGAGCCGTGTTAGAATATAAAGCATCGTCTAGTATTTAAAACAGCTAATTTTTAATGCTTATCTAAATACAGTTAAGGCTTACGATCTCTAAATTGTAGCTAATTAAGCAGGAAGCTTCTATGTCTATTAATAGTAGAATATGAATTGAAAACCGATCTTGGCTATAACTGAAGTATCGTTGATATTGATACTCCTGAGGGGCACAACAATACAAGTATAGCTATAATCCGTTACATCTAATTTATCTTTTTGTTGATCTGATTATAAATTTCGGACTTATATTTTTGTTGATTAATTATTTTCCAGGTGATTAAGTGCTTATTGTATCTATTTTACTATATAACTAATCAAAATCATGAAGTCTTATTTCATATTTTGTTGAATAATTTTTCTAACGACTAAAGGCCTATTACATTTATTTCATTCTACTATGGAGCTGATCAAGATATAAATTTCTGATTTGAATTTTAACCCATTTTTCAATTTTCTAGTGACTGATGAAATCAAAGTAATAACATTGGTAAATTTTCAAGCGCAATGAACATTCTACATTCCTAAAAGCGTTGCAATATTAAGATTGAGATAATTTATGATCAGTATTTTACCTGAATATTCGTTCAGATAACATCTCATATGTAACAACATAGAGCATTGACTGTTTGCAACTATTCTAGTTATCATTTCTTATTATATGCTGTTGAATACCCGTTGAGTTACTGTGTTGTAGATGGCAACATTAACTCAGTTGTGATCGTAATTGAACGAGTATAGCAGTATAACATCAAATAAA
Source organism: Trichoplax adhaerens (assembly GCF_000150275.1). Classification (NCBI taxonomy): domain Eukaryota; kingdom Metazoa; phylum Placozoa; class Uniplacotomia; order Trichoplacea; family Trichoplacidae; genus Trichoplax; species Trichoplax adhaerens. The sequence continues at coordinate 9,337,075 of NW_002060945.1, read as the reverse complement.
GCTCGCAATTTACTTTTATAATGATTTGTATCAATTATGATTTTATAGCTATCAGCTAGTGATTAAGGTTAAGAAAAGTAATAAAAAAAGACCAACTATAACTTTCTGTAGGACGAATATGGTTCTACTTACCAACAAGTTAAATTACTATAGTTCCCTTTTTACACCTCAAGTAGATAATATTAAGAATGGATAAAGATAAAAATGTTATTAAAGCTTGACCTTGAATTATCTTCGATATTAAAAACCTCCTAGCAGATATAACTCTGTAGTTGACATATAATTTAATTAATTGACGATGCTACTACTACCCATAAAAGAAACTTTAAATGAAATCTCTGCCTACTGGGCTAAGGACCCCTACAAAATAGCGATTTAGTGCCGTAAATCGGGCAGTTTAGTCATATCTAGATGTATGAATGTCAAGTAAATAGCATGGTGCTTGGCATAAGATGCATTTCAGAATCAGTATTTACTAGCTAAACCGGTCTCATTAGGTCTGCTTTCTATTTAATCGGAAATTTCAATTCAATTTACTTTTTTATCGTACTAAAATTAGAATTTTACATAGCTACTTACTCAATATATCTGGAAATACTTGATAATTTGATGCTGATGAGTATTACAACGAATGCTAGAAATTAGGTAGTGCTGAGGAGATAATAATTCGATCTAGAATGCAATGTACAATAATAGAAATGATCAAAACGATATTTTAGGATTCATACCGTATGTTTTTCTTTAGTTACTTCTGAATTGGTTCGATAGTGTTGCCAAGTGAAATCTTGACTAATAATATCACAGACTAATGGCGGTGGCTTATGTTAATTTGAAATACTACTGTAATATTTTTTCTGGGTATCGTCTACCTTATTACTAAAAATTCTGAATAAAAAAATGGAAACACTCGCTATATCATAAGTCACGTAATTTAAAGATTAAGAATCCATTAAAGTTAGTCAAAGCTTTACCTGCTACATAAATCTTGTAATTATTTATAGTTAGCTTTAACTTTATTGAAAAATGCCATTACTGCTTATGATCACTTGTATCATATATACTCGTAAATTAGTAAGACTGGGAAAGATATTCGAACTAAATCGAAGTGAAATTATCGTCTACTACATTAAAGGTAAGTTATTCAGAAAAGATGACTTGTTAAAATTTAGGTATAAGAATCTGATGGACATAATTAAGCTTATATTATGCCTTGGTAAGAGCAAGTAGATATTTGATGACCTATAATTTATAAATTTTCGGACTATAATAATAAACTCTACCATTAATATTTCTTAACTTAGCATGAACATAAATAAAAGCATAGAGCGGTCATTATTATATTCGAGTCACTCATTAAAGTACATACTTTCTTTTCCTGCAATATTTTGTAGATTGTGAAATTAATATGAAAAAATTCAAGTCGAAGAATGATATGAAAGCTAAGAAGATGATTATTTCCTCTTGCGTCGTCATAGTGTCGGTGAAAATTTCAATTTAATATTCAGCATGATTCATCATCGCCATAAGAAAGGGCGGCCTGTAATAATATTATTGTAAATATATTGTCCATTCTAATTGGTAGATTCTATAGTGTCTGTTGTTTTTTCAATATCTACTTTTTTAATCTACCGTGTGGAGAATATAAATAAACGTTGATGAATATTTTTGAGATAGATCTATACTAAGTTGGCTGGCTGATCGCGTTTGTGAATGACTGGTGCCTTGCACCTGCTACATTCTCTATTCAACTTTTATACTACCCTATTTATTTGACTCTTTCCTTCTTCGTCTGTATCAGAATGGTACCGCGGTAAATGAAAGAACTGAATTTCAATTACTCATCAATAATATCAATACGTACATGTTCACTACAATAACGATAATGTATAAAAATCGTAATCTTATTCAATGTGAATAGGTTGGCGATATGCCAAAGGCTTGATGACGACGATTGCCTTTATTATTTCTTCCTGGCAACTTCCTCTAAGTTAAAGCGTAAATCATTCAATTTTGCGCTCTAAATCGATATTGCATATCGTCTAAATGTATTGATTGTACTAGTATTTCCATGACAGTTTCCTATTCCATGTCAACAATAATACGCTCTAAATCGATTTTATAAATCGACTATGTGTTAATAGTACATATATTTCTACGACAGTTTCCTATTCCATGTCAACATAATACTATTATACTATATAGCGTACTCTGATATTGCAATGATTACCCAATTAATGCAAAATTAAAATAGGAGATCTAAAAGAGATCCTTAGAATTATAGATTGCTATTGTGTAGTAAAATTATTCACCATTAAATACAAATTCCCTTCCTTATTACTCGTTATATTATTCATTACTAAAATAATAATTAACTTCATATAGATCGAAACGATAACTGCTACAACGATCGAAATATTCTAGATGACTATACTTCTAGATTTCTGCTATGAGCTGAAATAATATATTATTAAATAACAATTATAATTACTATTTTATCATGTAGATCAAAAAGGTGATGACGATAATTACTTTAAATATAATATTTTAGATAACAATAGTTATAATCTGCGTTATAAAGCACTATAGTTAACCCCACCATGAAAAGGCGTCCAAATTATTAAGCGAATTAGAAATTACCAATTTGGGAACAAGCAAGGAATCATTGCCTTGGGTGGAAATGATCCACTTTTTTGATCGAAATTATTTTTCAATTATATGTATATCACATGGCCATAATGATAATTGGGTCGAGCATTACATCCATGCTGAGGGTATCGTTATAATTAAATGATAAAGGATAAAATTTGAGTAGAGCAGGTGATCATAATTACGGATTAAATTTCTTTAATCAATTAAAGAGTGATTCTTCATTATACGCATTGGTGCGGCTATGATAATTGAAATGAGTATGAGATTCATATCGAAATGCATTATTACTGTTAAATAAATCCAGAGTTAATAATTTAGAAAAAGGGAAGTTATAATAGCTACGAATTGAAATCGATCTCTTAGATATTCATCTTTATACGCCTTCCAGCATGTGCATGATAGTAGCTTAATTGAGCATAGAACCAATATTGCAAAATATCAGTATCTTTAGATAAGCTTAGAATCACAAATTTATAGTAGAGGCTATAATTGCAGCTATGAATTGAAGAATCGGTTTGACAACGATTATTTTGCTATTGCATATATCATCTTGGCTATGATGATAATTTGATAGAATGTAATAGCCATGTTAAGCGCATTGTTTTCACTGAATGATGTGATTTTTTTAATTCAAGGAAAGTAGACTTAAAATTATATCGGTGAATTAAAGCAATTGGTTCCTTAGGTAATATTTTCCCCTATAACATTTGTTCATGATAGGTAAAAAGTCATTAATTTGTTTAATATAATATCTGTATTAGAAAGTATCCGGTATAGCTTTAAATAACTTAATAGTGTGTGCTGAATCGAAGCTCATCATAGACGTTGGCGTAATTTCGCGTAGCTATAGCTACAACTATAGTCTGAAAGTGTTGATGGAATCTTTTTAGATCTATTTATGTAATTGTTACAGTTCTACGATCAGATCGAGCATAATATCGGTATTGAAGAGATGTCTGGCTCATAAACTGAATCAGGCAGAACGAAGGAGAAGTAATTTTGGGTTATTAACACAAAGTAATTTTTCTCCCATTAGTCTTATAGATTCAAACGATCATAATGAGCATGATAGCAAGTGTAGTATTACATGAGAAGATAGAACTTTAAATGAAGCGATCAAGTAAATTTTCTATTTTAATATCTGTACAATTAATCTAATAATTGTTTTAAGCACAATATAGGTCTTGAAATATGTCATTGTTCCATTGCTTAGAATGAAGAAAATGTGCGGCAGACATTATAACAATGATAGACTATTATAATAGATCGAAGTAATATTTAATTGATTAATATATCGACGACTAAGTTATATAGTTCCGCAATATGTCAGTCGATTTCTATCATGATTCTATTTAATATCTAAAAATGTCAAAGATATAGAACTGAATGTAGGAAATACGGAAGAAGCGGCGACAATAATTAACTGCTAAGCAGACTAAAACTGTCTTCTCAATTTTATGAATACATTGTCAACCATTAAATTATTATTTGTTCTTTGCAAACGTTACGGATAAGATGCATATTTTTCGCAAATTATAAGATTTTGATGGAATCGAATTTGATATTATTCATAGCATTACTATAATATCATGTCAGTTTGCCATGAGAAAAATTTTTTCAAATACAAATTTAACTATAATAAATGATAGATCTCATTCCGAAATCATACTTATAAGGATTTTAGGATGTATACGTGAATATTTTCCTTCTTGATAGTTTACGTAAACTGCTGCTAAGTAGTATAATGTATTATAATTGAAAATTGCTAAGCCATACCGTAGGCTATGACGGAATTCAACATCAGAATTTGAAAATAATTTTACCACTGCAACATTTCGTTTACAATTCCTTGGAAAGATTATCAGAACAGAGATAAACTTGCTAATTAATTTTATGTAAATTGCTGAAACGAACATTAATGATAGTATCCGTTGTATAATATTCTTTATATGTATTTGATAACTTAATTCAATGCAGTGCAGATTATTAATTATTGATATTCTAAAACAAGATTATGCGGTAATCTTTCTCGTAGAATATTATAAACTTAGTCATGAAAATTAATAGAAGGAAAATCTTTAAACGATAGCGTTATAACATACACGATTAATGAACGATTATGATCCTACGTGATTGTAATTTAGTTTAAATGCATTTAACAGGAATACAAGAGACGAATTGTAGTTAAAAATTGCTCTACTCAGTAGCGAAGTACTTTATGCACACGGTGCAATATCAATGATTGGTACCTAGTTCATGAATTTCAATACAGTAGAGAAGTTGATCACATTGACCTCAAGATAATAATCGCTGATATGCATCATACAAGCTTAAATTTTATTTAAAGGGTGGATATTTGGGAATTATGGCCTTATACATTTCATGAGTCGGATGATCTGAGGCTATGCTTTAAATCTGTTAGTTTCAAGGATTACTTTCATGATAAGTTGGAAAAGTCAGACCTTAGCTAATGTTTCATTCTCCTGCTAGCTTAAATTGTGTCACTATCAAGTCGAAGAAAGTGCAAAATCAGTAACTAATTGAAATTTAGTAGCCCCGAACTTAAAGCATAATGCAATGGTTAGTATTCCGATGGCATTAATCTATTAAAGCAATTCGTTTATCGTACAACAATAAAATTAGTCCATCTTGAAGCTTTAAATATAAGTTTTGAAGTTACACATCTAATGGAGATAAAATAATAAAGTTATGCAAACAAGATCTAATGGTTGATTTATTAACCAACTTTAAGATTAGCGAAATTCTCAAATGTTTATGATAAAGCCACTGGCAATGATATCAATTTAAAAGCCTTCTACTAAAGTTACCTTATAACACGTATTTAAATTAAACTTAGGCTTTAAACCAATTTGCGTTGACGGAGTGTAAGCAATAATACGAGTCTATGACGACTACCGATATGTTGTAAACGCAAATGATTAATATTATTTACAGATTTAGATTCCATTTATATGAGCAAATTTCTTAAGCAGTTACTGCTGCTATTTTCGACTAATAAGGACAAAATCGACGTTATTTGTATGATTATAGCATTAAAAAGTTTGTAAATGATTGCTTATGATTCTTAAAATCTATTGGTACCACAATTACTTTCATTGAGATTAAAAAGGGAAGGTACTTTAAGAGAATATAAAGCTATAATATACCGGATACTAATGATTGTTGATGTACAAATAATAGAACTAGCTGTAACTGCACACTAGACTACTAGTTTTATAATTCAATGTATATTTAGAATATAAATTCATGTATGTATAGCTCAAAACGGTCGGCAAGATATAGACTTACTTATTACGCATAGTAGCTATTCGAGATGTAAATGGTGCAGATTTAGAAGGTATTCTAATCTTGATCTGCTCTATGCGGCCTATAAAGTTATATAGACTTGCATATGCTAAATATGCAGAAGGGTAACGTCATTTTATCTCGAACTACTCTAGATAAGGCAATAAAATATAGGCTAACCATTGTTGCACGTGCCTAAGTAGATTTACATACAATGAAATTTACCGTTGCCTACCCCAAGCAATACATTAAAATATGGGCGTGCAAACTTACTTATCTGTTCTAAAGATGCATATATCGTGGAGTTATCCTCGAATCTTAACTTTATCTACCTTAATAATGCATGAAGTACAGACTTTTCTGTGCTAATACGGTATAGCTAAATGTGCCATACCATTTATAGCCTGTTATAAACCGCAATTTGCATCGACAAATTAGACACTACTAGTGGGAACTATACGTTATGCGCTCACTGCCACGATAGTCTTCCCCGATATCTACTGTTGGGATGTAGTAATAAATAATAAAAACAGGCTCTAAATCTGGCTATATTCAATTTATTAGTTATGAACTAGAAGTTACCAACGAGTAACAAGATCCGATCTAAACAACAACTCTTCGTAAAACTCTCTCCCGTGCTTAGCTTGCTCAGCCTCAAACACTATTTCTTTTATGTATTCATATTTAGTATAAGTTACCAAATATAGATAATTACACCAAATAAGGAGTTATATCCAAATCTTGATAATTACGACTAACGTTAGTCATTGTATCAGCAGTGAATACCATACATGAATACAGTATAATATCTACCCTACAATATGATTCTAAATACTGACGATCTCCCAACGACAAGTGGCCGCAATAACTACTAGTCTTTCTTCAGACCAAATTATAAACTCAAAAATTTTTACAAAATCGGACAATTTATGGTGTAGCTTCATAACGTTAATGCCAGGACTTACATAATATTATACGGCAGCATGCAATTATCTATTAAAATATTTCAGACATCATAGATAAATTGATGACAGTACATTCTACTTATCTTATTAGAACTCTATTACGCCACTATGCAAAGTTACTTTGCAACATAGTTCTTTCTACCCGAACGAAATTCAACTAAGGGTTTGAATTAAATACTTGATACTGCACGTAATAATAGGCAAAGTCATATAAGATGTAGTTTTACTTCTGTCTAGCTAAAATAAATCTTAATATATTGAATCGTTTATGATAACTGTTCGGAATTAAAATTAAAATATAATTTTACTCCTATCTAAGACAAACGTATTGCAATGTAAAATCTAATAGACTCCAAAAGTTGGTAATTTGTTGATATTAAAAAAATGAAGGAAACAGGGAAAGGTAAATTTTAGACTTGTATCTAACTATCTATCTATATATATAAGTAAATACTTTACAAGTTGTCATTTGACGTTATCATGTGTAAAAATGAAAAATAACTAGATTCACCTATGTCAAAGTTTTACTAAAAGGGTAATAAAATATACTTTTGACAGCTAATAGAATAAAATTAGTTCTGATATTTTACCTTTTCTGGGTGCTTCTTGAAATGATAGGCTTTATTAGGATTCAACCATAACTAAAGCATGGGATAAATTATAATGAAGATAGATTACATCGATTAGATAGTTAGCTTGAATCTCAATGTCACCTATTATATTGATTATTAAAAATATTTCTCTGCTTCTATCCTAATTTATAAACCATAGTTGATCATTCTATTTTAACAAAATAGACTTGCTCTAATTATTATCATACACAACAGAAGATGGCTATAGGGTAGTGAGCAACCAGCTAGAGACAGAACACGATTGGGATTGATAATATATGACGATAATGAATGAAAAAATTTAGAAATCTCAAAGTCCAATTACAACACTAGTCAGTAAGACGACAATCTCTAAATTCTTTCATTTGCTTGATTTCCAATATATTGTACTAGTTGGTCTACTCTCTACATTAGCAAATGCAGGTAGTCTATGGAATTATGGCTTTGTCTCGATAAACGCACATATACTGTATATGTATGGAGAGAAAGCAATGAATGAATGCTACTAGTTATAGGCTTGTCAAAAGAAGTTCAAAGATGACGTACTGATGTCATAACTTGAATTCAAGAAATGGAAACTAAATATAAACTAAGCCATTTCAACTGCTGTCTATTCATATTGTCACGTAATATCCTATACTAGAAATTCACGCATGAATAATGTGTTCTAACTAGAAATGGAGGAGAAGTAGATAAACAATTGATCATTATTGATTTATACATTTGATGTATTTTTCTTGTAATTAAAATAGTTACCCTTTTTAAGAAAAAATAATTATATTGTATAGAATGTCTCCATTTGGATTCAAGTGATGGATGTAGACAGGATGTACGGATTTTATTCAATATTTAGCTATTATATTACTGGCCAAGATCTACTAAAGTTATATAGTTTATTAATAGGTGGCATTGTTGCAGAATTGGCCAGGATCCAAGTTGGCGACTATTTACTGCAAAAGCATATTGTCATTGACTGATTATTATAAAAGTAACATTCAAGCAAAAATAGCCATATCGAAAAATAACGTTAGGTGTTTGCTCAGTAATTTTCGATGATGATTAAATTCGATAGATATCCAACGGATACTATAATTACCAAACATGGTAATTCTTAAGCTATAAACATGAAATTTAAATGTGCTCTAATTTCGATCATAAAATTTACAACGATTAAAATTTTGGTAGATTAGATCGTCGGATTGAATATTGAAACAGTCAATTAATGTCAACAACATAGATTGCTCTTCTATTGAAACCTGTAATTTTTTTCTAAGAAATAGAGTGATAGCCTCATTTGTAGTCAAGACTTTAGAGTTGAAAGATATAAATTGTTTTGTATCAATATTGACATTATATAATATAGATCATATTATCCATAACACGTAATGTAGCCGTATATAAGAAATTAAGTATACATTTTAGTTAAAAGCAAGATGAAGTAAGGTACGAAAATATCAAATAAATATAAATTACCGAATATCCAAGTTAGGGTTACATGTGGCGTGTGTAAATCGTATACCATATGACAGATACGGAAATTGAAAAATTAACCCGTGTCTACGCACTATAGACCTGCACTATGGCCCCTGACTGCAAACATGATCAGTAGTACATCAAATTCAAGGAATACAGTACCAGAAATTTGAGTTATTTATAGTCAAAAAAGGTTAGCTGTAAAAAGGTTGATTAAGCAAGATTAAAGCCTGAAAATTACCATGTATCTATGCTTACAAAATAGTATTGAAAGTTACCGTAGTACATGCAAAAGAAAAAAATAAAGAATGGAAGTGTTTATAAGCAGGATAAGTTCAATCCCCATCCTGTTTATATTAAAGTCATAACGATACAGATGTCAAGATATAATAAGGATTGAAAATAAATTTATCATATACATCACGGATCGAATTGAACAGTATAGATTGTCAAATATCAAATGTTGTTCTATCCAATTGGGGAATATACCGGACATACATATACGAAATTTAAAATTAAGGAATAAACAAGCCAATATCGTAAGCGTAAGGCAGATTATTTCTATCAATAGTTGTATATTACAATCTGGATGGATAACATAAATAATTTACCTCTACATTATAAGGAGTGATTAACAGTAACATAACTACCTTAATAGCCTGTACTACCAATTTCCATATCATTTACCTACCTTGCTGCAAGAAGAAAGCCAATGAGCAATGACCTCATCCGTAGATAGTCTAGGTTTTAAACATTGGAAACATAGATAACTAAATACTATGCTAGTATACCAAAGTCAGGGTGTGAAGTAGTCAAAAAAGTTAAGTTATTGCAAAGATAGGTCAATATTAGCAAAGTAGATTAAATGCTTGAGCAATGAAAGCCAGAATAAATTATTATATTCAAAATAATGAACAAAATTATTTGTAAGCCAGATGGAACAGATTTAAAGACGTCAGTTGTCACGTATCAACATATCCATGGCGGATTTACGTACATAAGCATGATGCAAATTGTTAGATATCAATACTTATATAATGGAAGCCAGGCAATATAGATAAATAAACAGCAAAAAATTAACTTCATTTGCGGCCTAGACAGATCGACTGTAATGACGTCAATTGTCAGATATAAATGAACATCTATCGAAGTTAGAATATATACGAGTATGTGAATAGAGAAGAAATTCATTGGGGAGTGCATTAACTTAATTTTAAAGATACTTATTATCAAATAATAGTATTTGGATGGCTATAAAAATTGATAAAATGCAGAGAAAACACATTGAACGTGAGGCAAATCAACTTTAATGCGATGAGAAATTATGCTTAATATCCAGAAACTAACGGGTATGTACTTGTGTCAGAGAAGGGAAGAGAGAACTAATTTACAGTTTAGCACCAAGGGAGATGTTATAAAGATAGATGAGTAGATTATCCAATATTAATGCTAGTGTAATGAGAATTCAGATATATTGGACAGTCAAAAGTGGAGGATAACTTCATTTTTAGATAAGGCAAGGTTTATATTAGCCAATACCCATATCTGCATACTACTGGATGAGCAAAATAAGATTAAGTTCTGTATTAGACTATCCAATACTTTATGGCACCCGTAGCTACTAGTTAACGCTAGGTTGTGCTTAAGGTTAAGAAAAAGAAATAACAGATTGCGTTGTTTCTAGGCAAGATAGATCAAATTATAGTAGCAATGATTGCCAAATATTCACTTTTATATACTGGAGACTATATACTGTAAATATAGATTAAATTCAAAAGGAGACCCTTGGAGAATGTCGACTATTAATTCAATGTTTTGGGTAATAAATGCAAGGTACAAGGATTTTTGGACGACATCGATAGCCAATTCTAGCAGAAATCGTAGAATCTAAGTCGTGTAAATTCCAAAACAGCTAACGTAGAACGGCCAGTTTATGGGTAATTTAGATTAAGTGCGAAGCTATACTAGAAGAAGACCAAGGGCTTCATCTAGTAGTCCTTGCGTAAATTGTCCAATATTAGTGCTAGTAGACACATGATAACGGCATAGACGCGTAAGAAAAGAAGTAAATCATAAAATAAACCCAGGCAAATATCACAATACAAGTACGATTTAAGCGCATTTAATTTAAAATCAGATATAGGATTGGTCGCTAGTAAGCAAGTCAAATCCAAGGTACAAATTGTAAACTACTAATATTTATAAGCCGATTACAGCGGTCTCAACACTTAGAAGAAGAAACTCAATCTTAACCGAAATACTTTTAAAGATATTCATGGCTAAACTGTTTGTATTCCCGAACAGTCTAAACACGGTTACATTAAACCAATAAATAAGCTATAAAAACTATCACAATTACTGGCAAGATAGGATAATTATGGAAGCTAAAATTGTGACTACTAATGCTTTGTTAACTAATGGTAGCCGTGTAAAGTTATATAACAAGAAAATGAATGAATCAGCTCAGTTATCCACCAACTTCTTTCATTCACTAAACTATCAAATAGCAATGCTTGTTATAGGAATGCAAGACTGACTAGTAGAATTGTCATAAATATCTACGATTTACTACTGAAAACAGCTACATAGGCTTATGTAACCAGAAACATTAAAGAGCAAACTGAGCTATCCACGAGCCTCTTTAAAATAAAATTGAAACTGTCAAAATTTAACGCTTGTTATTGGAATGTAAGCAAGATCGGTTATCATAGACGGCTTGAAATATCCATGGCTAGATATCAAAGGTAACTATATCGACTAATATAACAAGAAGTAAATAGCGAACTTGTTTAAAAAATTAAACAGGCAAATATCAATACCTGTTATTAAAATAGTAGATCAGTTAACAGGGATGGCTTAAATATGCATGTCGAGAAATACAAGACAGAGGTATAGACTAGCAAACTTGTTTAAAAATTAAACTATCAAATACCAATACTTGTTATTCGAATGTAAAAACAAGATCGGCTATCAAAACGGCTTAAAATTCCGTAGCTAGACATCGAAAGTAACTGTATCGACTGATATAATAAGAAGTGAATAGCAAGCTCATTTAAAAAGTTAAAGTCGTTATTACAATCAAGCAAGATCGGTTGACAAAGATAGCTTAAATATCCATGTCTAGATCTGCAAGATAGAGGGATATATTGACATGACTAAAAATAAATAGCGAGCTTTTTTTAAAAATAAAACTGTCAATATCAATATTTGTTATTGGAATACAAATAACATCGGTTAACAGAGATGACTTAAATTTTATGTCAAGAAATACAAGGTAAAAGTACACTGTAAACTGACATAACTAGAAGTAAATAGCGAGTTTGTTTAAAAAATAAAACTGTCAAATATTAATATTTCTTATTGGAATCTAAGCAAGATCGGTTAATAGAGATAACTTAAAATATTCATGGCTATTAAAAGCATGGGCCGATATTACAAGAAGCAAACAACCAGCTCGCCTAATATCAATGAGGGTTATTATAATATGAGCAAGATCGATTAACAAAGATGCCTTCAATGTCCAAGCTGGATATCAAAACTAGCAATATAGATCGATATAATACGATGTAAATAGTGGGCTTGTTTAATAAATTTAATTACCGACTATCAATGTTAGCTACTCGAATGCAAGCAAGATCAGCTATTAAAAAGTGCTTAAAGTGTTCATGGCTACGCAACAAAAGTAGCCGTATTGGCCGATATAACAAGTAGTAAACAGTCAGTTTGTCAAATATCAATGCTTGTTACTAGAATGCGAGCAAGATCGGTTAACAGAGAGGGCTTAGAATATCCATGGCTAGGTATCCAATGTGCTCCACATAAGACCGATTTAAGAAGAAGAAAAAGGCAGCGAGCTTATTTAATAAATTAAATTGTTAAATGTCAATGCCAGTTACTAGAATGCAAGCAAGATTAGTTAACAGTAATGTGATAAATATTCGGGGTTAGACATCGGATCCAAAGATGCGTTCAAAAAAGAAATAGGAATGAAATCAATATACAGGTAATATTGTTTGGATTTTTTTCCACTCCTCTGTTACTGTAATTGATTTTTTTCCTTCTTTTTGTTAAAATGACTCTTATTATATTTTATAGATACCCCGGATGGATATGTTTACTTCCTAGTAAGATACAACGATTAACTCCTTCACTGATAGTGCCTGTATAATTTTGATGGCATCCAATTCTTAAACGATGATAGCTCATCTATCTCATTTCCAAATCGGCTAAGTGGATAAATTAATAAATCAAGCTGTCATTGCTGTTGTTCATTATTAGACTGAAACATTAAAAACAACAAAATTGGGTATTTTTAGTTAGTGTAAAGAATCATCCATTATATACTATTCAATTTATTATCAATAAAAACTAAAGTATAGTTTGCTAGCTATTGTAATAGTATTTGAAAAGTTTATTATATTGAATTTAAAACTAAAAGAATAGATAGATATCAAAATTGGCGAAAGAGAATAAAGATCAACGAATTGAGACAAGGCAATCATGACTTTTTTAGGGAGAAAAATCGATTTTATAGTAATTACGATCGATCACTCCTTTTGAGTAGAGGAATTATTATCAAGACTAGTGTGCTACGACAAACTTGAGCTGGATCTTCCTTCTAGGTCTGATAACTTGGCCAGTTTAACTGACATGGAGTCGATTTGCTCCCTAGACGATCTGATTTCCGCCTTCTCTCTTATGACTTTGCTTAGCTTAATTAATCAATAGACTGATCTAGTTATTTGTATACAATGAGAAATTAATAGATTATATCTACATAAGTAGAATCGATTTTTACTTAGTTGTATCCGGTGATGACCTACACATATTTATTTTTGGGAAAGCTTATAATTTACGAATAAAATAGATGTAAAACTTAATTCCTCGTGCCAACTTGTCCCATTTCAAGATCCATTCCAAGAAATGGGAGGGAAATACAAATCAATGATGAAAAAAATGTTAAGAAAAAAGAATGATAAAGGCAATCGTTATTCAATTTCATCAAACGCTTTAAAATAATACTGCTAGAAGAATTAATTCTATAAAAAGAAATGCTCTAAAACAACACCTATTTCTAATGAAATGATGCCATTTTCATCGCTGTTTATACGAAAAATAAGCTAATGTAAAGTCTTTCCAGTATTTGTATCAATAGAGTGATTGCACAATCCTTTCCTTACCATTATTTTCCAATAATCAACATGTCCAACTGATATCATCAATTTCGAATCGATTGTATACTTGCCTATTTTCAAATACAAATTACAATTAGGGTTAGACAGTAGCAAAAAAAAAGTGGAATTGACATTCCCTAGAATGGGATTTGAATACATATCTTATAGTCAAGAAAGGATTTTTACCGTGATCAAGTCTCAATTTCTATTCCTTAATTCCTTGTTGTCTAAAAGAATAGCCATGTCATCGTCAAACAATATTATTATCAATCTTCTAGGTTAAGTTTTTGAATAGTAGTCATGTTATGGATAATACTATCGCTCTAAAATGCAATATTCTAATATTGGACAATGTTACTGAAGGAGTATTTTTAGAATAGTGGAATAAATAAAAAATGAAGTAAATTAAGATGATTATCCTATAAATAACAACATTTAGCCAATCGTAAGGACAGAAAGAATAATGTATCAATATGATTATCATTCTTTTCTTTTAATCAAAAATGGTAGAAATGGATAAAAATTGTTCATGACTGTCAATACCGATTTCCATAGGAATTCGTGCTAGTTTTAAATAGATTACTGTAGTCACTATGTTGAGATTCCATGAGCAAAGAGAAATTGTTTTCTATAATCACAACTGATTGAAATCAACCATGTTACTTTTCATAGTAGCACAAATCTTCCAATGGAAAGAAAATGGATGTTAATAAAAAAACTACTTTTAATATTTAAACCGCCCTATTGAACTCGGATTGCTAAGGCAAAGCAAGTGTCATAACTTGGGTAAGCAGAGATGCTATTTCCAAAGAACTGTTTCATTTATTGGAATGGGATTAAATCAATCCAGCGCAATGTCTCAGATATTTTATCAATCATTAAGTTTTTAAGTGAAATAAAAATTGAGGCTATTTATTTAATAATTTCTTACACTCGATTTTAACTTTAACCAGCTATTCAGCATCATTCATGTGTCTACATGATTTAATTCAATGCTGATAACTTGGCTAGCCGAGATACAAATTTCTACAGGAAGGTTCCATTTTATTTGAATCAGCGTGAATCAACCCGGTACAATTTCTACATGACTTCAGTCTCTGTAGTAGATACAGATAGCTTAGAGAAATTTAGGTACAAATATCGAAAAAAAATGTTCAAGTTGTGGAAATAGAAATTAGTTACGGACGAATTTTTCATTGAAAAGTTGTATCGCATACTACTGTAAGTAATCAAGACATTCCTAGTAGCAATGATGCAATTAGTCAATTTTCTTGTTTAATATCTCTATTTAATAAGGTGTATTTTACTGCATATGTTACGTATAAAAAGCAGTAGTAAATTCTGCAATCATACTTTTAATTACACGCAAATACTAGCTTATTGAATTATAGCAGAGAATACTTTACAACTCTTGCTGAATTGAGATATTTAATGAGAAAATCAACTTGATTGATTCAATTATTCGTACTAGGAAAATCTTGATTTATTTTTGAGCAGTATCGGTAGGCAATGGAATATTTCAATAAGAAAATTGTAGTCGACTAATTTAAATTTGTGTAACTTTAAAACGTATCCATAAGTACAAGTTGAATAGAACTGAAACAAATCGGTCCCCCCAAAATGATCAGCAACGGATACACTAATCTCAGTTAAAATAATAATCTAATTATCAATAATTCGAGCTAATGGCCTAATTGATTAGCTCTATCGCTATGGCACTCCATGAAAATTTTAATTTTATCGTGAATTCTAAACTCTAAATGAATCAAGTCTGTATCTTTCTTGAATATCGTGGTGGTATACTTGTCAAATGAATGTAAACGGATATTTTTACAGCAAATATTAAATCTATTGACCTTATACGGTAGATTAGTTAAGTCAATCCTGTTGCTGAACACCTCTATTCTTCACCAATAAGGTAAATCGAGATGTCAATTTCAATAGAAATTAGAATCTATTGAATTACTGGTTAGTCAAATGGATTTCCTTATGGCTTTACAACTTCAATCATTCTCATTCAAACTGCTATTTTTATTTGCCTCAGTTACGTATATTGAAAGCAAAGTGAGATAGTGACGAAACTCATTGAAATTATAAGATGATCAAACCAATTTCTTCGTCGGACAGCTCCATTACACGGACAACTAGAGCAAGTAGACATGGCAATTTCAACGGGGACAATTGAAATTGTAGAGTAAACTAGTCCATCCATTTGTGCGTTAAATCTTTCCATCCTATATACAACTAGAGCAAATCGATACGGTAGTTTCAACGGGAATAATTGAAATTGTTGAGTGGCCTATTTTCTAATTAAGTATTTCCATCAAGGATGTATGGTTACAGTAAACAGACATGCCAGTTTCAACGGAAATGACTGAAATTGTAGCATAGTTAAGTCAATTTTCATTAAGCATCTTCATTACTTGCATGACTAGGGCAAGTAGACATGGCAGTTTTCATGAGAACGAGTGAAATTGCAAAGTGATTACAGTCAGTGTCCCCAATAAGCCATTTTATACATAACTAGAAGCAAGTAAACATGGCTGTTTCAATGAAAATGACTGAAATTGCAAAGCTGTTAAAGTCATGGTCCTGTTACTAAGCTACTGGATAGGCAAGTAGACATGACAGTTTCAACGGAAATGACTAAAATTACCCAGTAGTCAAGTCAATTCTCTTACAAAGTATCTCTATTCCATGCAAAACTACAGCAAGCCAATATAGCCGTTTTAACGGGAATAACTGAAATTGTAGGATAGTCAAATTCGATATTAAACACGGCCATTACATACACAATTAGAGCAAATAGAAATTGCAATTTCAACGGAAAGAATTAAGATTACGGAGTAGTCAATGCTAAGTTTCTCACTCTACATCTCTATCCTATGAACAACGAAACCCATTGAAGGTACAAAGTCCAATAAAAGTACTTCAAATTTAAAAATAATCAAGTCAAAATTTTTCATTGAGCCTCTTCATTCTGTAGGCATAAGATATATTGAGATTCGTATTTCAAAAGAAATAATTAACAAATTTAACTGTTGATTAGTCCAGTTAATTTTCCTTATTGAGCATATTTCATATTGTAAGGCATTCTATAGGAGCTTCGAATTTGTTAACTAAACAATTACTCAAATTTATTTCTTCGCTAAGTGCCTTATCACGCTTAAAACCAAAACAAATTTAGTTGCAAATTTGAGAGAAGAATAATTAAAATTACAAAGCAGTTAAGTTAATCTATTAGTTGAGCATTTGTTAATGTAAACGACTAGAACAAATTAAGATCCAATTTCGATATAGTAATGATTGATCTATATAAATAAGTTCAGTTAACAATTTCCTTATTGGATATTTCCGTTGAAACACGAATAAAATGTAAATCAAGATGCAGATTTCAATAGAAATTGAATAGCATAAATTTATTAAGCTACAGATATTTTCCTTGTTAAATTCTTTTATCATTTATGTGACTTAAAACTCACATTTATCCTTTAATAAACATTCAGCTATAAATTGGTTAAACTACTTTTCATCTTAAATACTCTCATCACGTACACAACTAAAAACAAAATCCGTATATATCTTTTAACAAAAATTGAATTATAAAATTGGTCAAACTACTTTCCTTGTTTAATTATTTCATTTAGTATTACGACTAAAAACAAAATCAACATCCACACTTCTAATAGAGTATTGAAACCTATTGAAACTATCAATCAAGTCAATTTCTTTATTAAATTCTTTCATCAAGTCTGCCACATACAACTAACATAAAATTCAGATTTGTATTTCAATAGAAATTGAAAATGTATTGAGCTGTATTTTGAACTAGCAAGTTTTCTTGCTAAACATTTTCTTCTAGTATTGCTAAGGCAGGTTGAGATACATGTTCCATAGGAATTACCTGATTAATTTGAACTCCATGTTAGTTTTGTTTTTTTCTCTTATTGAATATCGCTACGATAGACTACGATCGTCAAATCAATCGTGATATGAATTTTAAAAGCAAATATTCAACGTTCAATTAATCAGGTAAAGCTTCCTTACTCAATAACTCTATAACGTACACAACAGACAGAAATTTGAAATTCTTGTTTCTATAGAAATTGAGATGTATTCAACTGTAAAGTATTCAAGCACATTTCCTATTTTGCCTCTAACATACTATTATGAAACGCCAAGATAGCTATTCAAAAGGAAATGATCCCATTAGAAGTTAATCTAGCAAATTTCCTAACTAAATATCTCTGTTACTTATTATCAAAATAAAGGCAGCTCTATCTTTCAACTAGGAATCTCCTGTTTTTTTAATCTAAATTCATCAACTCAACTTGCTTGTTGTTTCAATTCGACTTAGTGAATTTTAGTTCGTGATAGACTGTCAAATCCAACGCCAATTTGATAAACTGTTAAAGATCGATCAAATCGCGCTGGTTGAATAATCAGGTCCATTTCCTCATTTAATATTTCCATTACAATTCCTACCACAAACTAAGATACCCATTTCAACGGCAGTTTTATTCAAATGTAAATTATTCAAGCAAACAGTCTCGTTTAACTATTGTACCGTACATCATGAACCCAAATTGAGATACGTGTTGAGATAGAGATTTAAGTTAATGATGAATTTATTAAAATGTCAATTAATCTACTTTATTTTCTTGTTTTAACCTAATCTGTCATGGTAATATGTTTAAGTTTCATACCGCTATGTAAAAACAAGGATAAGATACTAGCGCTACGGCGGTTAATATAGCTAGTAATAAGTACTAAATTTGTTAAAGGTTAATGTAGAGTTTAATTCATTATCAATAAATTGTACAGATCATAAAGAAAATAGATTAAAAATAAAAAATTCCCATTCTACTAAAAATTCTAGAAATCTTCCGTTTTCTAAGCGTATCCACTCTAACCTTATATTGCTGCTACTTCTATTGGATCGATATAGACATGAAGCTCTTGTCTATTTCATAATTTCCTTACTTCTTCCTCCTCGGACTCTAAGCTAGTTAATAATTTCTATTTAAATGATCGTCACGTTTTATCCTTGGCAGTTGTAATATATTACCGATAATATAGTTATTGTTATTCAAAATTGGTATTATTTACTAATGGACAATGAACAGACACAATAATAAATTTTCAATTTTATAATTTTCCTCTTGATCTCGTATATTATAAATAAGAAAATAGAATAAACGAATAGATTGCAATATCTACCAAGGGTTAATTACTGTTAATAAACAATTATCGTATCTCATACTGTCATGATATTATACTTGGAAATTTTGTGTTTTTTATTAAAACGCAGATAAAAGGGAAATTCAAATGATTGCCTAATTAATAATTATCGGGAATAATTTACTAAATTTTTTAGTTTATAATTATCCGTTAATGAGATAAATTTTAGCTCAATTAAAATCAACAGACTTTTTAATCAAGTTAAGTGTTATAGTATTCAATTATCGTGTCTTTCTGGTATGGAACAAGCTTAGATCATGTCAATACCAATAATCTAGTTATGTAATTTCTGGCGAGTTATATAATTACATCTAAAACCACTTTTCTTGGCCTCACTATCTTCCCTTTACTGTATATGGATTACTTCGACAAGATCACATCCTTTCAAATAGTATTGTAAACCATAGATATGCTATTATTATATCTTTTTAAGTGTATGTATAATGAATTCGTTCAATATTGGATATATTCAACTATATTTATTGAGCTGGTATACATTATATCAGAATAGGACTAGTTACATAAATACCGGTGTGTATAACATAGTATTCAATCAATCGCGGTTTTCTTTGTCAAAGACAAGATTGGATCGGGTCAATATTATTATAATTGAGTTGCATAGTTTCGGAGAAGTTCTACTGGTATGCTTTAGTCTAAAATATTTTCGTAAATTTTCCTATCTTTCCTATATGTATCCCCTTATTATCAGTTATATCATGTAAATAAACCGGCAGATAACGACGGTCCATGCGGCATAAAAGACGTATTCAATAAATCGTCATATTCTTTTACGAGATTAGATTATGTTAGTACTATCACTTAGTTGCACTGCTTCTGATCTGCTGTTTGCTTTAATGATCTCAAATTGCTTTCTTTAATACCTTCCTTCATCTTTATTATCAATTTTATAATGTAAATAAATACTTGTAATATAGAAGTGACATCTATGACGTAATAATTCAATTAATCTTGTTTTCTTGTTATCCGGCAATAATTTATCATATTAATTCCATAACGTAGTTATATTAATTCTGCATATTATTTAGTAGTATAGTTACAGACTTAGACTATTTCCGCTAAATTTTACGTCTTCGTTCTGTATGTGTAAATATTTCTAACAGTATAGTAGCGGTGCAATGTTATATCGCTCCATATTTATAACGAGTCATAATTTTCCTTTCTTTGATATTAACAGATTATGTCAATGTATGAGCAATTCGTTATACCTTGGTCAACTTGATAATCTAGTTACGCTATTAGTACACTAATTATACTTATTAGTGCTTTAAAATTTCAAACCGATTTCTTGTTTTGAATTTCAGCTTTCTCTCTACCTACAGTAGAAATACTTCGAAAAATATACTTAATTTATAGTATGATATCTATAGATGGTTCTCGTTTACTAAGCGAGAGGAAATAATTCATTTGTTGTCTCGCAATTTATTTCTATTTTAAGATAGGATAAGATATATTCCTATAGTCTCTGAAGAAAATATGATATTTTAATAAATATGGGTACAAAATTTTATATTTAGTAACGATAGTTTGTATTTTCAGGATTACGGTTAGATGTGCTTATCGAGGTGATTACGCTACTTTTATAAGCATAAATCGGATATAGCCTATTTCATTTACAGGTACATTATTCTACCTAATGTAGGATTAGTATATATAGTCGTACAATATATCAGTATGATATTTTTGCATGAACATTTTACGTGCTATCCTACTACATATGATGCAAGTTATGTGAAAGTTTAGTCTAGTTCGATCCAATAAGTTTCACATATTTGATACGGTAACTAGGTTTGTCTATGCTATTGTGAAGTGTACGTATGATTTTCATGCTCGTCTATGGAAACTATCCTTGTGGTAAACTCAGTTTTTATGCTCAATTACGAATATGGAAAAGTATCCATACCTTATCACGCAAGTACTCTTCATAATTCTGTAAACGTGGTAGAAACTAATTATAACATAGAATTATTGTAAATATTCTTACTGATTAATAAGAACATAACATTCAGTGAGGCTCTTGTCTACTGTACATGAAGACTATCCTAGAATATCATACAAGATCGATCTAATGGCAGTAAGATTCTCGCGAGATTAGTTTATACAACGAAAAATCCTTTGTACAGTGATGATCAGTGTGCAATCATTAAATACTATAATATTTGTAATTAGCTTTGGCAAATGAAATTATTTATTCTTTCTAACAATCATTCAGACATGCACAATCGTATAGTATTGCAAGTGCTATAGCTGCTATCGGACGTTCCCTACTTTAAGAACTAAGCCATTTTAAACCTTTTGTAAATTGACTAACATTCCTATTCTCTGTACAAGAGTCGCCAAATACCTATTGCAATATATCTTTAGAAAATGCTTCTGCGCTAACAACAAAAGATAACTTAAATGTTGCTTCCTGAGTACTCCCTCGTTGGCATCCTATACGATTAAAATATCAATATCTATAAATTTTATGATAGATCATGATGTCAGTAAATATTTAAACCAAGCTTATAATCCTCTTGCCAGTATATTTCCATAGCACTCATTCATTACGAAGAAAATTATCGTCCGCTACAGTAACGTAGATTGACCTTCGCCCTGTGCATACTTTTATATCTTATCATAACAAATTCCTCGGCTACTGTACTTTACAACCGTACGACAGACCAGATCATTTTTCGAACTTTAACGAATCTACAATGATCAAACAACGGTACTGTACACGTTATAATGGTTTGCAATGAAACGAGTATGGTGGTAACGGTAGATATTGATTGACTTCGCGCGGTCCATAACATCTGTCCCTTGAGTAATAATTTACACCTAAAGAATTTGTAGGATATCGGGCAGTATTAATAGTAGAATCGATAATTTTTAAACTTCAGTTTTTTTTATAAGAATTCTACTCTTATAACAACGTTACAATCATAAATTTCACAATTATAATTTATTATAGAGGTAGGTGCTAATTTAGGCATGTAAAAAACGAAAAAGTAATTAATGCCACTTATGTTTTGTTATAAGCAAAAATGATTGCAATATTCGAGAAGATTTGACAAACTGTCCGTTACATAATCCTAATATCAACCTTCAAGCGATTATTGCTATTGCAGTGCAATGATAGAATTAAAATATTTAGAATCTCCAATATAAGAATGATTATATATTCAAAATACTATGGAATCCTATAGGTATATATATACATGAAAACTCTACCACGCTCTAAGCTATAAGCAGTAGTGTTAATATATTGTGCAATGTTATGAGGCTATTAAAGATAAAAGGTATATTTACAGGGTAGTTGTGTGATTATCATAATTTGTTGGTCAGTTGCAGGCTAGTTACATAATATAATTATGCCTATAAATTGCTGTCTGTTATTCACGATACCTTCGAAAAATTTATATTCATAGACAGATAAAATGAACGTTTATATGCACATTAACATTCACTGAAATTTAACATATAGCGAAATAACTTACAGTATAAAGTCAGTTCAAATAAACATATTAGACAAAATTAGTTGAATTAATGAAGTTATAGTATCGCTATTAATTACTAAAATGCAAGAAAATCGTATGTTCTGTTCGTCTTAAGTAGCCTTCCATTAATCTTTCACAGAATTGATGTATCTGCCCTAAAATCGGCTATTAAAAACATTTCTAATCAAATAAAAGCATATATGCAATGCTTCTCTTATCATGGTCATGATTCCATACCTTCGCTATCTGCGTTACTATCATGATTTAGGGTTACAATTAAACTTTCTCCGGTCATTAGCTCGTACTTTTTTGCAAAAGCAGTAAACCGCTCACAAAGAAAGGTCTCAGTCTGAAGGAAAGATAAGATATGCAGTAATGACACAGATAAAGCATATTTCATAATCGTATCTAAGTTGAAGCTATAACAAACCTCGAAGATATCAAATTGAGCCCGATGATGATAAAAGGCATGAGAAAAGATTCTGTATAGCCTACGACACACTGAAGCCAACTTTGCTACGGATGTATCTTTTATTGTCACCCTATAGTAACAATTTGAATTTCACATGTTAGGTCACTTAGATTACTATTCATTTTTTTTTATTCGCAAATCATAGTCCTTACCGACTAGAGAAGTATTTATTGCTATTTAATAATACAGCAGCGCCATCTAAAGTATGTCTTGTGTAGTCGATTGCTGGACACTGTAAGAGTAAAATGATGAAAGTCTTAAAAAGACATTGCTAATCATCCATTGCACCAGCGTAATGATTACACCAATGGATCGATACTTTCTACATAAATTGTTCATCATTTACCTCTTTTGGTATTTTATGGGCAGCACATAAGTAAATCCACTGTTCTGTTGCCATCATCTGCGGGCAACTGGTTGGGTTGCATTCAGCCTAATTTCCAAAAAACATTGATATTAGTTATATAATGATTTAATAAATAATATTGCCAAAAAAATTCGTTGCATCCAATGTCCATTAGTTTGGCAATAACAGTCCATAGAAAATGATACTTAGATCATAATATCATAAATAAATAGCATGAAGATTATAACCTGTAACAGGACCGCTAATCCATTCAGTTCTTGACAAAATTGCCTAGGAATAATAAAGTTTTTATTTTTCTAATACCAAGATGCTATCTCATTTAGCCATTGACAGCAGTTATATAAGGTTACCTGATATGTTCGTATTTCCAAACATCTTCGTCTTGAGATGGAGGAGGATTAATTATTACTTGTATATTCGACGCATCATCCTTAATTCGTTGCTGAATTATCTAACAATGAAATAGAGATTGTACTTAGCTTTTTCAAATAGTGTATACAGTAAGTATACATTTTTCAACATTAAAATTAGCTACTCAATGCAGTAATAAATCGCTGTAATAGATTAATTGTCCCCATACTGATAAGTTGATATTTAGAACAGCACTGGCATGTAGCACAAAAATTTACGTTAATAAGTTCACAAGTTTGTTCAGTTAAAAGTCTATAATTGAAGTACTGTTTTATTGACATGCTGTTAAGGTTTTACATCTACAAGTCAACTGCTAAAATATTTCAAAATTAGGTCTTCTCGTATCGCTTATATAGTACAGTCGTTCTAAAATTGTAATCAAGTTATTATTGTGGTTGAACGAACCGTCGAAATATGTTTTGTTGTAATTGTCAAATAATGGAGGAATAATTCATTTTAATATACGAATTGTGTATTATGTATCATCAAGTGATAGGCATGGACAAGAGTCCATGACCTATTCCATATTAAAAACTACGTAATAAGCATGTACGAGTAAGTACTATATGGCAGTCAATACCTGTTGTACACAAAGTATAGAATCCATGTCATCAAATTCGATATCAGGCCACCGGTTCATAGCCTAGAGTAATAAATATACAATAACAGCTTTGGTATCGATAATACATAAAACAGTAGCGTGGTTAATAGGATCATGTACTGTACTAATATTTTCAATTGGAAATATTTGTCAATCCAGTATGTAATAATATTGCGTTGGGAGGATCCTTTCATCGCTTTATTAAACTAGCACTGTAGATTACAAGTATTCTAAGGTATTGACATTATAATCTATCTCAGTCATCAAAATGAGTATAGTCAAGATGAATTCCAGGCACGATTAAAGCTGTCAAGTTTGTATTCCTACGTTCAGCTATGGTGCAAAATCAATATGATCACAAAATACGACTCTGGCGTATTGCTATTTGCGATTGTGGCAGTATACGTATCCTCAACGAATTGCTTTTGTCATTGACGAATCTTCTTGGAGGGATGACGATACTACACTGTAGTAACTACAGTGTATCAACATGAATCGCTGACGTTGTCATTAGCGTTAAAATTTTAAATGCACAGCTAAAGTGACGAGAGATAGGGGCAATGAAATCAAACATCACGTACAGTTTCACCAATTGGAAATAACAGGCCTTGCAACCTTCCTATGATCAAGTAAATTGACTTTTTGCTACGTATCATTTCTAATCGTCTCTCGGCACAAATAAGGAAAGAGTTGATGCGTTTTTTGACTTTTTGCTACATATCATTCCTAATCATCTCTCCATACAAACAACGAAACAATGAATGAATTTTTTTGCAGACTATCTATGAGATATCGGATCAACTTGATCTGAGATCTCTTGTATGGCATTTGAAAGGCAAGCAAAGTACTATCAGTTCGATATAAGTCAGGAGTAATTTTCCTGTCAAGCAATCAATTATTTCATGGGATAGTCCATGTAGCAGTTGTATGGAGAAATAGCATGTAACTTGGACATAAAAGCTGATTCTTGATGCAATCCAACAAGCGTTGAAATAATTGTACAGTATTGTAAACTCAACTCAAGTTTGCTTCTACCAAATAACATGATATACGCGCGTCGATCCAGCAAGTCTATGCCAATGGTACAATATGATACTCGTACTGTAGTAGGTGGAAAGTAGGAGAATGTCCAGTATACCGTAGCTCCAACTTTTTCTTCAATTCAATAATTATTATCATATCAGAAAGTATCCATTTCACTGGTGCAATACATGGATAATAAATTACAAAGGACAGAAAACCTCCATCTTTAAGCTGTTGTTGTATAAAAGTGAATACTGTAGACTGAAAGTCAAATTTCATCTTTGTATGTAAAATATCCTCGCTCCTAGCCCATCGTCTTTGGGGATCATGTTGACAAGGAAAACCAGTCCAGTACAGTACACTGAAATATCTCGCTTACCTTCGATTTTGTTCCAGGTCGATTACGATGTACCATAGCGTCGCTATCCGCTAAAATATCCTCCATCTGATTGCTTAATTTCCTCTTCACCTTGTGCAAACTTGTAAAATCATTCAACTAATTGTCCAAATTGAAGAGGGCAATGGACGAACTGGTGAGAAAAATTTCACTGTGGCTTTCTTGTCGTGCTGGGATCAATGTTCCACAGGAACAGCAATTCACCTCTAATGACTGACTGTGCGTGCGTGTCATCCACTACTAGATTCACGCTAATTTACAGTCGTACCTACGTAGTCTGCTGACCGTTGACAGTTGACCGCTAGTGTACACGTACTGCACTCGGTTCAAGTACTGTACGGTCGTACGCTACTGGATCACTATTGCCTGATCGGGTACAGTACATTGTACTCTAGAAGGGTCTTTACTGTACACTGTACACTGTACAGCAGACAAGTTTGGCAGTATGGTCCCACTGGCTACCAGCAGGCTTGATCTTGCACAATTGTGTAAAAAGAGATGTCATCCACCAACATAGAATGTCTATATACTGTTGTGTATCTGATACCTTAACTCACGACATGTATTTTACATATCGATAGTAATGCATTGAGGAAGACTTGAAAATGTCGATTTTATACTGTACAGCAGAAGTCTGCAACATTTGATCAATTTTGTCTCATCCCGCTCCATCCCATCGCATTATCAGTATAATAATTTTAATTCACTAATATACACTACAGCAGTGTTCTGCGCAGTACTGTACTCGGAAATACGAAAAAATCCAGTCCCACTCTAGAATCCGATAGTTTAGAAAGACTCTTTAGTATGCAACACACGGTCATGGACCACTAGAAGAATACCTAGGCTGGACACTCCTTTCGACGGACAGATATTTGGCCTCATTTCGTCGACAAATTGTGTTCAACACTTCTTGATGCAGTACTTTAGTATGCAGGCAGTCGATTCTGAATTGACCCATTTTTTCTAAATTAAGTAATAATATATTGTATTCCATTGCCTATTACTAATCTCTGCTTGGAAGCAGTAACTTTAAATCATCAATGTTATTCAAATTAATACGGCAACCATAAGTCGAAGAGCAACTACTGCAGTACAATAATACTACAGCACTGTAGAATGTAGATGTCAAATTTCCTAGCCAAAATGAGGCTAAACTCATCCACCAGTCCCTCTCAAACTCCCTCCCTACCTATTTTTTCTAAGATGAAAGTTTGAGTATCATTTTGGGTATAGTCAGGGTTTAGTAGTCACTGACACACCGTTCAAGATCAATTTGCGTACCAAAAATGACGCTGAAACAGTTTATTGGGTCACTTAACCATTGGTCTACTAATGGTTCAATAAATAAATTGGCAATAAATGCCTTTTAACCTGTATACCCGGTGTACCAAAAGGATTTGTTATACTATAGCAATTGCTACAATGAATACAGTCTAGTTGATGTAGCAACCTGTCTTTTATGAAGAACTAGTCGATTTGTCGCTAGTACATACTTCACGTGACTGTAAACGACTATATTTATACTTTTTACTTTATTTAGGAATTACTATCGGATAATACAGTTTATCCTTTTCGGTGTGTCATTTGCAAGTCAATCTATTTTAATTAGATGAGACTCGATCAAGCAATCAATGGTGAATCAAAAAATACTTTTTTCAGCGATATTTATGCAGCAAAAATTCAAATTTGTTCAACCCAAATCCATGGTATTGTCCTTAATCGGTTGTTGTAGTATATCAACTCTCAAAACCTGATGATGCAAATGTGCGGTATAATATTATTACAGTAATTTTCGAACTACTGTTTAGTTACTAGCGATTTACTGTGCAGTAACGGGCAAATATGATAAGATCAATTCAAAGCCTGATTCATTAACGTACAGTAGATACTATATCAAACGGTCGACTGATTAATTTTAAAATTTGCCTTTAATCAATTTATTCTTCTTTTTAACGTGACATAATTCCTTACTAAGTAATATAGTTTCATAAAGAGAGGATAGAACATTTTTCATACACATATTTTTTATCTGATCGCTTTAGCTATTATCAGCTTAAAAGTTCAACATTGTAGTACACACTTAGTTTAATACTGGTTCCCTTATTACAGAGCTACTATGAGCTGCGGGGTCTTGCCTAAATTGGATACCATTTTAAAAAAAATAATACGTTATATCGTATTCTGCAATGTCTACACCCATAGCTAGCTAGCTTTACTGATATTACTACAGTATTGAATACTGTAAATATTAAGGTCTTATGCACAATAAATAATGTTCTCTTTATGCAGTCTGTCTATGTTGTCTTTATCGAGTCCTAGCTCTGCTTTCAAAACTTCTCTTGTATGTTGTCCTAATAGCGGCGGAGGAGATCGAATTCGATTTTGGCTTTCACTAAACGTAACTGCAGGACCTTTACAATATCAAATACCTATGTATTAATAGCAATTACTGCTGTATGTCTCCTTTTCATCAAAAGAAACTGGTACGGTATGATTACTCTATAGCATCTGCCTCAACCATGTATCGATTACAATCATTTCTAATAACTAACAAAGTTAATTAGGATGCCTTACCGATAATATCAACTTTATCGGAATTTGCATTTTCGACAGTCTGAATTAGACCATTGTGTACTACTTGTGGATCGTTTAAGACTTGTCCTATTGTATTAATTGGGCCATAGGGAAATCCACAATTCTCTAAGCGCTCCAGCCATTTGCTTGTTGTTGCTTGTTGAAATCTAAAAAGTGATACAGGGAGGTTAAGAAAATAATATCAGTATGTTAAGCCTCTACTTATCACATATTACGACATGATTGTGTCTATCTTCTTACCGTTCACTCAGAGTGTTTATTAGATCATTCCGATACTTGACTCTCAGATCATTTGTTTTAAATCGTGGATCATCAGCTAAATTATCTAGTTGTATTATCTATTAATAACGGTGAAAGTTGATAACTTAATGATGTATCTGGATATTATTAAATCGATTTGTTGGTATTTTTATTTTAATTTACTACATTTACCTTGCATAATTGTTGAAACTGAGTGTTATTTCCAGCTCCTACAACAATGTAGCTGTCGGCCGTTTTGAATGCCTTGTATATGATGATATGTTAATACTAGTTAGATGGTGAACACAACACAGGTGTATAATATTGCACGAATTATAGATCGTATAGGTAAATAGTTTAAGAATTATACTGCACCTGATAAGGTACAATACTACCATGAGCTGTTCCCCAACGATGCCATTCCAGTCCACCATTTAGATAAGCAGCAGCAACATAGCTTAACATTGCTACCTTAATCAATTGAAGAATACTTTTATTAGTAAAGATGTACAATATGATAAAAGCTATAGGTTCGTAACATCAAATTCTAATCGTTACCTGGGTATTCAGCAGGTTACATTCAATCTTTTGACCTACTCCACTCTTATGCTTCTCTACTAAAGCAGCTATAATTGAAGTGGAAGCATATAATCCCGTAGCCATATCCGTAACTGGAATGCCAGCTTTACAGGGATCTCCACCCTTTCAAATGAAGCACAAATTAAATATAAATCATCTAGTATTCCAGAGTGACTTTTATCCTATTATTTATTGCGCGTTAGAAATGCTACCATTAAATGCAACTACCTAGATCCTCCAAACTACTGATGTTAACATATCCAAAACTTTACTAAAAGTACGTCAGATATGCAAGGTATGGTAAGATAATTAAGATTTAATTTAAATTCCGTAGGGGATGTAACACAGTACAAGAATATTGACAAGGTAAGTTGATATTCTATGCCATTGCTATTTCACTCAACGATAGTATTACCTCAGGTCCTGTTATATGCAATAGTCCTCCAATACCGGCAGCAATCACATCATAGCCAGGACGATTTCGATAAGGTCCATCTGATCCATAGCCAGATATTGAGCAATAAATGATTCCGGGTGAAGACTCTCGAATACTTTCATAATCTAATCTATACTTGTCCAACTTTCCAGGTAGATAATTTTCAATTAAAATATCGCATGATGCAGCTAACTAAGTGAGAAATAGTCACACCAGAAGTCATTAGTGATAAGCAATTTATGTTTACAATTATTTGTATAATTCAATATAAATATTGTGATATTAACCTTTCTGACAAGATTGGATCCTTCTGAACGTTTTAGATCAACAACAACACTCTAAATATTAAAATTAGCATACATGTTTCTTTAGCATGATTGCTGCGCATATAAAGCAAAAAAACTGTCACTATGGTAATACAATACACCTGTCATAAGAGAATTATTAAATTAACGCACATTAATACAGAGTTGGTAATTATAACTTTATTGAACCAGTTCATCTTCAAAGTACTATCCAACTTGTTACTTATATCATGACTACACAACTACAAATCAATTACATATACGTAGATTTTAATAACATTGTTCACCACAATAAGATAAAAGTATAGTATAGCATAATTTTATACTCAGCCTGATACAATAGCAATTTCAGTGTTGACCATCCGAAATATAATTTATACCTTTTTATTTCTATTGATAGACAGGAAGTAGGTACTTTCACTATTTACGAATGGAGGACCCCAAGATCTTGTATCGTCACCATCTCCTATTCAATGTATGCTATAAGTTCATTTTTTACCTCTATATAGAATGAACTGTACCGATCAAGATTAGGCAGGAAGTATGTATACTCCTATGTTGTAAATCATCATCGGATAGCATATCACTATCAACGGTTGTATCACTCCTATAGTATAGGATGATGCTCGCTTTTAAATTCTTATTGTAATCATACTAACCTGGTTTCTCAATTTTAATTACTTCAGCTCCAAGATCACCAAGCACCATTGTTGTATACGGCCCAGCTAAAACTCTAAGAAATAGTAATAGATATTTATTCCATTTAAGCAAATACAAGCATAATGAGTCGAGTATAAACACAAATACTGTACATGTACTTAGTACGCGAAGTATAACGAGCGAGGGATCTACTAGTAGATTAAATAAAAAGTGTAATCTATTTTTGGTAAAGCTATGCGTACTTCTATGCTGCAGATAATGTGTTGAAAAAGCACCTTATTCTATCATACCTTGTCAGGTCGAGTACTTTAATGCCTCTCAAAGGCCCATCATTATGTACAGATGCTGACGGCTGATATTGACTTATAACTGAGCGAAGGGCACGTCCTTTATCCCTTACTGAACGGCGTAACAACGTTAACAATGTCATATCTGAACCTCGAAGAAGTTTGAAGGAGACTTTGCTGCACAGTTTCGGTCGAGACTCTGGTATGTCTTATGAAGGCGTATCTAATACTGTATTGAGCGATAACAGTAAACCGCTAGCTGCTAGCTGTAATACGATAAGCTATTTGATCTCGATAGCACAGTCTATTTGGTGAGTGCTCGTCAGATGGTACAACAGTACCTTAGAATTGCGTTGATTAATTGTAACGTGTTCAATTTGTACTAAAAGATGCCCAATCTTTGCAGCTAAAAGGAGAAATTTTGAATTCATTCAGTAAGAAATAGTGCATTCATTCGTGTTGTGTAGACTGTAGAGTTGAAAAATGATCGAATTAGTTAAAACAAATGTCTATTTATTATCGTATCGTACCAATACAATTGATATTTTAGTTCGGTAATGTTGTATTCCCAGTTTATTTTAGAGAAAATTCTGTTTCATCGGAAGGAATATATCAAGTTGATGCAAAATGGCTGGTGTCCCTTGAAGAGAGAAATAAACACTACAGTACTTTATATGCTGTACTTGAGTAGCAGTCCGGTCAAATTGTACTGTAGCAGCGGTGAATGGAGTCGCGCTAACCTAGCAAGTCTAGACAGTAATTTGTATCAGCCAATCGCGGGGTTCGATACTGTATACTAACTTACTTAGGCGATTACTGACTACAATCTACAGTGCTTGGATAGAGATCCTTCCAAATCGACGTACTGTAACGTGGAAGCCGAAGGACTTGTGATGAGGAATTCAGAGGCTTGTGGCCAAATTGTTGTTATAAATACTTGAGCAAGGAGTTTAATTACTGTAATGTGGAAGCTTAAGGACTTGTGATGAGGAATTCAGAGGCTTGTGGCCAAATTGTTGTTATAAATACTTGAGCAAGGAATTAAATTTCTCTCCTTCAAAGTTATAGAAGTCCTTCTACGCCCATTTTATCTCGGACCCTTTCTGGCAACTTAGACTCGATATGGAGGAAGTTCCAAAACGTCTTACTGACGAAGAAAGAAGGGTACATACTCCAAATACACGGATAACTTTAGAAATCATCCTAGATTATTATATACAATAAGATACTGCAATTGAATTCATCGCTCAAGTAATGACGGTAGTGAGTGGGTGACTTGAATCATTTTGATAGGTTTGGATGATTTAATGGCCATTTTTGCTTGAGAAGATGCAATAAAACAGCTAGTTGTGATTCAAATGACGGCATAACTGTATATTGATTACTGTAAATTACAATATGATTGTAGATCATGTCCTGAAGAGGAGGATACTGTACGATCGACTGCAACTTAATTTGTTGTTCAATTACAGTCGTAACTATAGTCACTATGCAGTGCACAGTGTACAAACTGTGGACTACCTCGAAATGATATATGCCCAAGGATATTTTTGGTTGAGAAATGGAAATAAACTGTACAACTACAAAATGTTTATTGTATAAGAGGTCGAAGACTACAAAGAGCGAAAGTTATTTTACTAATGATGGACTACCAAATCTGAGTCTTTCAAAAAGTTCTACTTTCAATAATAATGAGTATAACTGATGTACGCGTATAACTTAAGCGTCTAAATTATAATAATGCCCTATTTTACTTCCAATAGCGCCATGAATTGACCGTGATGAGTGGAGAATTAACTTCTTTGAAACCTAATCGAGTAAGTCAACCATATTGAACTGTAGTTTAGGATGACAGTCCTTTAAAGTTGAAGATTGCAACTCCATCAATATTATCAGTCGCCTTCTTAATCTGTAATTTATCGTTAATATAATCTACTTTAGCAAGCAGCACTCACTGTACGATAAAGTAATGAATAATCTAAATATATAATCGATCGGTTATGCAGCTGTGATATATCTTTATCCAATGATGCAATTATACATATTAATAAATAAAATCGATATACGATGATAGAACAAGTTAATCTTTAATATCTGCAGGCAGTGTACTCAAAGCAACCCAATAGCAACATCTTCTTCTTGGTAGATCGGAAAACTACTACCGATAGGATTAATAGTAAGTTCGTAAAATTCTAATTCAAGCTACTTTTCTCGTTTTATACGCCATCAGTTGATGGAATAATTTCAAAGATAGGTCAGGATAGTACCATTACGTATAGACGCTCTATGTATATTTAATTATTGTAAAACTAACTTTATTCAGGCATTGTAAATAGCTCTGTTTCTTGTTTTTAGGTCTATTACACGAAAGCAGTAAAGAAAAAACATAGATCACGAAAGCTTACTGATTGAATTGTTATGGTACCTGATATCATCTCTTAGTTATGTTTGCCTATATCAAAACAAATGCATACTCTTAAAAGATTAATGGAATATACTGATACGCAGCTTATAGAACATTTCTCTAGCCTCGTTCATATTCATATATATGTATAGTATGTGTGTGTTAAACGTACTTGCTATATCAGTGCTGTAAGCCTGTAAAATCTACTTTATCTCTACTGTATTATATGATAATAATTATCAGTCCATTCAGTACTAGTAATAGCATATTTACGCTAATATTTCCATTATTATTATACATAGAAGCGATTGTAGTAGATAAACAATCAGCAATTACTTGTTCGTAACTTTTACTGCCCATGGTTTCCTTATTGAACCATTTGCTTTGTTACACGATTATATTATATCGAGACAACAACTACATCTTTGATTCAAATATAACTATTCCAATTTCTTTTTTATTATTTCATTAAATACGAGCCGAAATGTATTACACACCTAGTACATAAAATATATAGACAGGAATTCTCTAACATTTTACAAAATAAGGTGTAAACTAGCTACAATGTTCAAATTAGTTCACATTAAGAAATAAAAAATGTGTTTTACACCAATTTTATGCTATCGTTACGTACACGGTAACTGTAGCACAATTTCATGTAGATTGTTTATACAGGCTTTATAGAATAAGCAGGAAATGAAATGTTAAATTAATGGACAATAAAGAGAGGAGTGTATTATCTTTATTTGCTAATACTGCTATGTCATCATTATCATGAATACAGTATAATTCAACAGATATATTCTATCTAATGCCATTGAATTGTCTGCTACGTAGGTTGTGATCACTTTCCCAATCGTTATTATAATAGGTTATTAATACTAATGATGAATATTATTATAGCTTAATTAAAGATACCATTATATTCAATTTAGAATAAGTTTATTTAAAATAGGTAGGCTATTATTCTAGATATTGACGTACCTGCGTAGCCTTTTTGAACTTAACTTAGAGTAACCATACTAGCGGCAATAATTAAAAATGAACTTGCAAAATATAAAAATGGCTGCTATCAAAGCTGCTATTTAGTTAACATTTGATAGATTGATTGTAATTATTCAATATGTTATGACAGCATCTTATCAATTACATTATAATTAACTACCCATACAATTGACCTAAATTTGATACATGGTAATCTATCGAAATATGAAATGAGATATTGATATTGGCGATAATGGAGAAGAAATACCGTTATTACAGATAACATGTAAGGAAATAATATGGATCAGCAAAAGTTCATGAATATCATTTAAAATCATTAACATGATCAGAAAAATTTTTGAATTTTGCAATGAAATAATTTAGCATTTTAGATGCGAGTAATGATTTATAGATACTGTACTAAGCCGCCTCGCCGTAATTTTTTTATGTTAATGCATTACATTATTGTGCAGTAAATATGCTACCAGCCTAAAGTATGAATTCTAAAGGATCAATTCAATAACTTATGTATATTGGCATGGCCAACTACAATGACAATAATAGTTACAGGGAATTGATTATTCCACCTCGTAGTCATAATCCAAATATTACAATCAACATAAGCATCAAATTGGAATTATTGTTTGAATGATGTAGACTTGATAATGATTAGTCAAGCAGTAAGTACAGCGTGTAGATGATTCTTATCGGCGGCACAAAATCTCAATATATTCTATCTATTAATAAATTCTAACTGATACATAGTATGATGTGTAAAATTTAAATTGTGCTGAAAAAAATAGCAGAATCGATTTCTTTGACTTCGTAGAGAAAGGATAGCATATCGAGGTGTATACTTTGCTATTAAATATACTAAAACATATTTTCTTCGTAGCTACACGACGATAATAGTAAAGTCAATAATTCAATGTTATACGTATTTATAAGTTCAAGTAAGAATTATTCCATCGAATGCTCGACGGTATAAAGTATAATTATATAATACTATCCGTTCAAGCTCAAAACCGCTAATATACAGTACTAGATATCATAAACTAAAATTCGTGTAGTAATCGTGGTCCAAGCTTTACAGCTTTTCCATCAATTTCTTATAACTTTTGTTATAATTGCGTTAATTATCCCATGTTCTTGTTCGAGGCCTATTATTAATTGGATTCAGTCTACGAGTATCTTTACCACCAGTTGAACTGATATCACTTGCATCGGAATCGGTAATTTCTGTTTCTTCTGTAATTTGCCTCATCATAGGATTTTTGGCGTTCTTCTTTATCTATTTTCGTCAGATAATTAAAAAACAGATTGATCAGTACGAGTTTAACACAGTAACCATTTAAAAAAAGGATAAAACTGCACAATCACTTCATATTTCACCCTGGGTATACTAAAATAAGGTACCACTTACAATACCAGTACAGTAGTTAAATCATTTAGATTCAATGATGGTTATAGAGATCGTTTTGGATGTTTACATTTAAATCTGATACAATATACCGATAATAGTACTATAGTGCTTAAACTTACGGAAACTTTTTTTCGTCCCGACAGACTCTTCTTGTTTTTAGATTGACTTCCTGATGATAAACCTAAGATTTGTTCGCTACGCCGTCGTAATAATTGTTGATGTCGCAATGCTTCCATTCGACGACTTCTCTTGTAATCAGCTGCTGTTTTCCTAGGTGGATTCTTTCGCTTGAGAAAGTCATACAGGAATGCTCTAGCAGATCGACGACCAACCTGAGTACATTTAATTCAATTAGAGAAGGTAGGGTATTGCGCCAAAATTGGCTTAATATTATAAAAATACAGGCAAGATGATAGATGATAAAATATTTCTGTATACTTGATACTTATACAGTAATTTTATATCGAAAATCCTTCAGTGGATAGAAAATAGTGCATCTATAAGCGTTATTACCTCCAGTAAGAATTCTCGATCTTCTTTTAATAATTCAAAGTCAGTGGTTTCTATATAATCGGTATCGATACCGATCGTCCTTTCTACATCGCGTTTCTACAAGATAAAACGACAGTAATTTAATTCCTACATAATCAGAGTTTAAGTCTTCTAACATCTAACAGTAGTCTTTAAAGCTTATAAACTTAAATTAATCGAAGTACAATTCGAGCTTTTTTACAAAGTTATACGCTTACATTAAATTAAAATAAAGCATAAACCGACTATTTTAAACATCGATTTCATATAGATGTATGGACATCAAATTAATATAGGAAATAAATTGATCAA
The DNA here is from genome assembly GCF_000150275.1 of Trichoplax adhaerens. NCBI lineage: Eukaryota > Metazoa > Placozoa > Uniplacotomia > Trichoplacea > Trichoplacidae > Trichoplax > Trichoplax adhaerens. The sequence goes on along the minus strand of NW_002060945.1, from coordinate 9,300,129 downwards.
TTTTAATAGAAGCTTATTATAAATCGCTATTGAAGGGCTAGCTGTGCGAAAAAATGTCTGGAAGTGGACTTAAAACCAATGATTTTTAACTGAAGGCATTTTAAAATATTCGAATATTCTATAGCAAATATCTTACCTCGACGTAGACTTTTTTTACATTAATAGATAATGCTTCCTGTAGATTAACCATAAAATCTCCAAGACCATTAATCTCTTTACGATTTAAACCTTCAAATCGGGCTTGTAAACTAACACCACGCTTTTCTACAAAATTAACTAATTCTTGAAACGTGATCTAGAAGAAATAAATCGTAGCATATCAATCATTCTTGTAATCGTCAACCTTCTATAACTATAAATATTCTATATACATATGTCAAAACTATTCTGTGGAAGAAAATCTTGCGCCGTAATGGTCACGATTTGATAGCTACAATAAGTTAATCTAGCCTAATGACACTTAATCCGTTGTGATAAGTGTTCCATAGTTCCAATGCTATGATTGCTGTTGATAATATAAAACTAACAGTACCCTCTATTTTTCTTAATGAAAGAGAACACTCTCAAATAGACTAGTATTAACAAGCGAGCTGTAGATAGCTATGACAGATTTACTTACACTTCCATCTCCGTCAGTATCTAAAGTTTCAAATGCTGATGCCAAGGTATAATCTTTACCAAATAGGAGATATGCATCATCGTCGGAAAATTTTTCCTTCTATAAACGTGAATGTCGACATAAAAATTATACTTTGATCAATATTAGGCTAATACTAAGCAAATCTAGAAGCTTAATGGTCGTATTATTAACGACGAGCCTGTCATCTTCTAAAGAGCTTAAAAACTATTAAGCAATTTGATTGACGAGTATCTAAATCGCTATTCCTGTAGTAATATCGGGCTTACATCGCTAAATGCCAACTTGAGCTCAGTTTTATCAATTATGGCATCTTCGTCGATGTTACTCTCGGCTAAGACTTTCAGAAAACGTTCGATTGCTTTAACAACCTTGCTATGATCTCTCATCATTATCTGTTGCTTCTGTCGGATTTTCTCTCTAGCACTACATAAATGCATTTATAAAATTTTTCAATTTACCAATTTTAAACAAGATTATAAAGGCTTCCAAAGAATTGATCGTATATTGACAATAGAATTCTTGTCTGTATCTTGTAAATAAGCTAAAAGCGTTAGATTACATAATATCCTCATATACTTACATTGATAATTTTGTTCTTGGTGGTAATGGAGGTTGGCAACCATCTCTAGCACTTAAGTAAGTTTTAAGAAATTCGTTTTCCGTACGCGAGTACTATAATTTATTATAAAAAATGATTTTATTTAATAAACCTTGAAAAATGTTTATTAATAGTTGTAAAGAATATGATTTTAGACGCATAAGTGTATCACTTTACCAGCATCAATCCAATCGTTTTATCATTCCATACACCAAATCGTTCAGATTTATCAAATAATCGTGGTAAATCATTCAGTGGTTGTAATTTTCTTAAAAAACTATCTTCAGGCTTCATCGATAGCCACCAACCATCGAACGCATGAATTGGATAATTACAGAGTAACCCACCATCGACATAAACATCAAAGTGCTCGTGATTTTTGTGTAAAACGCTTTGAAATATGCCTATTATGATAAATGGAGTCAAAGTTTAATAATGATACAATATCTTGTGTGAGATATTCTATTGGATACTGCTGTAGGATATGTCTACAGTAGAGTATCTTGTGCAAATACTATACTAACCTGGAATTGACATAGACATACGAACTGCCTTCCTTATTGGCATATTAGGGGATGTTTTAGGGTGGAAATATTCTACTGACATTAAATTGAGATTTGTTGCCACAATGCAAAGCTCAATACCAAAGCCTTCATAAACCTATCCGTAGAAATGAATATATTTCATATTCAAATAAATTTAAAAATCAAGAAAAAATTACTATGATTTCTTTACTTTCTCTATTCGTTTAGCTTACCTCCCAAAAAGTGATATCGGCATTACCAGTGACATTCTCTAGTGTCTCACCGAACCAATGCAATAATCTTTTACCTGGATTCCAGCCGTACTTTTGTAAAATATTTGGTAATAAACTGAGGTAACCGCAAGAATGATCTGTAAATAGCAATAACACCACAGAAAAAAATAATTAAATACTTTGAGGTTACTCCCTGCTGGTAATCATTAATTTTATCTTACTAATACTTGTAGTATAAGGGAATAAATGGACGTTATTTTCTCTACTATAGCTAGTCATTCATAGTATAATGAAAGAGGAAATTGTGATCAAACATATAATGTAGTCAATTGAAACAAATCTATCTACACCTTTCCCTTTTATCGACGTAAATTATTCATTATGATCGTAATTTGACGTAATCATATGCGATAGTATGTTCGCATAGCTTCGTTAACATTGATGATGATAGCAAGAAGCTCAAAAATAATCTTGTCCTTTTATACGCATATATTCCTACTGACATTAAAGCCTAACTACGAATTTATCTACCGTCGTCATTGGCTATCAAAAATACAGTATGATGATGATATGAATCTTTATATTATCATCAATTAGGATCAATAAATAGCTTATAAATTGCAATTAAAATCGCTTGCAAATGATATACACGTACAAAATGAAATTCGTAGGACTTACCCATTAATAATTTACGAGTATCTTGATTCAAGAATTCCTCTATTTGAGATGGTTTCAAGCCAACTGCAATTAGGCAAGCTGACATGGCGCCTGCACTTGCGCCTGCTACGCGTTTTATATTTCGAAGAATGCCGGCATCTTCTAATACCTATCATATTATTAAGAATGAATACAATTATAACATAATCCAGTTGTGTAGCTAGGAATTATTGCTCTATGAAATGCTAATCATTAATGACTGCAACAATTACCAAACTGTTACGTTTTTCCATCAAGGTTGTCAATATGCTATTTCTAATAGAATTACTAGCGTCATAATATAGAAACTGAATTTCTCTATTTCTGATTATATCAAGTTCCTTAAATATCATATGACAAGAAATTTTAACTTTGATACATTATTCTTTCCATCTCTAACTATGAGGAAGGAAAGGATTAAAAAGGACCACTCGCCATTGCACTATTAACCTATTATCTTTTATTGCTCCTTTTATCCGGATGTAGGATAAGTTAATCGCATATTCATCATGGTCATTAATAAAAGCTATAACGAAGAATTATCAACGATTGCGATAGTTCCTATACAAATGTCAATGCTTATGAAGCGATTGTACAAGCAACAGGTCCATCTCATCTATTTTCCTGTTAAACTCTTCTAGTCTGATTCAACTGAATTCTCATTTTATCCACTCTGACCATGGAATTTTATGTATCTAGATGCACTATGTTGAATAACAGGATTGACAAGTATATGTACATCTCTTTATCATTACTACGACCGATTGGGTGTGCAAAATATGCCCTCCAACTTCCTAGTAAAATAAAATTCTTAGATCATTGCTGCTAGCGAAAAATCGTCCACAACGACAAGTCTACACCTCTCTATCATTACTACGACAGATTAGTATGTAAAATCAGGGGGCTTGTTAGAAGTCCATGATAAAATACGCTCTCTAAATGTAAAGGATGATTCCTATTACTGCTAGCAAAAACTGATCGGAATGGAAATTAAATCAAAATTACTTAAACCCGATTCTTATCGCTATAGGGTAAAAACATTGAATAGAAAAATGATGCAAGACTTTATCATAGTAGATAGACAGGCAAGAATTACTAACAGAGGAGGGAAATAATTATAATAGAAAATGGCGTAGTTAAACTTGAATCAATAGCGGCGGCATATACTGTATATATACATAAGGCGTGGCATCGATCCTGAATGGGATTGAAAAACTAGACAACAAAATATCGATAGAAAGGTATGTAGCAGGAAAGAATGGGCATAAGCTTCTAGTTAGATTGAAAGAAAACAATTCATCATTTTCAGTTGGCACCTAAGGAGTTTTTTCTGACTATAGACAATGATTTCTTTTTGAAGAAATTTCTTGATTAAAGTATAAAGTCAAATCGGACTGTTTGTGGATGATGTCGAATTGGTGTTATCGATGGGCAATAGGAAAAAAATGATTTTTACTGTCGAATTTATTTTTTTCCTAGGCTAACTAAGACCTGTATGATGAGAGTGGTATGCGACGGTTTCTAGGTGTTATATTATTCGGCGTAAAAGAGATGTCAAAGTTGAATATGATGTTTACACAGTCAGCAAAATATCTATTCTATGCGTATGTTTAGAACACCTTTTAAAAGAATTCAGACGCTTGCTATATGCAGATCGCTTTCGTAGGGATCAAACAGGCTGAAGAAAACATTAAAAATGGTGCTATCTAATAAAATCCAAAGCGGCACTGATGAATATCTGCTGCCGTATTTAGTCTTGAAATATCTATTTCATCTACAACTAATTTTATATAATTTTAGATCACAAATTTACCCACATTTGAAAATATCAGTACAAGCGTAGACGTAGCGAAATTTTGACTGATTGGGTATCCCATAAAATTTCAGGAGTACATGATGCAACACTTGTTTCGTGCGCAAATCGTTTATTTTCAATTTGCCTATTGCAATATTATAATTTCTTGATTATTACTAAATGTTTGGAACTACACGATACTCGATTCTATACGAAATATTATTCAATTCGTGTATTAGTAGAGTACGAAAAATTGAGGCAGAATAAAATTTTATAACGTTTGGACGGTATAACAATCATCATTTGTAAAGTTAATTACCCAATCCGCTAGAATAAAGCAGTAAAGATAAAAATGACTAGCTGTCGTTTAAAAGGATTCAAGCTTTGTCGATATAAGCCATCCAATGGTACAAACTAAGTACGAGCATAAATTCAAGGTTGAAAAGTATCCTTCATTAATGTAGTTTGTTGGCTCCGATATTTTTGTGTGCGTGGATTAAGAAACAATTTATAGTATAATTATGAATTCTGAGAATTAATACCCACTGGCATCAAATAATCACTGCATGTTGTAGATTATAATAATGTCTTTGGATAATGAAGTGATCAGAGGGAAAAGAGGGCAAATTAGTAATAGGAAACCGTCATCTTCATACCTCAAGGTCAGTATCTTACCGTATCAAAATATTAAATTTGAGCTTGGTAGTTATTTTAAAGATGTGTAACAGCTCAGAAAAAATACTGATGACAACGCTAACTTTAATCTTATATCTATCCTAAAACGCGCTAAATTGAATGAAATAAAATCGGTCATCCTTGTTACTTGTTCGATTCAACTCTTTACAATAAAATCACTACATCAGTAAGCAGGTTATGTTAATGACCGTTTTTTTAAGTAACTAGAATTAGGCAAAAATAGGTTAGACTGTACTAAACGTATCATGCATAGAATATCTTCCTTTGATTAATAACTATTTAATGCAAATGGATCGCTATCATAAAATAATAAATTACTCAATGTGTTATCCTATATCATTATAAGAATTTAAAGTCAAATTTCAACCGATAGGTTTAACATGCTTATCATAAATTGCCAATGAATCTATAGTAGAGTTAAACTTTCAATTGATGCTCTTATCTTTAAAATTCATATATTTATGCAATAGAATTTGAGACTTTAAGCATCTGAAGTTATGCTATGATGGTTGATTCTTTATATCAACAGTAACATCATAGAACTGATAAGGTACGTAATGCAAAAACCAAGAAAAAAGTTATCGTTTCATCCGTATTAAAATAAGGTAAAACAAAAATGGAATATAAATGAGTTATTGTCTGACTTTTATCATTCGGTAATTAAATTCTCAGTGATTGCTATATGTGCTCCTTAACCGCGGACTTTGCAATAAAATACCGAAAATGAATTTGATTTCATCACTAAGGTCAGATTTTAGGGATGATGTTGTTTAAGAAAGATACGAGCGACTTTTTATTATAGCGATATGCTCCACTAGGTTTAAATTACTTGATTTATTTTATTTATGCTTGATAATATTGCTATTCATTACATGAATGATTATCAAAGCAAATGATGGAGATGTTTACTTTATCAAACTAACCTTAAGAGTACCAACGTAGGCCATCCCTTTACTACCACCTCCTTCAAGAACAAGATTTTCGAATGGCCAAGTGTATTCGTAATCGAAATTTAGCTCTTTATAAGCTTTACTATTGCTAGTCATGGCTGGAACTGTACTTGTTTGATGAGTAGAGTTTAATAATTTACTAATAGTATGATAATTCTCTTGATTATTTTTTTTATTTTCTTCACCTCCGTCGTCGTCATCATTACGAACAGTGTATTTCCAACTGTCGTCACTAGCCAGTTGTACTTTCCTACTTAATACTGCACCCATCTTTGGGTAATACAATCAACGGTAAGTTGGAAACGTTTTCTTACTCTTGTAGACAATAGCCAATAATTATGTAGGATATCTAAAAGCAGAGTTATAAAGTGATTTTCCAATGGATTAATGCCAATGAGAGTCAATACATACTATTCTTGATCTCTGGATATTAATATTTAAGGCTGAAGCCTATGAAGTTAAGCAATATCGCGACGGAAAGAATAAATTGATGTGTGCAATCTATAGTATCAATCCAATTATTTTAATGGAATGTAAAGCGATTTCTTTTTTTAAATGGTTTCAATTGGAATAATAAGTCTTTATGCGGATTGAGGAATTTTATGATCCAATATTATTTCTAATCAGCTTGCTATTCGATTAATGGCTATCCTTGAGGAGTAAAGTAAATGGATACTTGATACGATGGCAAGATTAATGGGTATAACCTGTTGGAGGATGGGATAGCTCAAGATGTTCAATAGTCGATCCGATATTTGAAACAATTTGGAGAAGAAATAATTTAGAATTAGCGTTGTAATGACTTAATATCGATTAGTTTTTTGTTGAGCTACACTTTAGGGTTAAAAATACTATCTTATGTTGAGGAATAACCAAAAAGAAACGAAGACGACATCAATTTGAGGACGTCTATGCAAATTCGCCAATCTAGTTCGCTGTTCAAATTCAACAAGTTGTATCGTTGTCAATGGGTTTGTATAATTTGCCTTAGTGGTAGATTTTTGTTTTTTTTAATAATAAATGAGAAGAAAAGACTGCATTGATTATAACACGACCCTTGTAGAAAGTTATGAGACAAAAGTAGAGGAGCTCTTCTGCTTCGATTATATTATTGTCCTGTTTTAGCAATAACAAGTAGAAAAACAATTTGTGACGATAATAAGACCAGCAATCCGGTTGCTATGGCAATTTAGCTATCGAGGTAGACAAGATAAAGAATGACGTAACTAATCAGGTGGCGAACAATCCATTCCAATCATCATGTGATGATAAAGTTTAATCAAGGCTGCATATACTCAAATGATTGATCCAATCATCATGGTATACATAAGAAAGAGACAGATACCTTGTAGTGTTTTCTATACTTATATAAGTTTGAGTTTCATGCCATAGCCATGGGTTAGAGGTGTTGATTGGATCAAATCATTATTTTTATTATCACCAATGGATTATTTAGATGAATTATCAAAATAATTGGGGGATTATTTCAATTTCTTCTTGCTATCCAATTTCAACTTGTTGCTAGTTTCATGATAATGAGTGCTTTCAATCTAAATAGAATATAAATTTAGATGACCTTGATGGAATTAATGATGCCATTAAAATAAATTATCTTAATTCCTTTAGGCATATAAAATGATAGCTTAATTTAGAGTTAGCCATGTCATGAATGGGTACAAATGAATACAATACCTTATTGACGTAAATGACGAATTGACTTTAAAGTCATCAAATCTCTGACGTGAATCAATTCTCATACAACAGTCTATAAACGATGCTCACTTTTGTAACGAGATGAATGGAAAATATATTTTATTAATCATGATTACTACAATTTTTAGTTTCATCGTCTAATTATTCATGATTGCATTAAAATTTGTATCGACTTTTTTCATCATTTTCTACTTCAAAAGCTAGCTATTATAATTGCTTGTGTCAATGATTTATAACGTGTGATTGTCACTCAGAGGCGTAATTAAAATCTACTTTGAAAGTGATTTACTGTATATTGAAATGGTTATTATTTTATTGAACTAAAAATAACTGACATTCAACCAGTTTCCAAGACGAATAATTAAGGTCATGTTATATTTAGCTAGAAATCATTTAGAGTAGTTGTTAACATCTGACTCTTAAGAAATCAATTCATTCTTTATTATATTACTTTCTTTTATATTTAAGGGTGATATTGAATTTTCTATAACCATAAGTAGACAGTAGTTTTCAAGGAATAGATAAAAACAGGTCGTAGGTCAGATTACACAGTAAGGGAATATTTTTATATTAAAGTAGTGTAGTTATAGTGCTACATGTTGTAGGGTCTTTTAAAATTGATGTTAATAAGTTCTGTCGCCAACATAATGAATAAGTTGTTTGATAACGCCATGCGCATTTTAATTTCAACTGGAAAGTTAAATTCTTCAATGCTGAATCTTTAAATAGATTAAGTTATTATCACGCTAATAATTAACTGAAAGACAGCGTCAATTTAGCGATAATATAATGACTAACCGTTAACAGTTGAGAGAATATTAGTCACAAGCGATTGTCCTTCATTAAAAATTGTTTAATAGTAAATAGATACATCATATTTTACAACAGTATCTAAAAGTAAAATTAAATGATATTCCAGAATAAGTTTATCCAGTATGAACTTTCAAGAAAGAATCCTTCTTATTTTCTATTCTTCAGGTGGCTGCTTGAATGTAAGTATCGTCACTTCGATAAAATTATACCAACAGTAATTTCGGCATGACCTACTTATTAATTAAAGCGTCTTTCGTAATCAGAATTAGGCAATTGAACTAGTATTTATAGATTTATTTCTTTTATCTGGATATGCTCTCTCACAATAACGGTAATCTGTTATATGCATAGAAAGTTATGTCGGCGTGTTTTTTCCACTGCCACTTCCCATTAGTGTAAGTTCCGAACAATACCGGACTAGGCAGCATAAATAGTTGTAATTTTCTATAGGTTCCTATAAATTTCTCCAAGTCAGCATATACCAAATAAAGTAACCTTGAGCCAACCGAAATAATAATTAATACGTTATATTGGCAGTTTTATAGAATATATACGTAAAGTTATCCAGATTACAGTTTTGACTGTCCTGTTAATTTTATCAATTTAATCGTTATGGTACGAATACACAAAAATATTCTATTAAAATGTAACATTCATAATTACAATTTTCCTAGCTTACTCTTTTTGATTTTTAGGAGTAAAAAATATTTATTTTAAGTAATTTTAAAATTCATCATTAAATTAAAGCCAATAAATCATGTAACACGTTAACTTCTTAATTTAATTTCTAGTGCATATAAAAGTGATGATTTTTGACAATATCAACAAGTATCAAAATCTGTCTATGATTAAGTTTGAATCTGATTGAAAATTCGATATCTTATTAATTTTACAACATAGTATCGCAATAAAATATAAATTTGGCATATGACAGCTTCGGTATATGTTAAGGTGCACAAACTATATGTTAAGATACGGATGTAATGAATGCAGTAATTATGGTCATTCCTGTCATTTCGAAAGATATTTAGCTAATAACAAGTCAATATATTAAAAATAGAATTTCATTATTATATGGCCAACTAGTTGATGAGGATAATACATCCAATTCATATAAATTATTTTTTATTCTTTTCATTCTAAGAAGGTATTAAGCTTATGATAAATCAATATATTAAAAATAGAACAGCATCAATAATATGGTTCATTAGTAGATACGATTAATTGATACTTTTAGTTCTTGCCATTTATTTTTACTATGCTATTAATATCCTCTAATTGTGGGATGAATTTCATTATTTTTAGTTACAATATACAGTTTATCAAAAAGATTGGTATGATTTTTCGCAAGTTTCGATAATACGGTAGTAGAGATAAATGCTTAGATAAGATGATTTTAATAACTAAATGCCTTATTCAATGTGATATCAGTTATGTATTTGTTAATAGTAACATTACATTTTGATATTCTGTAATATCAGTAATTGTAAGGACATTTAACTTTTTAAAATATGTAAGAAAAGTATCTGTCTGAAATTGATTAAACTCTACAAACTAATACGGCGAAGAGTAGACTATTATGTTAACTACATGTTGAAAATTTATCGACGACATATTTTTAAATAGCCCTCAAATAATATTATTTCATAAATTAGGTCAATTTAGGAGTACAGAAGTTCCGCTAATGATATTAGATTATTTTTTGGATACCTGTAGAATAATAATTATTAGGGAATATTATTTTATCCTACATTATACCTTAAATTAATGCCTTTAAGCCGTTCAAAACTCAGAATAATATGTTCTGCAGTGATAAGCGCATCAGTTTACCATGATCATTATGAAAATAGTGCAATTGCTATAGCTGTAGGCATGGACAACTAGAAAAAGCCCGCTTTTTCTAGTTGTCCATGCTGTAGGTAATCCTAGTGTTAATTCTATATAAGAAAGCGGTTGATTGATAATGGAGGTGAAATTGGCTGCTACTAGTCTGCTGCCATGGTAGCCCTGTTGTTGATGGAATCAATATTGTATAGTGTCCCATAGTGCTCCATTAATCCTCTCGCTTACACACTAGATTACTATAACCTAGACTCATGAGCTCCAGTGCCATAAGCCCTTTCTAGTCATTGGGCTATTAGCTATTGATTCTTTATACGAGTACTATTGCTATTAATAAATACTAAAGTAACCAATAATTTCCCCTTCCACTATAATAGTCTATAAAATATAGCCTCGCCCTAAAATCGCAGTTATTAAAGCATTGTTTAGTCCTCAATAGGGAATTTAAACCTAGCCACTTTTTCCCTACTACTCAAGCTAAATACTAATGCATGCTATGTTAAGCTTTAATATAAATGTAATTGTATTGTGTATTATATTACAAGTTAAGCCACAGTTAATGGGTTCGGCTAGAGTACATTAATTCAATTTAACACTATAAGCAGCCCGGCAGGGTTTATTTTATTACCAGACTCGCTGTTTATCCGATTGTCTGTATAATGGAAAGGTTCGTCCTACTTCAAGTATCTACTGACAATTTGTTATTGCAATCACATGCAGCAGTGAAAGGATTTCTTTTACAGAAATAAATGTTCGAACTAGATCTAGACATTATCATTGTATAATGGCGATAAAGCGTTCCAGACTATTGTGACTAGAATTTCAATTTCCTGTCAAATTACAACTTATTCCACAAATTGATTCGTCAGACTAATTACCAACGAATATCTATCTTCAATCTATTCGTCTACAATGGATCACCATTATGCATAATGGCCGCATTATAACCTCCATCTGAAGCTATTTTCGGACTGTATTACAATAATGTATAACACAAGGTAAAACGAGTCCCATCATGCTAAATAACGCAAGTCGGGATAGCTTCGGACATTGCGTAAACCGCGACTAGTTTATGTTTATGTACCAACGGGGCCCTATTTCGACTGTATTTCCATTCGAAATCTCTCATAACTGAAGCTAATTGCAAAAATCTGTTAAATATTGACAGAGAAGACAACAAGGCGGAGTTTAATTAAGTAGCTCATTATTCGATTCTGCAATATTACAGTACCACAGAAATAAGACAACAATTTTCTCTGAAATGATGTCCTACAACCAGGACTATTTCGACACTTTTACGTCGTTGGCCTACTCTTACCGGCAGTCAATGCTATCCTAAATCAAAATCCTTGAAAGGAACATACACATAGCAATTATCAATGGTAGCTTAATTACTATCGTTTAACTCAACGTAGTGGGGAATGAAAGATTATCGTCAAGTAATCGTACCAGTATTACGTTAAGCTAATTCCTCCATTTAAAACAACTTTCACTCCATTTTTAATATATAACAATTATGAATGGCACACCATGCATGAGAATGGCAAATAAAAAATAATTAAGATCGTGCTATGTATCAATTCGTTTGGATTTCGGTGCCTTACAGCATATTTACCATCCTACTACAGATACTGTCGGCCAATCCCTGATTTCAAACGTCGGTATACACTATGCTATACCGATTCAAGTTATGATTCCTTAAGGTTGTCTAAATAATATTCTAGTACGGCTATAGCTGCAGTAGAATATTTATTGAAATTATAAATTGACTAGAGAGAATAATTTCAGAGATAGGAAAGATAGGAAGGCTATAGTTTTCTTTATATTGACTGTTAATTTTAGACAGCGACGGTAACGATGATATACGAGTACCTGGCCGGAGTCTTCTTTTTTAGTTGGCTTATGATACAAGCTAGAAAGCAAATCCAATGCCATTTATATCTAATCATCTATATTCTGTCGGTTAAGTTAGGTCAAATACACCGACAGCCTAAGCGCTCTTCCAATTATTTTACTTCAATCTACTATACTTTATAATGCCAGTCCATGTGCATAACAAATATATTAAATATACAAGTAGATTCATAACTTGCAGAGACTGACATTAGTACGTATAACTTGTAGCATGAATGAATATTGTAAGTGAGCAAAGAGGCTAGTATAGATGTATTACATTTTATAATAAGTCGATAATCGCTCTTCAAATTCTTTCATTGCAATTTGATTGCAAAGAGAGTCTATAATTGCTCTTCCAATCATTTTACTGCAATTTACTCTATTTTACAAGGCCATAACACATTGATAGCAAATGGTAAAATATAAATTCATCACTTATTGTATTTATAAAATAATATAAATGAGCAAATGGACAGGTATAAATGTGTTGCCAATTTCTAATAAGTCAATAATTACTTCCCAAATCATTTTACTACAATCTACTATGCTTTTAAGTACCTACTGTACACACATGAGCAGTAAATGATAAAATACAGATTCATTTATAACTTATAATATTAACAATATGCAGTAAATCAGCAGAGCGGTGGGTATAAGTATTGCCATTTTAAAATAAAATCAAGAATGCGATATCTAACTATGAACGTCAAATTCAGCCAAGACAGGAGTACTTAAAATTTTATGGATAAACCATTTATAAAATAATTTGGGTGATTGATTCTTCCAAAATTTATTATCTCACTTTCAACGATGCTTTTATACACCGCTGAAAAATCTTGCTTAACGAATGCATTGGCATTTTCTTTTGAAGTCTTTACATTGATTCATGTCAAGGGATTTTCAGTTCTCTGATGTCATCGATAAAGGTAAAAGATTATAAGCGCTTACAAGTAAAAGCTCATACTTCTACCTGCACTCCCCAGTGTATATCAGGTTGTTCTAGCGAATATTCATTTCTGTAGTATTGTCGGTAAACGACAAAAGTATTCGCTGCTACTATACTAAAAGGAAGCTTCTTTAGGTATTTTAAACATTTTCTTGAGTAAAGTATGTATTCGCATTTACAAATTTTTTCAGTCTTTGTATCAGTTTATTCTAGGAATTTTTTATTTCATGTCATCGAGAAAAGGCGAAAGAAATGTTAGCGCTCATAGGAGTAGAGCTCCTACTTCAAATTGTATTCCTTTAACAGACGTGGATCGGGTTGCACTAGGTGATATTTATTTATGACAATATCGCCAGTAAAGGATAAAAGTATTTGCTTCTATAGTTATAGATGGAAGCTTCACTAAGTATATTAAGTACTTCCTTGCTTAATATCTAGACGTACAGTATTGATATTTTCTTTTTCAATCTTTTTCCTTTCTATTGGTTTATTCTAGGGCTAGCAGTTCGTACTTATCATTGTATTCCTAGTGTATATCAGGTGGTTCTAGGAAATAGCTATTTACTATAATATCGTCAGTTAATGATAACAGCATTAGCTGTTAGAAAGAAGTTTGATTAGGTATTTTAAGTCTTTCCTTGCTTAATGGATGTACAGGATCAACAATTTCTTTTTCAGTCTTTTCCCTTCGACCTTTTCATTCTAGGAGTAGAAGTTTACACTTATCGTTGTATTCCTATCGTATATCAGGTGGTTCTAGGAAATAGTTATTTACTATAATATTGTCAGTTAATGATTGTTAAACAGCATTAGCTGTTAGAAAATGGCTTGATTAGGTAATTTAAGTCTTTCCTTGCTTAATGGATGTACAGGATCTACATTTTCTTTTTCAGTCTTTTTAATACCCTTTGATCTATTCATTCTAGGAGTAGAAGTTTACACTTATCGTTGTATTCCTAGTGTATATCAGGTTGTTCTAGAAATATTTATTTACTGTAACATCGTCGGAAAACGCCAAAAGTATTAGCTATTGGAAAGAGATTTCATTAGGAATTAAAGTATTTTCTTTTTCAGTCATTCTATTGGCTTATTCTAGGAATCTTTATTTCATAATATTGTCGATAAAAGGCCAAAAATGTAAGCGTTTACAGGCGTGAGAAGTCCCCATAATTGTACACCTTACGTCTATCATGCTGTGCTAGGGAATATTTATTAACTGCTACATAATGTCGTCGGCAAACGATAAAAGGAATCACTTTTACTGTATAAGGCAGAATTATATAAGCCAGCCTATCAGCTAATTCTAGGAACATTTGTTTACTACTGCATAATGTTGCCAGTAAACAACAAACAGTATTCCCTTTTACTCTGCCAGCCGAATACTTCATGGTGCATTTTAGACATTTTCTTGCCTAAGTATCCATTGATATTTTCCTTTTCTGAAAAAGTATTTTAGTCTTTCTAGCTGTTGATTTTAGGAATTTTAACTTCTATCATGTCGTCGGCAAAATCTAAATAAAATACTCATTTCGATAGGTATAGTAGCTCAGTTTGCAACTTTAAAATTGCTTCCTTTCCATAATGCTTATATACAAAATTTTAATCAAGAGACGAGCTGCTACAACTCGATTTCCGTTGATTTTAGAAATCTTTACTTCTATCATGTCGTCGGCAAAAGCCAAATAAAACACTCACTTCGATAGGTACAGGACCTCAGTTTGCAACTTTAAAATAGTTTCCTTTCCATAATGCTTAAGTACAAAATTTTAATCAAGAGACGAGCCGCTACAACTCGATTCTAATTTCCATCTTCATCTCAGCGTGTGATTGTTAAATAGTCATTTAGTGAGGAAAACACTAACTCAATTAACGTGGTTAAAATCCATATTGCAAGCTTCCAATCAATCCACCTATGGAGTAATCCTGGAGGATGCATGTATGAAATAACCTATCGTTTCTACCTTGCTATCCATAGAAATATTATTTTGCTTTTTGTCTGTCCAATTGTCTGCCTGTGAATGACGGCTTTTAATAAGTATATGCGTATATTATTATAATTGCAATTTACGAGGCAAAAGTCATTAAGTTCTTGCTCTATCCACCATAATAAACACTATATCAATAAATAAGCTTGCCTATCCATCGATTGGTAGGTTGCTTCCTACAATAAGTTAGTCGCTCGACGCTGGTTTTCTCCTCAATTCTCGATGACAATTTTGAGGTCATTTATCCCCTCTGCTATTGAATTATCGTTGCCTAAGCCAAAATTGAACAACTACCGAACTAAAAGACGTAAATAAGAACTGAAAGAATCGAGATTGTGACCAAGACAGTGAGTTTATTCCTACTTTGTTATTCCATTGCCAATGAGCTCTTTGATAGTCGCTTGAAAGTCTTGGATAGTGTGCAATAGTTGATAGTATTGCAGTACAACGTCTTGCAGAGTACTGCTAATGATCATGGATCAATTCGAGAATTACTTTATGATTGAAATGATCTTATGATGAAGAAAGATTAGCTTGATTTTGCCGCTATCCCGCAGATTAACCTATTGTCGTAACTGTAGAGTCTTTTGATGCTCGTTAATAATATCGACATACATATCTAATTCACACTGTTGCAATAGAATTGAACGCTGCTGCCGGTAAACTTGAAAACAAGTCAACGATTAATTAAGGCAGCCAATCTGTAAGCTACTGTGCCATTTGCAGCGTTATCGATCATCATGATTTTGCTAATCTTGGATATATAAACCTTTTGGTACAGCAGAGGAAGGAATTATTGCTACCCATTTCCATACTGTCAACAAGAAGAAATTTTACTGACAAGAATAGTATTATCCAAAGGTAGAAATTGAATTAGAGCCGAAAACAATAGTTATAAGGACATTTTTTATTTATTAGTGTTGAAGGTTCACGTCCTCCAGATGGTATCTGTCAACATAAACACCAAATAGTCAATATCCATTCAATAGACAATCTATTACGACTATAATATAGGTTGCTACTGGCCAATCAAGAAGATTGATATCATTAAAGCCAAGGGTTGAATAATTTCTAGCCATACCAGCAGACGTAAGTAGCCTCGAGAATTCACATAAATGGAAACTGAAGGTGCTGGCAAAGGTGTTGAGTCCAAAAGGCTTGTGGATAAAATTTGGAATTTAGAAGGTAAATTATATCATTGATCTTGTCTAAATCACGTTTCCAATTTTGAATAAGTCGAGACACAATGGCTTGCTTATAGGCATAGAAAAGGATAGCAAATAAATTCATTTTTTGAAGACATAAATCGACATTAAGATAGTCGGCAGCAATACGGCAAGACACGATAACCACGTAAAATGGCAACATACGTATCATTAAAGCTTCTTAAATCGATTCTTTTATTGCACCCATTGACAATATTGGTATAAAGTTTGATAACAGCTCTGTAAAGAATATAAAGAATTTGAATTTCTCAGTAAAATAGAAAATTTTAAAGTTGGCGGCATATATACTTTTCGAATGGATTAAAAATGAACAAGAAACAAATAGCATTCAACATTTGTTCGACCGCTCTACCCTTACTATGATCCTTTCAATAAATTAGATTGAATAACATGATGAAATTAGTAAACAGAACTTTGTAAAGGACAAAAAGAATGAAAATTTGACTGTAAAATGAGAAAGACTTTTCTAGTCGATTGAAAATGAACAAGAAACAAACACCTTTCAACGCTTTTTATTGAGTTCCATTTTTGCTATCATCGCTTCAATAAATTCAATTGAATAACCCGATAGTATTAGTAAACAGAGCATCGCATGCTGTTAATCGAGCAATAAGATATCGACAATCTTACTCGTTGATTGATCTATCTTTGCAGATTTGAAGTTATTGGAGTAGTCGATTGGAAGGCAATCGTTGCATTGATTTAGGTCATCTTTCCTGCCTAGAGATTTCAGTAAGAGTCTTCATTTAGGATTAGCAATAGCATCAGATTCCATCGGAATCCATGCTCACCTTATTCGAAATTATAGTTTTCGCTCGTGCATGGATCCAATTACAATTACAATGTATATTAACAGTATCGATGTACTACCATAGCCTCACATCTGTTCAATCTTGTTACAATACTTGCAGAATATCGATTACTTAACACTTTATTAGCCGATATCCACACCATCCGCTAACATCCTACACTTGCTAGACAGTCTAACACCTTTTATTAAGATCGCTTCAATAGATTAGATTAAGTAATATGATGATGAAATTAGTAAATGGAATATCTCACGCTGATGATTATAATCTAGCAATGGGATATTGTCAATTCTACTAAGTTATTCGAGTAGTGGATTAGAATGTAATCGTTGCATAGATTTAGGCCTTCTAGTCCTGCTCTTAGATTTTAGCAAGAGCTTCATTTACGATCAGTAATGGCATCAGATTGCCTCGTTATCCATGCTCATCTTATTCCAAACTATAGTTTATGCTCGTTCATATATACCATTCTAATTAAAATGTACATTAATTTAACAGTAATTATATATCGCCGCAACCATTCTCTTACAATCCTGCTATGATACTTGAATAATATCGATAACTTCATATTTTATTAGCCGAAAAGGAATCGTTAAGGAAAGAGAATGAATCACTAAAAAAGAAGGTCGGTAATAAGCAAGTGGAAATTCATGAATTAAGGCGAAGAGCAGATTCGTTTGGCAATTACGGTAAGAGATTTCTCTTAGTTCATATCGTCTCTATGTTTCTTTAATCCTATCTTTCACTGTCACCCAAAGCATCGCACTACTATCTAACGTCTTGTCGGCATCAACAAATAAATCGATTTTATTTTTATTGGCGATACTATCTTGAGTAAATTTTGCAGGTTAAACGGTAGATTTCTTCTAAATTGCTTCAAAGCTGTTCGTACTATAATCAATAAGAATCTGTTCTGTTCATCCGTTTAGTATTCAGGATGATTTCTATTAAAAGATTGGCTGCAATAACATTCGTAGTAGCTTAATATTTTTACTAATCCAATTTTGTACCTCTCTTTCCATCTCGATCCCAAGCTTACCGTAGTGGTTATTTGTACAAACTTTGGAGCAATGCAGAATGATAATGACTCTGAGATTACGTCTGTAGTATTTACTTTTAAGTTTAATGTCTGATGCAACATGTAATATCTTGTATTAAATTTGTAGCAACCCTTAACCATTTTAGTCGTTAGAATAGAACATTTATTGCTAAGGATCCATTAAACAATGTTATATTAGCCTTTACATAGATATTACATTTAAACATTAACTAGTAAAAGTGATTTATCAGTAGTTCATATCTGTTAGGCTAAATGAATTTATTCCTATTTTTGAGGGCTTGAGTTAATATCATAAAGTCTTATGTATCGATGATCGAGATAATTCTTTATCGTTATTTTATACTAGGCCATAGATACTTGCTTATTTACATTAAAAACGTTCATTAATAATTAATTAAAGTATTATCTCTCGACTTTCATGGGTAACACTACTATTATTTCAATATTATCCTGTTGGAATTCACATTGAAATATAAATTGGATATTGAGATGAATAATTTAAAAGAAATTTTTCGATTGTTGTTATTGGTTATAAGAACTGATCTATTCCATTGCATGAAAATTTCACTTACTACTGTATAAAACTTAATAATTGCAATTTAATCACCAAGATTATAGAACTAATCTATCTTGGTGCATTATTCCTAATGGATACAAAATAGATTATTTTTGATATATTTATAGAAGGTGGAATTCTGTGATAACGATTTATTCAAATTGAAGGAATTTACTCCGTCTATTTGTGTTATGCGCTTTAAAAATGAATACTACTAGTGGTCTTAGGTAAAAGGACTATTCTGATTGATTTTAATCAACTCTATTCAGGAAAACTAGCCTCCACAGAAGGTGAACAGTCTAATGATGGAAGTCCAACAAACACTTCCAATGAACCCATGCAGTTCATGCAAAAAACCTTAGAGAGAGTATCAGGTAAAGAACGCCATAGGTAAATTCATATTTACGGTTCTATCTACGATCATGTTGCATCAATTAAACTATCTCTTATAACGAACAAATTTCGTTTGCATGCATTCTCCAATTCTTGCTATCATAAGCACTGATAGAACCAACCTTATAATGTTATGCAAATACTAGAGAGACGAGCCATCATTTTGATAAAGTCTAATACTTTTAGCGCTAGATCATCTCAAGAATAGGGACTTTTAAGGGGAAATTTCAGAATTTCTTCTCAGATGTCCCTGTCAAGAATGCCCTAGCTTAAAAATAAATATTTGCAATAACAGTAAATACGTTATACTCCAGCGAACCAACGTAAAAGGATTAACGTCGAATGTAATTCATTATGTAACTATCCCCTAATAGCTATGATTAGTAACATATGATATAGTGGTATCAGTAATCCATATTTTCAATTCTTAAATTAATTAGTAAATTCATATTTCAAAATATTCGTAATTAAAAATATTTGCCCCTGTTTAAGTGCTATAATAGCTGTAATTGACTACATACGATATAGTGATATCAGTAATTCATATTTTCAATTCTTAAATGAATTAATAAATTCATATTTTAAGCTATGAGTAATCAAAAATGTTTACTCTTGTTTCATAGCACTACTTTATATTATTTGTGTTAATATTTGTAATAACTCAAGAGCTAATGCTTATTATTTAAGCTACTTTGGCATTTAATATAGTCTATTTATGGAAATTCCATTCAACATTTTTATCGTGCCTGTATTGACTATAAAATCTCTAGCTGACAAGGATGCCATTTATTCGGAAAAGAAACAGTTGGAGGAACAATTAGAAAAGAAAGAAAATGAGTTAAAACTACATGAAAGCAAAGTGGCCAAGTTACTATGTGTGATAAATTGGAGCTTGATTTTCGATTGAATTAATGCAAAATAAGGCATCACTTTGATTTATATTACTTACGCCTAAAGAAATTCCATCGCATTTATCCTAATCGTTGCTTAAACTGTCTTAATACAACTTAGGCTTTCATTTATTTTACCCATCAATGTATCAGTATAGTAATCTATCTTTGCTACTTTAGTGGAACAGAAAGGACTATATCAAGAGAAAAGAATTTCGCAAAAGATTATGTTAGATCGAGAAGAAGAAATAAAACGGCTAGTATTCAAGTTATGGCAATTATTAGGTATGCGGTCATGAAGTGTATTGTATAATCTACAAAGGTTTTTATCATATTGTAAAATGCCGAATTTAGTAAATTTCCGGGAACTTAGGCATAAGCTATTCCTATCTATTATTGCAAGCGATTAATTTCCATCGTGATAGTCTCTTTAATTTAAAATTGAAATACTAAGGATAACCAGTTATGACCAACATTAATTTATTTATATATATAGATGATTTAACAAGCGGAACAATTGAGTTGGGATCGCCTGCAAAAAAATCAACGGCCAAACATCAAAAGATTTTGCTCTTACAAGAAAGAGTTCAAAACTTAATGTGTTAGTTTAAATTACTGAGTTGGATACTGTATAGATTTAGACTATTGCGATGTAAAGCTAATGTATATCAACTAATTTTTATAATTTTCTCACCATAATTAGCGGATATGAATGTAATTACTGAAGCGAAAGACAAGAAGGATGAGACAAGAAAGCGTACAGATAGTAATGCTTCACATAGCGAGGATGGAAAGCCATCTATGTCTACAAGCAAGTCATCAGGTTGCTATAGGAATTGTTTATTGACTAAAAGGCGACACATTTTCTCGTCATAGGCTTATTACGAAATAGATCTATTTCAAATCGTACCGATCAATTTTATTGCAGAAACAGCAGAAGAAAAACCGGCAGTTAGTGCGTTTATTAAAAAATTCGAAACCAGTAACAAATCTGATAAAGAAGATTCGTCCAATTCTACTATAGTTTTGCAATTAAATAACAAAATTGAAATCCTACAAGGTATGATGATTAAATAAGACTCTACAAGAATCAACAATGAAATATATCAATTATATCATAATCTGGAACAATTCTATTAAAATTTCCCAGTAACGAAAAGTAAAGTTAATTGTTATAGTATATTCCTTCCTCTAAATAATTGTAGCTGAAAATAACAGATTACTACAAGATAAGCGATCTATGGCTTATGATCTATCTCAACGGATGGAAGAAATAAATAATCTTAAACAACGGGATCTATCAATTAATAATCATGGTACGGTAACTAAATTGCTGTCTGAATTACTTAACTAGGATAAACTTGAAGTGATGCGATTACCAGGCAATAGAAATTACTAATTATATAGTGCTGGCAAATAATTTCTATTCCTAATCGTAAATTGGTGTTTACATCTCCAATAATGAATTAATTATAATTATTCCTCACGTAGATGATAATTTCGATGGCGCGCAATTAGGTGAAGAATTTAATTCTGGTTTTATAACTGGTACGATGAGCTAGAAATTTAGTGTTTTAATAGTGTGATGGAGGGTTCGAAGAGTCTACAGACGTAGACTCCTTAGGCATTTCACAATAATGATACAAATGGCTTTTATAGAGTGCTATTAGCGCTGATAGTTGTAAACCATCTTCACCAACACCATCATCATTTGGATTTTTATGCTGATTTTTTCTATATAAATGTATAATCCGTAACTTGATAGTTATGAAGTCAGGTAAAATATACTACCACAGCTAGTAGTCCTGATGATCTTGTTCAATCTCAAAATTCTACTTTTGAACTTACTTTTGATAAGATCTATGGAGTTACATATCATGTAGTAGTTCTAACATAAAATACTTTGTTCAATTCCATCACTTAAATTTTTATGTTAGTCCTGATTATTTATTCAAACGCAAAACTCTATCTATGCGCTGCCTCTTGGTGTGCTTTATAAAGTTATAAGTTATGCAGTAGCCGTTAGCAATTCTAATAATACTAATTATGTCTTTCAATTTGTTACATGTAGATACAAATAAGAATAAGTCTCGACTGCCGTTACAAACAGCTCAAATTCAGCTTCCAAATTCCTCAGACTTAATATCAGGTATTGATATGTGATTCTATTCATATAACTAGAATGGTAAATTAAATCCTAGAACATAATTAGTGTTAATATACGCGTACATGTAAAAATTTTGTCAGATATCATTATGCTATCTATTTATAGATTCATACATAAATCAATGATTAATTGTTTATTGCTGTAGCAACTAATTGAATGGGTAGTTTATATTATCCTTGCCCTATGAAGTTATATTAATTATCAATTATATTTTTTTTTATAATACATAGGGGAAGAAGCACCTTTATTCCCATCAAGGAAAGAAACTATATTACAAAAATATTGCTGTTGCTGTTCTATATTATGACAACTGACGTCCTTACGGAATGAATTCCATCATACTCGTGATCCGTCATTATAATTTTTATCCGGTACGGTATTTGATACAATTTTAGTGGAAATAGCTTAATACTTTTTATTGCCTTTCTTACTTTACTAGTTTATAGCCAAGAATTATTGCTTGCATTGTATAGCTTACAGTTGTATAGTAAGTAGGCAAGATAGTCTTTTTTAATTTGGCAGCGTATTGCTTTGATCTGTTTTATTGACTCTGGTAACTAATCCATTATGCTAACGCTACTACCACACTTATTAGTCATTATCGATTTACCAGGTACTCGTATGTTTGATATATAACCTATATATATCAAATATGATTAATGTTTAAGAATGCAGTAAAGGACTAACAGTAAATAGATGGGTTTAAAGTATCGGTACTACAGTAAACTGAACAACTATTTTCTGTATTAAAAAAGTATCATGGAATATACGTAGTATAGATTAATTATCACATTAGTCTGTCCAAATTATCTTCTTGTCATGAAAGTATGAATTATTCTACATACGATAATTCCTGTAAATCATCGTCATTGTGTACTTCTGCATTAAGATACACTGTGGAAACTCTCGCTTCGCACATTATGGTGTACAAGTGGATTTTATACTTTGATAAATATAAAGTTTGCTATCGTAAAAGTATCAAGATGTATATCGATGAGATGCTTGCAAAATACCGTCCACATCATTTGTAGACATCCTATTTAATTCTCAGGAGGTAGTTGTCTGATATACGTATTTATAGATCGTAAGGAGAATAGGATTATCCAATAAAGAATAGAAGCATGGAAAGAAAAGGATTCAACGCAGTAGGCAAAGGAGAAAGTAGTTAATAGCTACATTGCTTGATAGCCAGTAGTTCAATGCTAAAGTATACTATAGCAACTCTTTACTTCGACATGCAAAAGTAGCTACTGATCAAATAAAAATTTGTTATTCAAGGTACCTGGATGTTTTTCGATGAGATACTTACAAAATATCGTGTAGTCATTGGTAAGGTAAATTTATCTGCTATCGATGATAAAGGGAAGGATTAACTAACAAGGTAGCGTTATCGAAAAGGACAGGATTTTCATGTAGTGGACATGGAAAAGATAGTCAACAGCCACATTGCTTAAACATGAAATAAGAGACAACATAAGGATTATAACTGTGTTATAGACGAAGAGTTGACATACAAGTTTTTATTACTTAAATATCATTTAATCCACGAAGATTATACAAAATATACAGTACATTGCACATGAAGTGGTAGACATATTCTTTGTCATCAACATGGTACAACACAACTAACATAAGAATTAGCTTCTATACTAGTTGATTTTGATAATAAAGGCCTGACAGTAACAAATTGGATGTTGAGAATAAATAAGGTAGAAATACCTATGGCTCGCGACTGGAAAGCCATGATACGAATAACATCAATAAGAGAACAATTTCAACATAATTTTTCAATTACAAATGGACTATATCTATAACGATGTAGTGCAATTTGCGATTGATTAATTGAAAATAGTAAAGATAGGATAAGTTGCATATTAATGGGTTACAATAAATAGAAGCAGATATATCCGTTTCCTAAATACTGTTATAACCGAGGCTAAGTCATGTTGGTTAATATGTTTATCATTACTAGGATAACTCTATTGGAGTGACTATCGATCGGTTCCTATTATTATTTTTAATCATAATAGTTATAATCGTCATCATAGTCCATTTTTTCATAACATTCACGAACTATATGGCCTTTCTTTCCACACCAGTCGCAATATAGTCTTCTATAGGTACAACTTGCAGCTAGATGAGCGAAACTTCCACAACGATAGCAAGACTTTTTGGATTCATGATAGGTATTTCGCGCTTGCTGTGGTCTTTTTTCTCTCCTTCGATTTCTTCTTGGATTTTTACTGTTATCATCGACTTCAGCATGGTCATCATGATGATCACTGTCATGATTGATACGCGTATTATCTTGTGTAGTCTCCACGGCTGATTTTTCTGCTTTAATTTCTAAAGCATAATCGACTACTTTGATAAAGTTGAGTTCTTGTTGGTAATCGAGAAGACGACGTCGAATGGATCTTTCTCTTAAGCCAGCTATAAATACCATGGTCAACATCATATCTTGATGATAATGGAGCTGGCAGTGTTTGGCAAGCGTTAATAGCACATTTTTATATTGTTCAATCGATTCTTTGGATCTTTGCTTTCGTTGATAGAGTTGTGCTCGATGCCACCACACCGTTTTAGAGGGTTGCGCTTGAGGTAGGCATTGCTGCTTGATTTCTTCAACAACTTGTTGGTAATCTTGCTGTGTTACGTCTTGATCATTGGACATGGCTTTCAGTCCATTTCGTATCAGAGGTGGAAGTGCTCGAATTAAACAGGAGACACACTGTTGATTATCGATAATTTCTCGATCATCTAATTCTACTTGCAATCGATCTAAGAATGCAGTTAACGTTTCATCATTGGCGTTCCATTGTAGTGCTTTCGACTCGGTAGATTGTCTTTCTTCAGCCATTTCAGATAGTTGCAATTCTCCGTGTGATCAATTAATTCAAAGCTGCCTGCAATTAATCACAAGACGTAAGATACAAGCGTACTTACTCTTTACTGATCAACTTTCAAGTACTCTCTACACAATCAATAACCATTACAAGCAGCATTTTTCTACACTTACCTACAGCTTACTTGTCGGCTTGAGTAAAACAAGTTGAAGCAGCCAAATTGGTGAAGAAAAACAGGGATGGTAGGCTTGCAAAGGTGGGAGAAGATGTTAAAGGGGGGCGACAACTTGTCGATTTTCGAATTAGGAAAAGGGGCTATGAGACTGCGCATAGTTTCAATCTTGACGACTCGCTAAAAGCCACACCTCTTTTGGGGGACTAGCAATCTCTTAAGGCTATCGAAAATAATTGTAGTACAGCTCGAACTGAACAGAATGGATATTGATGTTTGCTACAGAAAATATCGGAAGGGATGGAAGATAGGAAGGTTTTTTTTTTTTTATATTTTTGATTGCAAATGGGGTGTACACAGACAGGGAAGATGGATCGATCTTCAGAATTGCCTATTGCTCGTGCAATGCACTAGTAAGGTGGTGGTAGACCTGCACCCCTGCAGTGCAACGAGAGTGCGAGACAGGATTCTATTTGTCGACCCTGCTTCTTTTTTGCTAGCCAGTCAGTAGGCTGCACTAGGGATGGAAACAGACCTCATTTTACCTGTTGTATATATATACAAATCGTTCTTAAAAACGATATTGCGCTTAGAGGGCTGGAGCCAATATCTTTGCACAGTACCGAAAGTAACCGCAATCCAGCTGCCTCACTGTGCTATACAGTTGCATCGTACTGTATCATTTTCTTGTAAAAATCTCTAAATATGAGTATTAGTGACCAGGGACTACTAAAAGCAAGAACTACTAAAATAAAAAGAAAAGACAGATTCGATAATTCTATGGCTGACTATGATTGCTGGCCATTTTACTGTGCCGGCAGACTAGAATCGTACGCCTTAAACGCACTACTGTTCACAAGCAAGCTCTAACGTTGCATGGCAACGTGTTGGGTGGTCGGAGATCGACCAGGCAGTGTCCTAGCTATACAAAGTCATAGCGTTTAGACGCGTAGTAGCACTCTTGCTCTAGAACTTTCTATTCGCATGCCACGTTAGCAATCATCATGGCCGATGGTGAATCTCCTTTAAAAGATGATCAAAAGGAATTTGAGGCTTTAAGGAAAAATTTCACATCACTAAAAGATAATTTACAAACTAAGCAAGTTGCTTCGGAATTATTCAACGAAGGTGTTTTATCTCTGGAGGAATTGCGAAATATTACTAATAATTTGTCGCAATTGCAGATCGATTCTGATGCCAATTTCAAACTGTTAAATTTACTTTTCAGTAAAACGGTTAATCAATTCCACGTCTTTTTAAAAATCATTACTCAACCTTCATGTAATTGTCGACATATTGGGGAAGAGATAAAGAAAGATATCAATGTCGATAAAAATACAGCCAGACCAGATGAAAACAAGGATACAGATTTAAGTAATAATGCCTTATCTGAGCAAGATCTCGCTAGATGGGGTAAAAATGCAGTATAATTTAATTCATCCCATTGATATACGTATATATTTCTATATTAAAAAAAACATATATAGTTACCTATTGCAGTATGCAGTTATGGATAGTAGGCAGGCGATTTAGGATTAATTTATGGAAGCAGTTACTATACATTCATGTATATGCAGAATTATAATATACATAGCATGCATTATGTGCTGAGATACATGTGTTATATTTGGTATACAAGTACGTAAAATATCACGAGTGAAACATTTGACTAATAGATATGATTATAGGAAAGCTCTGTCAATACAAGGTTCAGAAATTTATACTATACTGTATTACCCTAGCATGCAAGGTACTCCATTTTATGCTTTTACTATTTCATCCAAAAGATTGTACAGTACAGTAGAGGACATGGCTATATTTATACACTCATTCTCAATTAACTAGCAAACTACGTGAGCGCTTAAGCTATACCTGAGTAATTTCTGCTTGTACAGTAATAAGCGTATCAATCCAAAGATAAATATAATTACACTCTTGATTTTTCTAATTGTTCGCAATGGTAATATACTTAATTATCCAGTTAATACTGCATATGCTTATATAAATCGTTAAATTACCGTTTACATAAACTTATATCATATTTTTTTTCCAGGAGATAACCTACGTCAAACATTCGATTTTTTCGCTTCTCGGCTTCAGAGAAACGATTTTAAGAAAGTGGCAAATAAACTTAAGCTAAAGGAGCAAGATACTGACGATATTAGTCACGATGAGCGTGGCAGTTATAATCAGTATTATAAACTTTTTTTGACCTGGTCTTGCAGTAAGGGAAAATCAGGTACATTAGATGTCTTCCTGAAAGCATTACAGAAATCTGAAATGCAAAAGGCCATTGATAAATATTACGATGCCATCCGATCGGGCGAAGTAACAACCACTTTGTAGAGAATGTATGAATGGGGAATGTGTTTATGGCCTTGTAATTAACTCAGTAAATGGATCTACCAGGATTAAAAATTTTGTAGAAATAGAAAATATGCGGTTTTACTTGGTTAACTCGTAGATGCTTTGTATAAAGATCATATCAAGCGATAATGCAATAAAATCATTCGAATACGCGCAATATCAAACAGCTACTTCCTCTAGCGTACTTGTAGATTTTTAAATACAAAGAATTTTATCACCAAAAATTACGAGACAATAACTGTTACTGTATGTTCCTAAATTCGAATTATTTCAGAAATACAAATTTGTACTACAAGAAAGGTTATAGTCTTGTGACTGCGGCAAACAAGGTATGATGTTATGTGATTATGCTAAGCAAGCATTAATGCGGTGAATGATTTAGCATTGATCGTAGAGCTGGTGCTAGCATACGCAATATATAAAATCTGGAATAATTGTCAATCTAATAGTAATAATAAATTATTTCCCCATTTTGATTGTAAATCAATTAATAAAGATTTTTATTGACTGTAGGCTAAACGAAAACCTTTACAGTACAATTTAGTGATATATTTACATGACATAAATTTAGAGTTAATGCATTATTATTTTTGGTGACGTAATAACTAAGTAATCATAACACCAAGACCAATAGATTTACTAATTACTATTGGACCGTGAGAGAAAACCTACACGATAGCGGATATTCTCACGGGTTTAGCCTACTTTAATAAAAGTAAATATATGAGAACGTATATTAAGGTAGTGCACATTACAGAGTTATTTATTTTATTTGTACGAGGATAATCCCAGTTAGCATTGATATTAAAACTAGGGATTAATACAACCATCTACTATAGTTGAAACCGCTTGTTAATGTACTATAGTAGCTGGTTTCGGTAAATATAAGAAACTATACAAAAAATTTCTTAGCGTAATATGAGAGTTCTAATTAATCTTAATAATAAATATGAATTTTTATATTTATACTGGATATAAATAATTTCTACTTTCTAACAAAATGTTGATTTAATATCAACCTAAAATATCTTTTCATGGACATCTATATTATACTATAAACAGTCATTTTGTGTAGTAATCTCATCACTTTAAGAAAGGAGAAGCGAAAAAAGCATCAGGTCGTTTGTTGGCTCTTTTACTTTTACTACCGAAGCGTGGTGTTGTCTTCACATTTTCCTTGCTCTTAGTGCCAGTAGAGCGACCGGGAGTAAAATGAGCAGGTCCTAAAATACTGGCTGGTGCTGTTAAAATAGGATAGAATAAAGTTAATGTGATTGAAATCAAGCGAGTATTATATTGTAGCCATGTAGACAATTATTCTAATGGTACCTTCTTTGGATTGTGGGGTCCTTGGCGTAGTGCTCCTCGATTTTGGTGCATTGGCCTCAGAAAGAGGTGTCTTATTCCGTTCAGTATTGGTGTTACTTGTGCCATTTTCAGTTCCGTCGATATCAACATACTGATTCCAAAACTCACTTGGCAAAGACATCAAGCTTTCAATTACCTACAGAAAAAAAAGTTATACTAATTACAATAAAGTACCAAAAGGGAGTAAGATTGCTTGCATCTAATTATAAAACGTTACCTTCGGTTGATTTCTTGTATCCTGAAGCATATCAACCGGATCTGGATTAGAAGATCCGTGGCCAATTAATGTTGGGCCAAATACTCGCGCTAGATTATTAGTACCCATTTTACATTCAGGTGTAGCTGCAACTCTATGTCATAAATATTACATATTTATATAATTTACCATAAGTTATCGCTTGACATTTACAAAATTTTGTCATGATAAAACTTAGATATGAATCGATTTCATAGTGACCATAAATTATACTATTTTAATACCTTTGTAAGTGTAACATTACTAAAGCGAGAGTGTCGCGGTTTGGCTGAGGAAGTTTTTTAATTGTTGCATACGTTGCACGGACATTCTGATCAGGATCGCTCATTTCTAGAGAAAATAAGAAAACGTATGTTAACTATTGCAACAAAAGAATAAGTATTGTTGAGACCTTACCAGCAGCTTTTATAAATTCCGGATGAAGTTTAAACGTAATTATAGGTTCCTTCAAGTTTCTGAGAAAGTCTTTTAAGACGCAACAAACGATATGGATGTCCTGGATATTTGTCTAATTTTATCAAAGTTGAGAAAATAATAATGTTATTATTATTTGTTAGATGAATGTTTATCAGGATAGCCTAAAAAGAATGAAGTGTAACTTGATCGTATACTTTATAGGGTATAGTTATATACAATAAACAACTTTTACTCTTGTATGCTTTGACTAACCAAGCAAGGAGCTCCTCTTCCTCGAAGAAATTTCTCCTTCAACTCTTTGACCGCTTTTTCAACACCTGGAACTCGATAAATGCCCACTTCGGTCAGGCCACGTCGTTCAACTTCTTGTATACAATGAATCTACAATGTCGGTAGCATATAATAATAATATGAATAGATCAATTGTATTGGTATTAAAGCCTATAGGTAAGATATGTAGTATGGGTTATAACCAACCACTATGGCAGGAATCATAGGAGCGCTACTCGGAGTAAAATCTGCAATTAAACCCTCCTAGTGATCAGGCGAAAATAATGATAGATCGAGAGTTACATATGGAACTTGTTAACAGCTAAATAATAGGGATTCAATTTTATTTTAGACTATATCAGCCATAAAAGGGCGGCTAAAGTTGAGTTATTACCATTTTTACTTTTTTACTATTTGATCTTTGTGGCGTGTTTGCAACTGGAACGCAAGGCAGTGGGACACTATCTTTACAATCGGGATGGGCTATTGCTTTGCAGTCTTTACATTTAAAGACAACTTTTCCAAATTTTATCCTTTTAGAGCACTAATTATGTAACATTAGATGTTAGTAAATAGCACTTTGCTTATTGGGAAGCAGAAGTTACTTTAGCATTTCATCTCAGCATAAACATAAACTTACCACTGTGCAGTTTTCAGGCTTGTAAATTGTTTTACTACAGAATGTATGGATCTAAAAGTAATACAGTAGCGACATAACTCTCAATATCAGATTTATACGCAAAATCAATATGCATATATCGTCGACTGATTATACCCTATTTAGTCTCGACGAAGTTGGAGTTCTAGAAATGGAAAAGATAACAATTACTGGTGAAATACACGTTTAGATGCAATAGCACTACAACTTGTGATGACGTACTTTGATGCGTAGGCATGATAGTTGTTATAATAAAAACATTCGTAAAGACATACCCCAAGCTTTGAATTGAAGTAACCGATCCATTAGTTGGATTACGTTCTAGTCTCCGCTTAACATCAGGAGAGTCTCCTGGTATAGATGTCCCAAAAAAGGAATCTACCGGTGGACGAGCTTGGGCTACAATATGCATAGTTGGAAACATCAGTATAAGAACAGTTTAATTCTGTACAGACTGTAGAGCTCGAAATTACTACGTACAGTGAGAGGGCGGTCGCGAAAGATTACGAGGCATTGGTTTGGGGGAAACTTTAGGAAATGCATCGGATTCAGCACTTGTGGATTCACTCTGATAAGTAGGTCCAAAAAATTTTAAATTTTTATCAATATACTAATGTAGACGCATTGAAAGTAAGAGGTTGTATTACTTGAATTTCATGGACTGGACTACAAGATTTCTTAAGTGGAGGTTCCTAGATTTAAGCAAAATCAGCAATATCACTGTTGTTCTAGAGAATGAATAAGGTAAAGAATTGTATGACTACCTCTACTAACGGCTCTGGTGGTGCAGATGGGGCTTTCTGTAAATAGAGGAATAAATTTAGATTAGATTGAGCGATTTCAATTTTGTACTGGAAGATTGATAAAAATCTTTACTTACTCTTTTATTGAATTTGTTACTTCTTCGTGAATATGCCTCCTAAACCAGTTTGAAGGTTTGCGTTATTTAGTATAATAGTATTGGCTAAATAGAACTATCATCATTTGATATTAAGACAAAGGTTACCAAATCGTCGATAGTATTATCGAAGCTAATGTCAGAAGGGGATAGGACTGAGGTGAAAGAGACACTTTGTCTATATTTTTTAGAAGAATAAGCGTCCAAAATTAGTCATAATACGCAGTTGACTAATACTCCTTCTATTGTAGCATATGTTATGACTATTTTAAAAGCTAAGTTTAATAGAACCTTGGACTGGGACGTTGTTGAGATGATCCTAGACTTTGTATTTTTCTACGATCTTCTTCTGATAATAAGCCAGTACATTTAGGATCGCATAATATTTCTCTTATAAGGGTCATCTGCATCTCCTGTTCGTGTAAACATCAGTGTGAAAATTTTTCTAACTAGTGATATGTCTTATGATTGTTCTATGTCAATGAAGTCACGAAGCAAATGGTTGGACATCTTTTTCACTGATCAACGTTAGTTATTCAAATGAATTATGTCGTAATTCATGTTCCTATGTGTCGATGGAAGAAAATCGCCCTACTGCATGGTGCAATTTCAAAGCGTAGGTTCTTACCCAATTTCTAATTTCTTCCTCTGCTTCTTTTCTTCTATCCATTTCAATTTGTAGCTGATTTCTAGAAATGGAGTTAAAATTGATTCAAATTTATATCATTTTACTATTGTATTTTATTCAAAGTAGAAAAATAGCACAAATGAAAAAGTGTTATGAGTTGAGGCAAATTGGCAGCATAATGAAATTGATTGTTAGAGTCGTCTATCGTACTATTTAATACTGATATATTCAAAGTAATTCAGGTTCAAGATATGCAATGGTTATTACTATGGTTGGGTTTACAGCATTAAAAAGTAGACGCTAACAGCGCATTTTATTGAGTCATTGCTTAGAAATTGTAGTCTATGGAGGTTTAATTTTGGATATAGGTGTGTATACCTGATGTGCTTGAGCTTTATATCGTAAGTCTCTCGGTCAGACTATTAGTTTCAGTCGCAAGGAAATGATTGGAGATATAAGAATGAATAAAAGTAGAATCGTTGATATTAGGCATGAAGATTGTAAGTATACGGCAAGTGTAGGATAAAATGAAAATAATTATACAATTTTTAAGATTGAACTATGCTAGACAGTACTTACATTGGAAATTCATCTAATTCTAATGTAGAGTATAGTACATTTGTAAAGTAATGTTTGAATTTTCGTAGATCATTATGATTAAAATGTTTCTACTCGTTAATAAGAGTATCATAGTACTGAAGATATTATCCATTACTATTGTGTCTTTGTATGACACCATTATCCATCAAATCTGGAGTAGGCTCTATCTATTTTACGATTAAAACTATTTTACTATCTCATGAGGTAAAATGCATTATTGGAGAAAGTCGATATCGATATAATTTTTGATTGATGCTGGAAAATACAGTAGTGATGTACTGATAAGCTACAGTATTTTTTTCTTTTTTAGTTATAAAGTCTTTGCCATCGTTATAGTATTTGTCTAGCACGTTGGATAGTTTATTAATATCGTTGTGAACTACTATCAAGATTAGTCAGTATTTACCTTGACCATTTTATAGGCTTGTTGTAAATTTTCAACTTCTCCTTCGGCTTTTAACCATCGTACGCGACATTCTTCTTGATTTTTAGCAAAATTATAGAAATCTATCCAAGAATAATGATATTCATTGGTTAGGATGGAATTGAAGTTGAATATTTTCATGGGATCCCCCATATAGATGGATGGATGGTGGCAAGGATAATATCAACTGATTGCTATTGGAGTCTGATGCTTGTTATAACAGTGTATCAAGCTATTATCCACTTCCATTTTTGTATTTTGATAATTTCAATAAATTGTCATAATTACGCGTAAACTAGCAAGAATAATAACATTGGATTGATGTGTAGAACCAATTGATTGAGTCACAAATTGGCATGATGATATCCCATCATGGTTGGCTAAGTTGGTATCGATGTTGATGATAATGTCGATCCTCTTACCTTCTTCGTTGCCTTCGGCTAGGATGGCCGATATTCGAGTAATTTCATCAAACTTGGAGAGCAGCGATGACATCTTTTCTCACTGTTGATCGTTCTGCGTATCCAATTTAAAAAAAGTGCGTCAAGAAAACAATTTCATCTATTGTATGTTGTTAAGTGAAGAATAGAATTTGTCAAGTTGGATGGAGACAATCTAAAGATGACAACTGCGTCGAAATAGATTTGCATGTATCACCAAATGGCTGAAAATGGATGTAAACTTTTCTTCCTATTTCTATCCCTTATTTTCAAAAAACAATTTGCCTTACTCTTGCTCAATCTCTACTTGTCTCTTACCTTTTCTTCTTGCTTTCAACCGACAGGATAGCAATCAATAGGGGAGATTGGACGACTGGGATGATTCTTTTCAACTGGAGATGAGCAAGTTTTGCCTTTGGCTGATTGATTTGACACTAGGCTACTGTTGTACTGTTGAGGTGTTGCAAATTCGAAAAAATGATCGGAGCGATTTGATTGGTTGGCGATGAGATAGCACGTGATTCATCCCCTCCTCTGACTACAGTACTTTGACTGCGATTTTGGGGTGCAATACCGTACACTGTGCACTGTGTAATGTCGTCCTTTAATGCAGTACAGAACTACAGTATTAGTAACTTGAACACATTTTATGTGCATTTAAATTACATATTCGCATAAAGCATCTTATTTCCAATCAAATGATACCAAATTTGTCTAATAAGGGCTTGAAACTATAATTTCATATGATTTCAAACAGTGGGAAATACTTATGAGACACCCTGTATACAGTACAGCATATCCAGGCGACACCTGTACCCTGTGTACACGTACAGTATAAGGGTTTCTACTGAGTACCGATACTGAGTACAGTACAAGGGTCTCGACTGAGTACTACACTATTTGACTACAGTACTGTACTGTACAGTACTTTGACGACGGTTTATAGTGCAGTACTGTACACTGTGCACTGTGCACTGATGCTGAGTACTAGTTGGACCTGAGTTCGGTTTGGTACGGTTCAAACCTTTATGATCTATTGATTACCAGTACCAGTATCCAGGCGACACCTGTACCGATACTGAGTACAGTACTGTACACAGTGTACACAGTGTACAGTACAGGTATAAGGGTCTCGGACTGAGAGTACTGTACAGTACTGTACTGTACTACTGTACACTATTTGACTACAGTACTTTGACGACGGTTTTACAGTGCAGTACTGTACACTGTGCACTGTGCCCTGATGCTGAGTACCAGTTGGACCGGAGTGCGGTTCGGTACGGTTCAAAACCCTTATGATCTATTGATTACCAGTACCAGTATCCAGGCGACACCTCTACCGATGCTGAATACCATTTGACTACAGTACTTTGACGACGGTTTACAGTGCAGTACTGTACACTGTGCACTGTGCACTACCGTACTGATGCTGAGTACCAGTTGAACCTGAGTTCGGTTCGGTGCGGTTCAATCCCTTTATGATCTATACTACCAGTGTAATGCATTCTGTAGTCAGCACGCCATGTTGTTTTCTTCCTCTACGGTACAGGATGACGAAAGCGATGAAAACGTATCTACACATACTGGTTCAAACCAACTTAGTAAGCTAATAGCAGCTAAGTATAGTGAACAAGCGTTTCCTATCCCGTCTCTGACAGTATACTACACAGCGCAGAACCGTAAAGTAAAAGAAAATAGAGACTAATATACTGTCCATACTATACTGTCCGCCATGGATATCCAATGAGCTCCAATCTGAAGATCGTTTCCTGTCTGTCCAAATGTCCCGTCTCTTGCGTCAGGGCTGTAGCCCATAACGTGAAGTTTTTTTCTTTATACTCGATGGCCGTACCGCAGTCCATCCTCTTCAGACATCATGGATGGATGGACTACATGTCGACCATGACAAGTGGGCTGAGTGGGCAGTTGTCGATTCATAGAGATTTCTTCTACCTGTATCACAGTACTCCAGTACGAGTCATGACTGTACAGTGTACAGTCCAGCGAGTACACGTGGACTGTACATTGTTTCATACAGTCGTAGCCATGGAGTAATTGCAATGAGCAATGTATGAGAGTGAGAGTATTGTCTCAGTAGACCAATGGCTCGCTTTGAATCCTAGTCCCTTTCTACAGTACTATTCTTCACGACCGGATTGTACTGTACTGGACATCAGTACCGCTAGACACTCAGTATGGTACAGTCAAGGTGTTGGTACTAGCGAGTTTGCAGTACTCAGTAGGTAGTCCGTAATGTGGTAGAAAGGGGAAAAAAATGGCGTCTTCCACACGAAAAGATGTCTCTACTAGCGATGCCGTAGGACTCAATATGCGAAAAATACCGCCTCTAAGAATTGGGGATAAAGTCAGATTAGTAACATGCCTAGGCAGCGAATTACAAGGAGATGTGGACGCCTTTGAAGAAAAGACCAAAATGCTGGTCTTAAGTATCCTCATGTTGATCGATGGACTGTAATTCATTCTGAAATGTTGCTAGTTTTACGACTATAACGAGACAATGTCTAGACATCAGCGCCGCTGTAAACTCTTGATCGAGAGAGAGAGAGGCATACAACAACGTCCAATTCGTTTACAGTAGTAGCTTGATTCTACGCTAAAGTACACTAATTGAAAGGTACGATCACACGGTAAGATAGTAAGGCTCGTTAAAGCAGTCGATATTCTATTGGATACAGTGATTCGTATTGATGTCGACATGATTACAGTGGTCATGGACGATCACCAATTTTCCTCAATGTCATCCTTGCAATCGTATACAGGACATTCAGAAGAGGTCGGCATATATTGTTGTCGACAACACTGTACCGTCAAGGATTCATCAATGGACCATCGATTTCATGTTAACATGAGTAGGCAGGAATAGTGTCGTCAAGAAGACGATTGCACGCACTAGTGTTATGCCACAAACATTCTTGTTGGATGATTTTACGATAGTCATTTTGTCATGGAATAGCCGTCGATTCGTTCTACGTGATATCCCCTCAAGGTGCCTACCGCCTGCACTCAAATGAACGACAGTCTACAGCCGACACTCGAGCATAAGCAGTATTACTGTAGACAGTGCTCATTTGATCACAAGTTGGCAGTTTATTTAGCTCATAAGGGTAGACACCTACAATACCGTCCGATAGATTTTTGTTCTACTCTCGAAGTGGACTGTTAAAAGGAATTGCCTCTATTCTACGAAACTGTTACTACTCTTCTTGAATACTTGCATTCGCATCACTATAAATAGCTAGTGAATGAATTTGATAGATACACACGTTGTTGACATCTTGTTCGTCAAGTTTTCCCTCTAGTACGGTATACTGTAAAAGTGGAAATGCATTATGATTTCATCTCTTATGGAGATAGGATAGTACACTGAAAAGAAATAGTAGACCTCCCAAATCCACATTGATTACTTACTCGTATAATGAAAGATTGGGATTGTACTCGACAAAACAAATTGCAAGGTATAGTCAATGTATAAATAAAGCATGTAGTTAGCATTTACAATCCTGGATAGCATACATAATTTGTCGAGGACACATTTGTGCGCATTGACATTCTATCTAGCGTTATAATTTTCGTCCAAATCTACTCCATCATACAGTATAGGAAATAAACAAAAAAGGATTCTGACAACTTATCCTACGTATTACTAGACACCAGAAATCATCTTTGCCCTCAAACTTGACTGACTCTTACTACAATCAAGGCCTTTACCTTTACTAAATCGAAGATGATGAAATCTTCAATCCAATGGCTTGACAGAATATGTATACGCATTCAGTGCGATAGTGCACTAGCAACCACCAGTACGTAGTATCACTACAACATGGACGGCATATTGAATTAAAGTAAAATATTAGCGATTGATTCCATTCTGGGAGTGCGCATATTAACATCTTTGAGCGATATAAAACCTTTCATCAACTATGAAAGAAGAAGATGTGCATCTCCTATTTGAAATGACGACATTGTTTTCGTTTTAATTGCAGCAATCTTGTCCATTATCATTTACTTAGCAATGCTACTTTATTGATTTTAAAATAATATTCGCGCTTGTGATTACGCAATGGTAAGATTTCTTCTTAACACTAATAATGCAAACAATCACAAAATCGTGAATGGCGGGATGTCATGATTGTCAACCTAACAAAGTTACGTGAGATAGATGTCATCGAAGATTGCGACAAATCCCCTCCAAGCTTACCTGAACTAAATCTTGAGGGCATCGATCAACGGCTTCAAGAAGCTATTGAAGAAGGAAAAATAGTTCATCGCGAAGGTATCTCTAGAACAGGAGCATTAGTATACGCAGCTATAAAGAAAAAGTAAGTATAGAGGCTCTCTAATATCGTCAAACTCTTTCGGTGCAGCTGATATTCTATATGCTGCATTGCATTACGTATTCATGAGCGACAAGATAGAACTTTTGATGCACTATTTGTAACTACTGTATACGTCTTGTTACCCGATAGATTTGATGTAAAATGGAAAGGTAAGCTACTTTGCGCTATAGATGAGTCTGTGAAAATCCGTGAGCCTTACGGTATCAATGACTGCTCTGGAAATGAACAAGGACTTAAAATTATCCAAAAAGTTGTAAGTTTTACACTCGCCTATTTTATACAAGTTAATTTATAATAAGTTTATTTTACATTTCTATAATCATGCACAATTATTGTAGAAAGATGGGTCTAATTGATAGGTCTAATTTCATCAATATACCAACCAATATCTTTCTATCGCAATATAGCTCAACGATTTCTATTCTGGACAAACCGCTAATAAGGATGGTGATTAGTCAGGACTACATCTCGTCTTTCAATTTTTTACGAATATTCTTTCGGTGTAGCTTGTTTTAAGGAAGTGACAGTGCCTGTACTATATATTACGCCATGCAAACCGAATTCAAGTTGACAATTGTTTGCCATTTAATCACTTCCTTGATGCTATTTACAGGGATTGAATGACAACCATGTATAAAATAAAATGTTTTTCAACTGCTCTAAAATACTCTTGTACTATAGAATTTATTTATCTTCCATCGTAGCGATATTAATAAATGCCTTATTGGGTAGCTGTAATAATTGGTTGGCGCTAACTACAATATCGATGATAAAGCCATGAATGAATTGGCCGGGCGGTACTATACTAATTCCAATGAGTAAAACCGATTCAGTCTATTGGCTAATGTATACATCGAATAAACAGTATCGCAGAATGTACATTCTGCAACCTTTCGGCAACAAGTAACTTGACAAGCTTATAATGTTGCACAAAAGTCCAAGTATAGATTACCATCTTTATTAGTAATCTCCTAGAGCCCTAGATCGTGTCATATTTATCCATAAAATGACTTTTATCGTAAATGCAGCACTGTTTCCTCAAAACTATTCACATTTCACAGTACAGAAGTAAACGTTCACATTCCATCAGAGATTCTTTGTACCCAATTTGGTGAAAGCTTTCATAAGCCAATACAGGACTTGATACTGTAGTTTAGTATTTTTCGTTACAAAGTTAAAATATCATTTGCAGTTAAGTTGGCTATCACGTATTGCTAAGTTTAGGTGGCGGTAATTTCGTAACTACAGTATACGAGTATGAGTAGTGTGCAAGACTTTGCTGACGATTAGGAATGATATAGTTGTCTGCTGGACATGTAGAGTGTTGATTCCAACATTGTCAAATTGCAATGCAAATTTGAACGCTTTTCATTATGGATACTATAGTATAATATTCTGACTTCCATTTGACTAAACTTTACTGACAGATAAATAAAGGGTTATTAAATGAACACAAACATGTAGCAAGTTAAGGGTAAAATCGAAGAATATTAGGATATTTTATCATCTTGTAGTCAGTAAGTGATTTCTTACTTATTTATTAAGTAGAGTGTATATGCATATACATTTCAAAAGTATCGTGTTTCATTGATATTACGTAGTTCTATCCAAGACAAGAAGGGTGGATTGATTCACGATAGCGATGTCAATTAAATTATTTGAATAGGAGTACTCTAATCAAAACAAATAGGCACGAGGTAAACCAATTGAATTAGAGGAACAGGTTGAATATTTTAAATCCATATAATCAAGTGAGAATAGCTTCTATTTAGTTGATATAGGTGGCGAAATGTGCTATCTTCAACAGTTACAGCAATGAGTAACAGTCGATAATCACAATTAAAATACATTTAATGGAAAAAGATCTACTGTGGCGTAACTGCACTAGGTGGAGTAC
Source organism: Trichoplax adhaerens (assembly GCF_000150275.1). NCBI lineage: Eukaryota > Metazoa > Placozoa > Uniplacotomia > Trichoplacea > Trichoplacidae > Trichoplax > Trichoplax adhaerens. Next base: position 9,260,102 of record NW_002060945.1, on the reverse strand, counting down.
AACGCTTATATCATTACTTAGTTATTAAGACGCTACTTGTACACAAACTTTAGTGGTCGATTTAACAGTTATCTTATTAATGACGACATCATTCATTTTTATTGAGTAAGTAGTCTTTCATAAGATTAAAAGGAGATGCAGTCATTCATAGAAGCCTTAGGTTGGTTGGTTGGTGAATTGTGGCATGAACAGTCGCTGCAATACTGTCAGTTTTTAAAGTGGTTCTGGCTCAAAAAGAGAATCACTCGTGCTAGGTCGTGCATAGGTACTTCTGGTCAAGATATGGACGACGGTGGCGCCAAGAATAAGTAGGATGACACATATTGCATTGCCAAGCCTTGCTTGAAGACCCAAATTTGAATAAGCGGAGGTACTATTGAATAAAATGAGAATAATTTCGATCAGATAAGTGTTGATGTTCCTTCCAACTTATTTCAACTTTAAGTAAACCATCTTAGTAATGGTCAAAACAAGTTATTTACTTCATGAATCAATCTATCAACATCCTTACCCAACAATTGATTCCAAGAAATCAAATACACCCATACCGATGGTAATGAGAGCGAAGACATATGTACAAAGACCAAAGAATTTGTGAAAGGGTAGAATATTCTGACGCATGGTGTCTGAGATGCAGCGCGTTGGTAGTACGAAAACTATAATTCCTGCTACATACTATACACAGGTAAATAGTGAAATGGATACACATTAGTATGAATGCTTTATTAAATTCGCATCCTACAGTGTCTATATCATGTTACTTATTTACAGCTATCCGATAGCACATCGTATATTGATATTAGCCAAAATGAATGCTAAAATTTTATTTCTGTCTGGGCAAATCATTCAGTATTCTAGCTACAGTACTCTACTTTACGCATACGATACAATTCTATATCTGATAGGGATAAATTTCATTTCAACGTCAAGTATTGTGATTGAACAGGTTGATATCAATATCGGACAAACGGTATACCTCACTGGCGTATAAGAAGAGAACTATTAAGGCAAACCAACTATGAGCGCTATAAAAATGAGTAAATTTCAAGTCGTTCTTCGATTTAATCACTGCTGCCAAGGCAGTTCCAACCAAAGCTAGGGTGGCCGTATGCAGGAAAACATGGATCGCTTTTACCGTCGGCTTGGAAATCGTACGCAGCATCCGGAAGATTAAGATAGCTAAAAGATGAAATTGATGATAATAAGCGACGTATTTATTAATTGACTTATGCAATAGACAGTCAGTTGTAAACAGGCCGGTATAGTGAGTTATTTAAATGGGCCAGTGCAGCCGGTGCTAGAGCAGTAGTAGAGTATGGTAGTCGTGATCATGTTTTATTTGCTACGGTGATTAACTCATTGTACACTTGTAGGCCCTGTTGTTCTCGATGTGATATCATGAAGAATTTTGCTAGGAAGCAATTGTATCGCTGGAAGGAGTATCTTGTAGCATTTGCGATGATCGTATCTCCAACTTTTTTTTCTAACTGACCTATTTCTCGATGTCTGTAAACTGTCTACATGAACAATTTTACCGTATAATAGTAGGCAATTAGAGTAATTACTATCGATTTAAGGACGGCATTTGTAATAGCATCGATTATCTGATGGAAGCGTGGGTTTACTTGCAAAGTCACCACTATACTTTACAGTACTGAAAGCGAAACTGTTGAAGAGTATCAGGATCAACAGTCCTATCCGACTCCTACAGATTTTATAGACTTTGATATAATATTGACTATTCATACTATGCACGTATAAATGGACACTAGGCAATTTTCAATCCATAAGATACATCAATCATTGCCTACTGCTTCGTCGTCATGGATAGAATGGAAAAGTCAATGAACATGATTGGTTTGTCCAAAACCAATCATTCCGATTCCACTGTGTAATGAAGTAGTCACTTTTCTACTTTGACAAGATATCCAACCAGTTGCAAGCAGTATCGATTACAGTTGATCCGACTATGGTTATACAAAATGTTTATTTCTGTTTCAACTAGTTGCATACCCTCAGTAGCAGAAAATACAACCGCAACTACCATTAGGAATGGATGGAGATGTAAACGATGAAAGGTATCAGTCCAATCGAGACCAGGATGACTGCTATAAACTCCCATCCATAACCCAATCATAACACATATCGCAACCACACATGATTGAGCAAGAAAACCACTCAAGAAAAATGGCGCAGATTGTCGCTGCGATGGCGTCACTGTATATTCGTCATCTTTATCCATATTAATTGGTAATTTGGCGACCTTTTACTCAACAAACTGAATGTCAACTCTCCACAAAAAGGAGAACTGGCAGAGATTCAAATTTAAAAGGATTTGCTGGTCAAAGGTTGGAGTCTACTGTGCTTGTATTGAGCTATTTACACAATGATGGTGTTGTACTGTCACTCAGTATACGCTAAGTATACAGTCCAGGAAAGTGGAGTCGAAACCTAAAATGATGTCACCTTTGTGGCGATCATTTCCTACTGGAAGCCATAGGACACAGATCGAGTGCTGACATTATTTTTGCACAGTTTAGCTGGTTAAAAGGATTTGCTAGTCAATGGTTTACGTGTACAGTACACGTATTGTATTATTGACACAACGATGGTATTGTACTGCCACTCAGTATACGCTAAATGTACCTAAAATGATGTCACCATTGTAGCGATCATTTCCTACTGGAAGCCATAGGATACACACATCGACTACTGACATTGTTTTTGCACACTTTGGCCGGTTTGATGCCTTTCAAGAAAAAGCGTCAACAGCGTGACGATCATGTGATTCTACGGAAAAGTGCACTGGCCATTCCTGGGGTGATGAGCAACAATAAAGTGACCACCAAGAAGCCCTAAAATGGTGCCAAATTGCATCCATTTTTCGGTATTTTTGAGGCGAGAGATTGGAGGTTAATGAGGGGGGAAAAAGGAAGGGTGATGGTTTCAAGTGGTAGGATTTGTATAAGGACGATGCCATGGCAAATGTTACTACGGTACAGAGTGCTATGATGATCACAATATGTGTCTACCATGGAATACCGACAAAACAGATAATGGAGAACAGGATGTACAAGTAGGAATATGCCAGATAGGTGAGGGGGTGATATTTTGGGAGTTCAGGATAAAGCTTACGACTGCAATAAGGACGATAACGGGATGATAGAGGAGGAGTAGGAATACGCCAGATAGGCGAGGGGATGATGCTTTAAAGCTTACAACTGTAATCAGGACAATATCGAAGGCATGAGAGTCTTGGTATGCTCGATAGTACAGTATTACATCAACGCATCAATGCCATTAAACTGTTCGCTCATTGGATATTCACAACTTGATATTGACAAACCAATTGGATGACTATTTTTATGGATATTCCTCTCATCATGCTTGCATAATCCTACACTGAGTATGGGTATGAATTCCGATGAAAATGAGCTAGGTGATATGCAATTTTCAATCCTTAACGTCAAATGATCACTGAAAGAGAGCGATGCAATCTGTCAATACCCTCGGCCATTTCTACTCTTGTATATTATATAGTACACAATGTACCCAACAAAAATTCAACTTTTGCATCGTCATGGTGATAGTGACCCCTGGGGCCTGCTGACTGTCTCGAGACTTGAGAGTGATATACTACTGACGTCGGACCTCCCCAATTCTTCGCCTTTGGACCTGCTAACTGTGATATAAGTCTGTTATTAGTCTGGAGGGTTGCACCGCTGAGCCCAACCTCCACCACGATAGAGATTATTGCTGCCGCTTGCGATGGAGAAAGATTTCGATGATCGCACACCGATCCAGGAAGGATCTGGTTATAATAATAATAATGATATTGATATTCGTGGTCAAGCTCCTCAATCGAGGTCATTTAAGATCACATTCACAATCATTCAATGCCTTCTCATCACCATTATGATCATTCTTGGTGTATGGATGAGTAGTTATTTCTCACACCCTGGTTTTGAATGGCATAACCTGACAAGCCGATCCAAATTCCATCCCTTATTTATGACGATGGGATACCTGTTCCTGTCCACTGAAGGCAAGTATATTCCAGTGGATTTCTAGTTGATGCATGCAATTGAAGTGGACTACTGTAGCTAGCTGGCTAGCTAATTGTTTGATAACCAAGTCGATTTCTATTGTTTATCCATGGACTACTAACTGTTCCCCGTGGAACTTTTAGTAGTCCATATCATTCAGCACAGAGATCAATGTGTCGATGAGTAGAAAGCCCATCAAGACACATCGATTAGACGGTGGATTGTTTTAAATGAGCTAAGATTATGATTTCAAGTTGCTATTATCATGGTCCAATGATCGAAACATTTGAATTGCATGTATCGTTAATCAATCCAATGACCAAGACTTCAAATTGGATGCATGTGCCAACAGGTGGATTGATACAAAATCGACTAAAGTCATGCTTACCGTTGGCTGTGTCCAAAGCCTAATAACAAGAGCATTAGACTTGATGCCTGCAAGAACGGATAGTCAGTACAGTAGATTAATATTATTATTATCGGAGGTGTCGATAGCTAGTCTAATAAATACAGATGTATTATAGGGTAGACTCATTCCAAATTGGTATTTCAATGATCAGAACGTTAGGCCTGCTACCTGCAAATGCAAACTATCGACTCTGCAATGGAACATTTTCATTTCAATGGCTTTTCGACCTACTTTTTGCAGAGTTGACAGCCTTGCAGGTGTCATGTCTGATACTCTAATCGTTACCTCATCACACTATCAATTAATGAAAAGCATGACTTTGCTAATTTGAATTACTCAGGTAGTATGTTACTGTATGATGCCCAACATAGTTATTTATCAGAATTTTTTCTACTCCTAGTATGGTCATGAAATTCTCTTGTTGTCTTTTGAATTTAGCGGTCCTTATATTTCGTATGTTTCGCAATATGGAGAGGAAATGGGTCAAATATGGTCACGTACTTTTACATACCTTGACGTTAGTGTTTTCAATAGTCGCTCTAGTAGCGGTGATTTCCTTCAAGAATGACCGAAAGAAGCCTCTTGCCAATTTTTTTACAACTCATAGTTGGATAGGCCTGTTGGTCTTGGCTTGCTATCTTGTGCAGGTATTTATTGATTGTAGTACATTAGTTTAAATTCAATTTATGATCTCGTACTAGAGTGAATCATCAAGAAAATGCATCTACTGTACCTGTATAATATGTTTTTGACCAGCTGGATTATTACTCATCCTAATTCAAGATGCTTTTCAAAGTTATGCAACAACACAAATAGCTATTTTACGCTTGTACATACTATACTTATATGCACAGCTTGGGGAAATATCGTCATCGCTAGTGCTTATGGTATTAAGGACAAGACCTATTCTAGCTGGAATTTACTGTATGACTAGGGACACTGTCAATAACTGCTTTGCATGTAGAAAAGTCAGTGCTGACGTATTGATACGGTGCTGCAAATTTGTCATGCCAAGATAAAATTGAAAAATATCCCGGATTTGCAAATATGTGTATGCCCGCTGCACTATTGATGCAGTACTGGCTTTCCTATGAGTTTGCACAACTGATGTCTCGACAATTATCATAATGTAGAAGCACAATTTAAGCGTCGTGTAGATAGTACTCGCTTTGTCTGAAAAACAGTATCGCGATATTGTACTTGCACATACTTTTTTTTTAGCATACTATCTTTAAATACTTGTATTTGCATGATTCAGTATGTCTTTGGCGTTATTTATTTCCTGCTGCCGGAATCAATGGTATCCCAAGCTAAACGCAAACAATTCTTACCTTTCCATCGCTTCTTTGGCGCCGCGGCTTATTTAACTTCATTGGTTTCCGTTTCAACTGGTGCTTTTGACCATTTAGTGCTATTTTAGTAAGTCAGCTGATAATTTCAGATTTTCAATTTGTTGTATTGGTGTTGATAATAATGTCTCCCGACGTCATTAACATTAGTATTTACAATGAACAATGTATAGTGTAGGTTTTGTAGATGTTGATATTAATGATAGAAAATGGAAAAATGGAAGAAAATCGCTTGGATGACAATTAACACGTGTAATGTTGTTGATTTAATCTTTGTAGTCAAAACTATTCTGACATTGGATTAGCACCGAGAATGGGAAATACCATGGCTATCCTGGTTATCATTGTAGGCTTTTTGGCAGGATATTTACTTGTTAATCGTTCATTCAAATCATCACCACCGAAACCACCCACGTATAATCCTGGAGTTTTCTAAGGGTTACTGGAGCCACCGTTGTTGAAGATTGCATTTCAACACTTTTCACCTTGGTCAAAGGATTGATTTATTGTGCTAGCAGTAGTAATGAATATTAAAATTTAGACAGCATAGGCTTTAGGAGTTGTAAATTTGATTCTCTACTTTATTATTTACAGCTTTTTTACATGTTGTTCTTCAACGCTTGCAGAATTAGTGTGGAAAGAGATTAATACAATTACCATAATTCGACGACCTTCAGCTGGCCTATCAATATACTGTACAACGCTGCGATCATAATGTCTTCCACAATATTTCGTAGAAAATCTATTCTAGTTTCTTTGAACATGTCTTTGTTGAAATTGCTTATCGATTCGACATTACGCTTATTTAGAATTAAGATTGTTTACATATTTTGAGCATGAATGCAATCTTTTAAATACTTTGATACTGTAACCATCTGTAGCTCATGTTGCGTTACACTCATTAGTGTTATAAACTGTACATTGTATAGTCTTAGCTAAGATTGAGGAATTAATTATATTAGTTATAGGATATGCTATACTTTTTTATTATTCTAATGGGCATTAACCATGTGTAGAACGTTTAAACGAAACTCAAATTTGACTAGCGATGACATATCTTACTTTTACTTTGATTATGCTCATCAGTACAGAAATCTCGATTTTTTTATTGTTTTGACTTTTTATTCGATATAGCTATTTTTTACATAGAGTAGCGATTATATTAAAGACCAAAGCGTATGAACAATGTTGTAGGCTACTGTATCTTGTTTGGATTGACTATTCAATGATACGTTATTATAGATAGAGAGAGAATGGGTATTGCCGTGATCGCAATCGATGAATGAAATTTGAACATTGGTTATTTCTTTTCTTAAGCGAGGGCGCAGTCAGGCAGTTTTTAATGACGGACAGTATGATTGCTTTATAAGATATTTCCAGCAGAACAGTATCAAATTAAAATCTGTTCCATTACATTGATATATTATGGTGTAGTGTGTAATTGATCTTCAACAGTAGTCGCCATAAGACGATCTACACGACAACATAAATATTACTGTACGCGTATTTATTGATATTATTATGCCGGCGTATGTTAAATCAAGATACCTATCGCCATTAGCATCATTTCACCAAGGACCCATACTGTTTCTTGTGACGTACTTTAGCGATGTCATGATATTAAATTTATTACAGAGCCATTTATGCAGTACTACAGCTGTAGATGGTCATTTATGAGTAATTTCAGTTGGATAGTAATCTGATTGGCCGCATCTGTTCTCCAAAATTGCAAAAACTGTATACCAAGTTGTCATACTCGGAGAAGGAAAAGATATCATGCAATAAATAATTAGATAGAGTAGTCAAGCAATAGAAGTTGTGGCAACTTCCGTAAAATAGAAAAAAAGAATACGCAATAATGCTCGCCGATCTAGGGCATTGGCATAGGTGCGTATCCATTCTACTATATTGAGAATAAGCTGTACGACATTGCTCAAGTCGATATCATCTGCTTTCAGTTTAAAATACGTCAAAATAAACGTTCTCATGATGTAAATGCTTTATTATTAGTAGTACAGAGGTTGTTTTTACAGCTATCTACTTTACCCAATGGAGACCTCAATAATTGAGGATTTAGCACCGGAACTGCAATCGACGGTAGATTTAGATCGATACGACTTTGCAAGGGTGCATTCTACCTAGCATCGAGGCAATCCAAACCTCTGCCTTGAAGTTGGTATCGACTCTTGTAAAATCTTCTTTCTCTATTGCATACTGATAGAGCACCCTGCTTTATAAGCCCATTATTGCGGCTGATTCTAATTAAATACACTAGATAGCAACACGTTCAATTGAAGGGAATGCTTAAGTTTACGGATCAAGTTGGCTACATCTGACTGGTGCCGTAACCTGTAGCAGAAGGAAAGAAATGGGACTTGCAACGGCCGTCAGTGCAAAAGAATGCAAAGATTTATCCTTTTTCCGCTTGTTCTACTATTATACGGTATCAACGAAACCGTACTACATGCTGCACAAAATCAACAACCTAGCAGCTAATTTGGATATCAATCACGGACAATAGAGTGTGCCGTTATTACAGGGTATACGATTCAGTTGAAATGGCCAATAAAATAATCAGCCTGCACACTATGAGTATCATCAGCAACCGTTAGCAGTCCTGTTTCTTTCATTTTACTAATCTCTGCTTGTAGCGGCGATGTTATTTAGCACTACCGTACTAGGATACTAATGGATCCATATTTAGATCGGGTCAGGTTGGATTCGGATTGCCATATTTGCCGACAATGCAATGCATTTGCTACTCAAGGTCCATGTTGGTACAAAAGCAAGGACGACGGGAAACTACTGAGCTCTGCTAAAATGAGATGCCGACGACTATTTTTACCTGGTTATTTTACTGTATCGACAGATTGGAACACATTATTAGTATAGCCAGCAGGCGTTGGCAGTCGCGTTTCTTTCATTTATGGTAGTCCCTGCCTATTAGCATCGATGTTATTGAGGACTACTATCATAGTTAGTCCATGGTTGATGACTACTCCATATCCAAAGAGAGAGGACAACATTGTTGAGGACTACTATGATAATTAGTCCATGCAAGGGCTACTCGAAATCCGTATTTCGCGTTTCTTTCATTTTTGCTAGTCCCTGCCTATTAGCATCGATGTTATTGAGGACTACTATGATAGTTAGTCCTTGGTTGATGAATACTCAAGGTTCAAAGAGAGAGGACAACATTGTTGAGGACTACGATGATAGTTAGTCCAGACAAGAGCTATTGGAAATGCGAATTTCGAGCAGTCGTTGGTCCATAACTACTCCATATCCAAAGAGAGAGGAAGACATTATTGAGGACAACGATGATAGTTAGTCCAGACAAGAACTACTGGAAATCCGAATTTCGAGCAGTCATTGGTCCATAACTACTCCATATCCAAAGAGAGAGGAAGACATTATTGAGGACTACGATGATATTTAGTCCACACAAGAGGTACTGGAAATGCGAATTTCGAGCAGTCGTTGGTCCATAACTACTCTATATCCAAAGAGAGAGGAAGACATTATTGAGGACAACGATGATATTTAGTCCAGACAAGAACTACTGGAAATTCGAATTTCGAGCAGTCGTTGGTCCATAACTACTCCATATCCAAAGAGAGAGGAAGACATTATTGAGGACAACGATGATATTTAGTCCAGACAAGAACTACTGGAAATTCGAATTTCGAGCAGTCGTTGGTCCATAACTACTCCATATCCAAAGAGAGAGGAAGACATTATTGAGTACTACGATGATATTTAGTCCACACAAGAGCTACTGGAAATCCGAATTTCGAGCAGTCGTTGGTCCATAACTACTCTATATCCAAAGAGAGAGGAAGACATTATTGAGGACAACGATGATATTTAGTCCAGACAAGAACTACTGGAAATCCGAATTTCGAGCAGTCGTTGGTCCATAACTACTCCATATCCAAAGAGAGAGGAAGACATTATTGAGGACTACGATGATATTTAGTCCAGACAAGAGCTACTGGAAATGCGAATTTCGAGCAGTCGTTGGTCCATAACTACTCCATATCCAAAGAGAGAGGAAGACATTATTGAGGACTACGATGATATTTAGTCCAGACAAGAGCTACTGGAAATGCGAATTTCGAGCAGTTCCATGGCTAATCCAGGTCCACGCAAGAGGACGACGACGCTCCGCCAAAATAGGATGCCGACTGTTTTTTCCTGGTCATTTTACTGTATCAGCAGACTGAAACGGTACACTCGGCACTGTTGGTAGCCAGCTTGCTTGAACCGGACGCCAGGCGTACCGTCTACAGACATCCACGCAGACGGACACCAGACAGCGGAAAAAAAAAATCCCCCCCCAAAATAATCCAGGACTGTACTGTGCCGTAAATAAATTAATTAATAGGAGGAAAATCAATCGGCATTACTCAGCGGCTTTTGCAACGCGTTCTGAGTCTTCTTGGTTAAAGTCAACGATTTGTTTCAAGGACAGGAAAAACAGCTTGCTAAATTTGCTTTTGATTCATAGAGAGAGGTTGCACACATACGGTGCTCATGCAATAGAACGATGATTGATACTTTGATCGCCATTCCGATCGTTTTACTTTCTCTCCTGTTTGTGGTGGCCGCGATCGCGCTTGTTGCAGTATGTCGACATCGATATTGCCGAAAGGTCGATTTAACGGAGAACTTAAAACTAAGGTAATACATCTCCATTTCAATGATGTCAACAAATCAATAGCCATCAGCTTAGTTTAGAGTAAGAGAAAGAAATTGAAATAGGTCAAGGGAATCGTTTCCAACGACTCTAATCTCGCTTCAAGTACTCAACGTCTTCTTGAACAGCTTTATTGTTATTGTTTTCGATCGGGTTGAATCGATCACGTAGTAGAGAGTTTTTGGGTTTTTTTTTGTCAGTGCTTGCATGCTTAGGCAATAGGGATTTAGGGCTTCTTGTTGTACTTTTCCTGTATATCGATTTCAATAGTAGAGTGATCGAGCTAGTGAAGGTAGCGGATTGGAAGGAAACTTGCATGGTGATACTAGCCAATTTCTTTTCGCTAAAGCATGTGTCTAGACTAGATGACTCCTTTTACATCAATTCATCAATCAACTCTCCACTGACTGTCCCACCAAGGTAGTCTACTAATAGATCAAGACGTATTTTAAAATACGCCAGCGAAGGAATCAAAATAGAACATTGCAAACTGGCTGGATAGATGAACACTTGATGGGTTGAGTCATGCACTAGTTTACTCTTAAAAGGACAACCTATCACTAAATTGATATAGATCAGACTCAATAGTGCTTGCTTAGTTTACGATAGTTGTCTATTGTTGAATATGTATTCAACATTTGCTAACGGGTTAATTACTGACGTTAAGTTAATAAGAAATTGAATAAATACACAAATACCCAGTAGTAATGATGTAAAAGTGGCCATTTTACTCGCTGTAAAGAAGTAAAATTATCACCACACCATTCTGCTAATTGTAATTCATGAAAACCGTAATATAAAAAGGCCAAAATAAACGTCCAATGTCGTTACGAATCTGTTGTTGAAATTGACCGCGGTATGTGCGATAGCATCGCGACAACAAGATAGCCCAATCCCTATTGAAATAGAATAAGTAAAGCCCTACCATACTACAACTTAAAAAAAAAGGGCCAAATACAGTATACAGTAATCAATATGCGATGCATGACTTTTACAGATATACATTATCTATGTAATAGCTAAACGTTAAAGTATCGCTTACTAACTTATCACTGGTGTAATGGTATTCTATTTACAGTGATGATTTTACTCCTGGTTCCTACTTTCGAAATAGTGATGATACGAACAGCCATATTTTACCCAATTCACGACAAGTTGATGTCTATCAGGTTTGTATTACGATAAGGTTTTTAGCGCTAATAAATACAATTTTACTTGTCGTATGTCATATGGTTTACTTGAGAAGGAATCAGTTACGTTTGCAGTCAGGCTATTCCAGAAGGTATTATGGTTTTACTGTATTTTACAATCAGCTTTTTTGAGCTATGTAACTATGGACCATTCTTCGGACTGAAATATCTATTATACAACTACATGTTTTATTTCAAGCCTTTTCATGTTTCATAGTAATCTGTCTAGCAATTTTAATGAACACAAGATAAAGCAATTAAATAACGATACTTTTATCAGGCAGTAGAGACTTTACGTTGGATTATATTACAAGAGATCTCTACTAAAGTCATTAAACTATATTAAATTACTATCGATGTTCATTCGAACCCACTCCCAAGAAAGGATGACTGCGCTCGTTGAGAGTGTTTACGTTTTGTAACTATTTATTACTCTTTCGGATAAGTAGCTCTACATAATACTTTATTCTCAAATATCTACCTTATGGCTATAATATCAGTTTTTTAGTTTTTTAATATTGGATAGAAAGCTATCTAGTAACGTTAAAGCAATATACGATAAAATGATTGTACTTTTATCAAGCATCATATCAACAATTACTATAGGTTGTGTTATGTTTATTCGTGATTTCTAGAGTCTTACAATTACTTTAAATAACAATCGATATTCATTTGGAATTTGCTGCGCAAGTTGAAAACTAGTCGAGTTATCTTAGTCATTATTAAACTACACAAATACTATGAAAGTAATGAAATGAAATACTTTCTAGCAAAGTAATAATGTGTTTTATACAATCATTTACAGCCTGATTTTGACGACGATGAACTAAATGATAACGGCCTCTGTGAGACGTCAAGGTATGTTTATGGTAGCAGATACTAAAGCAGTAGAAAGACAATCATATCACTTTGCGTTAAAAAACTTTCCTCCAAAATTACTCCAATTGTCATATCATTTCTTACCGAACAGTACTAGTAGCTATATTATAGTATACATCTGTAAGGTATCCCTCTACAATCCTATAGCTACATGAAGATGTATTTTTCATGGTTGTTGAATAATCATACTATATTTTACTAGTAGCTTCAGACAAGTAATGGTAAAGAGTTTCTAGTGCATTCTATAGCTAGCTTAGTATGTTATAAGTACAGATAATGTTAGAAAATCAATGGCCTCTGTAGAATGGAGTATTGCCGATCAGCAAAGATAAATGAGGGCTACTGCATTTGCTTTATTACAAGAAATTGCAATCATATTGCCTTTTGATAGTGCTATTGAATATTACTGATATCTTTTGTATAATAAAACTACTACTAATATAGTATAACAGTGAACGAAGATAATGTTAAAGTCGATGACGTCAGTAAAATTGAAGATTACCATTAGCAAAGATAAATGAGTCTTATTATATTTGCTGTATTATTATAAGAAATTGCGATAATATTGCCCTTTAATACGAATAGACTGTGCTATATGGTGCTATTGAACTTGTCTAATATTTAGTACATAACAAAGCTGCTGCTAGTATATTATAAAAGTGAAGGAAGACAGCTCTTAAGAGCCGATCATATCAATAGAATTGAATGTTACCATTAGCAATTAGCAAGATAACTGAACTCTATTGCATTCGCTTGATTACAAGGACAGTACTGCGTTAAGGCTACTACTACTACTACTAGTGCGATGTAACATTAAACAAAGATGATACTGAAAAAAATCAATGCTATCAGTACAGTTGAATATAGCCATCAGTAAAGATAATGAATCTTTGTTAAGATTCTTGCCTTTTTACGTGAATTGAAGTTAATCATGTTGTTATTAAACTTTATTGCTATAGCACTGTATACGTATGATGTAAAATAAGACTGTTACTAATATAGAACACATTCAAAATTATACAGTCTCTATTGAAGGATGCTGTAAAATAGACTAATTCGTTTCGTTGTATTTACACAGGGTTTTAACTCCTATCTGCGTGAAAATCTTAAAGGTAGGGTACTAGCTGGACATGATATGTTACTACTGTAGACAAAAAACTAGTACAGCATATGATTTACTTGAGATTCTTTGCTGATTATTATCATTACATGTAGACATGTCACGATTTAACTGAGAAGTTAGTCTCTACTGTCATGGCTGATGTTATCCAACTTCGTTCGCGTGAATTTGTTAAAGACGTGGTGCGATTGTGCAAAAGAGTTGACAGCTGGTAAGCTATTGGTCTATACTATTTTTTAGTGCCTACCATAGATGCTATACAAACTTTAAATTTTGCATTTTCTACTGGCTAAATGGTGCCGGCGTTTCATTTGAACAGTATAATTGTAGCCATAGGAAGGCATAAATATCTTATGTCGGACGGTTATAGTTTTATTCAATCCTGTCTTGGTTAAAATTGTCTTTTAATGCTTTCATGTAAACTCAAGTGTTGAAGATTTGGTGAAGATCGCTAGTGGCAGAGAGGATACTAGAATGTTAGAATCAAAGTAAGAAATTACTTAAGAGTGGTAGTAATATAATATCTATGGTCTAGTGAAAGTTGTCATTAGTAAAATTGTGCATATTACTTGATCCTTTATACCTTTGGTAATTTAGTATTGATTGGTGTATGTTGAATGGATGTAACATCACGTATTGGAATTGAACTATCCTTTCATACTATTATTTTCTGTTTTTATTTTTTAGATCGGATATACTCAATAGCGCTATTCGAGATCTATTCAAGGTGAGATTAATTATTACTTTTGGTTAATGATAGACGTGTCTATCTCATTAACGCATACACTATGGTAGTAAATTGTTGGATTATTTATGTATACAGTTATAAAGGAGTTGTAGTGTCATGTTGGCGTCAAATCTCTGTCGACGTTACTGTAGTCAAGATTTCGACTGGTGATAATGATAATAATTTAATGTCGTATTATATTCCATGTTCTACAGAAGATAAAAAGCGTTTTTAACGAGCCTGATACTCTTGAATGGACTAAAGAGTATTTAGAAGAACTGGATGTATTATTTGAAAATCTCAAATGTGCTGCCGCTAATGTAGCTGGAAATCATATATTACACGATTGTGACGGTTGTAATTCAATGCAACGATGCGAGATTGAAAGTACCGATGTTGCTGGAGCAGCATACGCGTACAAGTGCTAATTGTAATGCAGTAATTGGATTGTGGTTATTCTTTTCGAATGTATCCATATCCTTTCATAGAGCTACTAGAAAGGGCTACTGTGTTTTACCCTATAGTGTAATCTTTTATTAAATGTATGTAATAAGATTGGGACACTATGGTTTTACTAGACTACGGTTATGCTCGTCTGTAGTTTGTATGTACAGTAATATAGAGACGACATACCCGGGTAGATTTTAGTTTGACTAGTATGAACAATGCTATGCTTGAGCAACGCTTTTAAAAAAGTAGTTGTATATTATAAATCTTACCTTAGCTAAAAGGTATGTTTATCAATCATTTCCACATGGAAAGTACCACGTTTAAGATTTCTTTCCAAAGAATTTATCCGACACTTAATTTAGTATTTAAATGATATTATTTTTTTTTATGAATTACAGTCAGCTACTGTTAGTTACTGTTGTCAGTCGTATAATACTACTACTAGATGAGTAAGTATATTGATGACATTTTCCCATGAACATGACTAATGTATAAATGTACAGAGTACCATTAACTCACTTTATCATGTAAAATGTCAAGCATTTTAGCTGATGAATTGGCATTTTTAGTCTAATATTAATTGTATTGTACTGTAGTACGCGATTGATAAGAGATGTACTATGAAGGTTTGCTATAGTTGATGGAGCATTATAAGTTGTTGTCAAACGATATGGAAATTATCTTACGACCTTAAAGAAACAAAATTATGTTGATATTGTTTCATTCTATCTTAAATAAAAATCATTTCTTTCCAATAGCAACCAGTCATTTTGTATATATTGTAGGTAGTATTCGTGGGGAGAAATATTTTAGTGGAGAATGTATTGAGAATACTGGTAGATTATTACACTATCTATTGGCGATTGTACGATTCCTTGTTACCCTGTGTCGATATACAGTACAGTAGATGCAGCATGGCAGTCAATCCCTAGTTTGCATTTTTCGACTAGAATTAATTAGTACGAGGCCCTGCATCAGATGGTTGACAGTACGCATTAAGTTGCAACGCTGTGTCGCATATTGCAGTAGATGCAAGAGAGGAGTCAATCCTTGTTTGCGTTTCTCGACTACTATCGGTGCTAAGCCTTGTGTCAACTTGTGGATAGTTTGCAGTAGGTTACAAGTAGGTTACAACGCTGCGTCGAATTGCAGTACATGCAGTATGGGAGTCAATCCGTTGCTTGCAATCGTTACGAGGCCTTCTATCCAATTGCATAACATGCAGTAGGTTACAAGTGACAGATAGCTTGCAGTAGGTTATAACTACCTTACAACGCTGTGTCGAATTGGGAGTCAATTCCTTGTTTGCAATCGTTACCAGGCCTTGCATCCAATTGCACAACATGCAGTAGATTAGAACGCTGCATCGCATTGCAGTGGATGCAGTATAGGAGCCTATCCGTTATTTGCGTTTCTCGATTGCAATCGGTGCCAAGCCTTTGCATCAACTTACAGATGGCTTGCAGTAGGTTACAACGTTGGATCGAATTGCAGTCGATGCTGTGTGGAAGTCAATTCCTTGTTTGCAATCGTTACCAAGCCTTGCATCCAATTGCACAACATGCACTATATTAAAACGCTGCATCGCATTGCAGTGGATGCAGTATAGGAGTCTATCCGTTCTTTGCGTTTCTCGATTGCAATCGGTGCCAAGCCTTTGCATCAACTTACAGATGGCTTGCAGTAGGTTACAACGTTGCATCGAATTGCAGTCGATGCTGTGTGGAAGTCAATTCCTTGTTTGCAATCGTTACCAAGCCTTGCATCCAATTGCACAACATGCACTAGGTTAGAACGCTGCATCGCATTGCAGTGGATGCAGTATAGGAGTCTATCCGTTCTTTGCGTTTCTCGATTGCAATCGGTGCCAAGCCTTTGCATCAACTTACAGATGGCTTGCAGTAGGTTACAACGTTGCATCGAATTGCAGTCGATGCTGTGTGGAAGTCAATTCCTTGTTTGCAATCGTTACCAAGCCTTGCATCCAATTGCACAACATGCACTAGGTTAGAACGCTGCATCGCATTGCAGTGGATGCAGTATAGTAGTCTATCCGTTCTTTGCGTTTCTCGATTGCAATCGGTGCCAAGCCTTTGCATCAACTTACAGATGGCTTGCAATAGGTTACAACGTTGCATCGAATTGCAGTCGATGCTGTGTGGAAGTCAATTCCTTGTTTGCAATCGTTACCAAGCCTTGCATCCAATTGCACAACATGCACTAGGTTAGAACGCTGCATCGCTTTGCAGTGGATGCAGTATAGGAGTCTATCCGTTCTTTGCGTTTCTCGATTGCAATCGGTGCCAAGCCTTTGCATCAACTTACAGATGGCTTGCAATAGGTTACAACGTTGCATCGAATTGCAGTCGATGCTGTGTGGAAGTCAATTCCTTGTTTGCAATCGTTACCAAGCCTTGCATCCAATTGCACAACATGCACTAGATTAAAACGCTGCATCGCATTGCAGTGGATGCAGCATAGGATTGCTTGCCTTGTTTGAATTTCTCGACCACCATCGGTGGCAAGCCTTGCATCGACTTGCAGACAGCTTGCAAAAGCCAACACCACTGCTCCCCGCCTTAGAATAGATGCAGTATACGCATCAAAACCTTGTTTGCGTATCTCGACTACCATGGAAGCCAAGCTGAGCGTCCACTTGCACTCCGCATACGGTAGCTTACAACGCAGTGTCGATCTGGATATAGTACGGACGGACGTTGATGGGTGGGTTAGCATTTTCTCCTTGGCCAATCTGCCTAGCCAGACTATTGCCGACATAGGCCCAAGTTGTCCATCCAAATTGTTGATTGGAGAAAATTAGCCTCTCGACTTGGCTGTATTAGCTTAATCCACCTGTAGATTAAGCCGTTAACCATTGTACAACACTGTTGATAGTTTGCAATCCGTATTATACGAGTAGAGCGAGCAAGAAAGACGCCACCATCATCTTGACGGTAGGTTGGACAGTCTAAAAGTGTTGTTGGTCTTCATGATGGTGTTGGGATTAAGTTGAATATTGACTAAGGATGAGAAAGGACTGCCGATCTATCATCAGCATGGAACCTTTTTCGTCGATAATACGATGATCAGGCAAAGTAAAATAGTTGTATTTGTATTCAAAATAGGATTGAAAAGAAATGGATGATAGCGAGAATCAAGTTGCTGATACCAATACAAGTGTAGGAAATACAAGCGATGATGCCAACAAGAGCATGACAACGCCTGGTGATGATCACGATGAAACAACAAGTAAAAGTGATCGCAGATCGTCTGGTCTGATCAGAAAGCGATCCATGATCGCCGCCAAGAATTATAGTGGTGAAGATCAAGCATTAGATAAAATTAGTCGTAAGGTAGGCTATCATCAACAACAACTCTTGTAGACGGATAGTTTGATGTTTTTTTCCCCCCAATGGTCTTCTCCAACAGAGTGTTTTTTAACTATTGGACAAAAACTACCTTGACAACATGTCGACAGTAGTATGTCCGATTGATGATATTGTCAAGCATGACAGGATCTGTTTAGCAAAGAAAGCCTGAATAGAGTGGAATACAGTATGGCTGCTTGCTTACCCTTCCATAGCGATAGTCTATCGTGCTGTCTATATCCTCCATTCATCGTCTTCAATTGCGATTATGATTCAATGTTATTTGGACACTACAAAGACAGTGATGGAGATAGGCGTCGACGTTACCGCTTGTTTTTTTTGCTGCTTTTTTTTCCATCCATCGACAGTAGAAGAGTTTACTGTCGATTAATGGACAGTAGTGCTAGTGTCTACATGGTTATGATAGGATGACAGTCAAGCGGAAGTTTCTATAATATGGATTGTTTTTTTTGGGGGGGGGGGAGGTTGTTTCCCACTTCCAATCTAGAAACGCTAATGGACACCGTGAGTTTGATTTAGCTCCAAGTCTTCTACATCAAACTCTACAATGACTCAGTATTCATACTGTCTAGGGCTAGGCTATTAGCGTCCATCTTAACTTGATGCAACCAACCACAACGGTAGACAGGATTCATGAATCAAGAGAGCATTTCTTACTGCTCTTTAGGATAAACAGGCTGAGTTCCTTGTCAACTGTATTGTTGCTGTGGTGATTAAGAATGGAAAATGGAACGGTTAATTCGCCCGATGGCAATAGTCCATGCATTCAAAGTAGACTTGTGAATGTCGACGTTAACTCCATGACTGTATCGCTATCGTTGAAGAGGAAGATCACGTTTACCATCATCATTACGCGTTCTATTCTTTCCTAGATACCCCCCCCCCCCCAAAAATGGCTTGAAAATAGCATTGTCGACGCCTTCGTCTCTTTACTGATGCCTCTCTCTATAGATTCGTTGGCTAAAAATGGCGTGAAATAGCATTGTCGACTCTGTGTTGCTTCCTTTACTCATGTCTTTCTTTATAGATTGCTTTGATCAAATTGTAAAAGACTGACAAGAGTATCGATTGCCATGGATGGTATGCCATCCACTTTTGCATCGATATTGAAATTGTTTATTCTTGTCAGTCAATAATAACTCGACCAAGCCCAACAAATATTGCACTGCCATTCGATTGCCCGCTCATGCTTTGAAATGGTTATTACTACCATCTCGACATGACGGATAAACTGTAGTAGGATGGGAGCATAAAATCAAGAATAGTGATTGAAAGAGTACAAGATTGAAGCTGTCTCAACGTCTGAATTTGGGCACTTTTTTGAATGCCTGCTGCACTCGATTATCATCGACATTAATAGAACTCAATCCATGTCCTGTAGTGTCATGACTGTGTGTACAGAAGGAGTTAAATAAACTGCACCTTGGACATTGTTTATAGAAGTTGGATGGATTAGAAGAGTGTGAAATCGGATTATTCTACAATACTGTATGCTCGAGCTCGTTCTTACAATTAACCTTCTCCATGCAATTTACTAACAGTGGATAATGACAGCGTCTGAAGATAACTGAGAAATGAAATCGCCTTGATCTATCTTGTGTTACAAGTAAACTACACACCTTGCCACCGCTATACTATCCTGCGTGCACATTGGAGATTAGGGTAGCACTGTAGTTTTCCATCATGATTATGACTAACTGGATTTGCGCGATAGACGGCACTGTAGCCTTTAGCAAAGCATAATGGTATAGTCTAGCCAATTTTCCCCACTCATTGCAGCTAGCTAGAGGCCTATCTTTGACATAGCCGTATTTTACCTTTACCTGCCCATTTTTCATGCGATCGCTAAAGGTCTGTCTTTTCAAAGTAAACTAGTCATGTCTTATTGACCCATTTTCCAGTAATTGCTGCTAGCTACAGATCTGTTTCTCCAAAGTAAATAGTCATGTTTTATCTGCCAACTTTTCCACTGATTGCTGCTAGTATGTCTTTTAACCTTAATGTAAAAAGTAAACTAGTCATGCTATGTCTACTAGAGCCTCTCAAAAGTAAACTAGTCGCACTTTACCCTGCCAATTTTTCCAGCAATCACTTCCAAAGATTCATGTTTTCAAAGTAAACTAGTCTTGTTTTACCTGCTCATTTTTCCAGCAATCCTTGCTGGAGGCCTGTCTTTTAAAAGTAAGCTAGTCCTGTTTTACCAGTCTATTTTTCCAGTAATCCTTGCTGGAGGCCTGTCTTTTAAAAGTAAGCTAGTCCTGTTTTACCAGTCTATTTTTCCAGCAATCCTTGCTAGAGGCCTATCTATTAAAAGTAAACTAGTCTTGTTTTACCTGCCCATTTTTCCAGCAATCCTTGCTAGAGGCCTGTCTTTTAAAAGTAAACTAGTTTTGTTTTACCTGCCCATTTTTTCAGCAATCCTTGCTAGAGGCCAATCTTTTAAAAGTAAACTAGTCCTGTTTTACCGGTCCACTTTTCCAGCAATCCTTGCTAGAGGTCTATCTTTTAAAAGTAAACTAGTCCTGTTTTACCAGTCTATTTTTCCAGCAATTCCTGCTAGACTTCTATCGTATTTTGACATTAGCATGGGTCGCACAAGGCGCAGCAGCTGAGCACACAGTGCTGTACCAGGGGAGCAAGTGTACATCGATGCTGTGTCTGAATAAAGCCGTTTTAGCGGCTAGGCTAAGCAATTTCCTTTCTAGTTGAAGTTTTTTACTAATCCTTTTAGGGATATTGACCACTAACAAAATAGTATTGACAAGTCACAGCTTGAGTTTGCTGCTGACTCATAAAGTCCTACATTGGTGATTTGGTGTGGATATTTTGGCCAGGCATCGACTGTTAACGAGTGTGCACACCACACTGGGCTGATCACTATGAGTGAAGGAAATTTCATCCTAGTTGAATGTTCTTGAAGGCTTTTCCCATTGAATCAAATTCATTCCATTGCTTTGAATCAAGTGAAAATTGAATTAGAGCTTAACTGCTGTGCTACCCAGCGATGCTAATATGCCATCGACCTATCCAACACAAATGGGCGCTTACGGTTTATGAACTTCTATAGCCAGTCACGACAAGACGAGAGCAGCATGATGGCGCTTATGGACTTTATTGACGAATACGGTAGCGTCGAGGTAGAACAATTCATCCATTCCCTGTAGAAGGAAATCTCTCATTTCCTTCTTTTAGCAGTCTTGATAGCGAGCTGGAAGTAGCTAGGAAGCAATTTCTGCATTGCAAGTGGCCAGCCAACGATGCACTTGAGTCAAGAGTAGAAAGGCGATCTACAAGCCACCATTAGTTTCTTCTTTTGGGAGGCATTTTACTAATTGAATTAGATCGCACAGTGCTGCCACATACACTTGATGCAGTAAAAGGTTTTGCTGAATTTTTTGAGTAGTCCTATTAGCTTAAAGTTATCTTATTTTTTGAGTTCTTGAGTCTATTCTTGACTCCATGACTGCAGTCCATCTCGACGAGTGCTTCCTTCCTTCTGTACAAAAGTCATGTCGCTCCTGCTGCCTTGTATTGGGCGTCATTGGCGACATCCTTTCTTGTTTTATTGACTATGATACTATAGGATATCGAGCACAATGATGTTCTAGGTTGTCTAGTCTCTTTGGCATCAGTTGGCGACATTCTTTTTACTCGCAGCTACACGATGTCGTGACCAACTCCAGTATGCCAATAGGTTTTGTACTCACTAGTTTCTTTTTTTGAGAGGCATTGTACAATCCTTTCCTGATCAAACTAGATCGCACAGTGCTACTATATCGATTCTATGCAGTAAAAGATGTTGCTGAATTTTTTTAGTAGTCTTATTAGCCTAAAGTTATCTTGTTTTTCGAGTCCTTGACTCCATGACTGTAGTCCATCTCGACGAGTGCTTCCTTCCTCCTGTACAAAAGTCATGTCGCTCCCGTAGTCCTATATTGGACGTCATTTGCGACATCCTTTCTTGTTTTATTGACTATGATACTATAGGATATCGAGCACAATGATGTTCTAGGTTGTCTAGTCTCTTTGGCATCAGTTGGCGACATTCTTTTTACTCGCAGCTACTCGATGTCGTGACCAACTACAGTATGGCAATAGGTCTTGTACTCACTAGTTTCTTCTTTTGAGAGGCATTGTACAATCCTTTCCTGATCAAACCAGATCGCACAGTGCTACTACATCGATTCTATGCAGTAAAAAGATGTTGCTGTCTTTTTGATTAGTCCAATCGGCCTACAAGTATCTTGTTCTCTACTCCATAATTGTGGTCGATCTCCACCATAGTCGGACTCGTGTACAAAAGTTATGTCGCTCCCGTAGTCCTATATTGGACGTCATTGGCGACATTATTTCTTCTTTCATTAACTATGATACTATAGGATATCGAGCACAATGATGTTCTAGGTTGTCTAGTCTCTTTGGCATCAGTTGGCGACATTCTTTTTACTCGCAGCTACTCGATGTCGTGACCAACTACAGTATGGCAATAGGTCTTGTACTCACTAGTTTCTTCTTTTGAGAGGCATTGTACAATCCTTTCCTGATCAAACCAGATCGCACAGTGCTACTACATCGATTCTATGCAGTAAAAAGATGCTGCTGTCTTTTTGATTAGTCCAATCGGCCTACAAGTATCTTGTTCTCTACTCCATAATTATGGTCGATCTCCACCATAGTGGGACTCGTGTACAAAAGTCATGTCGCTGCCTTGGTCCCATATTAGGCGTCATTTACGATTGCTTGGTTGACGACTAGACTATAGGCTATCGAGCAAAATGATGTCATGCCTTCTTGAGCAAAACGATGTCATACCTTTTCTAGTCTATGATCCATCGATTAGCGACGTTGCTTTTACTCCAAGCTTCTCGATGTCGATACCAACTCGTGTACATACAGTCGGTATGGTCTTGGAAGCCACCACGCCTACCGTACCAGACCGGGCCAGTCGGCATTGCAGCCTACTTTGACTGAGCATGAGAGTAGTTTCTTCTTTTGGGAGGCATTTCCAACCCTTTTTTGGCCAAACTAGATCGCCCAGTGCTACCACACAAATTCGATGGAGTGAAAGGGTCTTGTTGTAGTCGTATTTGATTCGAGGTATCTTCTTTTCTACTTGCTACTCCATGATTACAGTCCATATCCAGCACTGTCTAAAAGTCATGTCACTCCCGTTGTCCTCTATTGGGTGTCATTGGCGACATCATTTCTTATTCAATGGACTACTAGACTATGGGATATCGAGTAAAATGATGTCATGCCTTGTCTCGTCGATGAGGCACTGATTGGCGACGTTCGTTTTACTGTAACCTACTCGCTCTATCCACACTCACTACCCTGAAAACACACTCCACAATCTACCCTTCAGTATGCCAATAGGTCATAGAACGCGAGGACTACTGCACCAAGTGGATCGTCTACCGTACCCAACTGGACCAGTAGTATGGCCCAGTTGGCAATCTACTTGCGGCTCTTATTTGGAAGGCAAAACTAGATTTAATCGTCTCTCCTCGATCCTTTTCCTACTCTAAAGATTCTTGTAGTCACCATTAATCATTGACAAAGTGGAAAACGTTGTGATTGACAAGGGCAAATGGCCTTTTCTACTATCAATGCAACCATGGCATAATCAGCCTTGATTGAGTTTATTCTTTTATTCCATTCTTTGCTTAGGCTGAAGAAGAATTAGTGGCTAAAAGAGCTGCTCGTGCTGAAGCTCGATCCATCAGAATGCAAGAATTAGTCAAGCATACACAAGAGGTAAGTCCAATCAATCCATGATGAAAATAGATGCATAACCTAGTAGTAGACTCTTGTCTCAATCATTGCCATGACATGGGCTAGAGAAAGAGATTTGTTCATCAAGGAGGATTGACTCGATCATCCATCATGTTACCATAACCCTACGATGAAAATAGATGATGGCGGAGAGGACCATCATCCGTCTACGTTACTACTGTCACGTTGATCCTAGACTACAACTTGCTAGTTGTACATAACCTAGTAGCAGACTCTTGATCTTAATCATCACCATGTTATTGGGTAGAAAAAGAGATTTGTTCATCAAGGAGGATAGACTCGATCATCCATCATGTTACCATAACCCTTACCATGAAAATAGATGATGGCGGAGAGGACCATCATCCGTCTACGTTACTACTGTCACGTTGATCCTAGACTACAACTTGCTAGTTGTACATAACCTAGTAGCAGACTCTTGATCTCAATCATCACCATGTTATTGGGTAGAGAAAGAGATTTGTTCATCAAGAAGGATTGACTCGATCATCCATCATGTTACCATAACCCTACGATGAAAATAGATGATGGCGGAGAGGACCATCATCCGTCTACGTTACTACTGTCACGTTGATCCTAGACTACAACTTGCTAGTTGTACATAACCTAGTAGCAGACTCTTGATCTCAATCATCACCATGTTATTGGGTAGAGAAAGAGATTTGTTCATCAAGAAGGATTGACTCGATCATCCATCATGTTACCATAACCCTACGATGAAAATAGATGATGGCGGAGAGGACCATCATCCGTCTACGTTACGACTGTCACGTTGATCCTAGACTACAACTTGCTAGTTGTACATAACCTAGTAGCAGACTCTTGATCTCAATCATCACCATGTTATTGGGTAGAGAAAGAGATTTGTTCATCAAGAAGGATTGACTCGATCATCCATCATGTTACCATAACCCTACGATGAAAATAGATGATGGCGGAGAGGACCATCATCCGTCTACGTTACGACTGTCATGTTGATCCTAGACTACAACTTGCTAGTTGTACAATGGCGGATCGTATTACAACGACATTATTCATTCCAATTCCATTTGTACTGTACTATGGATAGAGATCGTGTGCCATTCAAATTAGCTAAATGAATCCTTTTTTTCCCCCCTTTGCCCCCCTATGGATAGCCAGCTTAAACGATAGTCACGATGGCCAGTAAATCATTTTAGTAGAGTCATCTTAAGTAACCGATCGGGGGGTAACAACTGCAGTACTGTATATCCTTTTGGATTTCCATGTTAAAACAACAACAATCGCCCCATGCTCATCATCATCCAGTGGATCAATTCCATTCCAGATGGATAGTCTGACTTGCAGATTGTCGCTATTCTAGTCTAATCCGCCCCAAATGGCTTACCGATGTTTTCCAGCCTCCATGATGAAAACAGAGTAGTTCACATCATCTACTTTTAGGACAGCAATATCCATGCATTTGGTACCGACTATTTTCCAATCTTCATGGTTATGAAGAAAGCCAGTTCGATAATTGAAACAATGTATTCAATTTGAGCTAGCCATCATATTAGTAATCGTCTAGCCTTATCCTTGATGATGAGAAGGAAATAATTCACATCGCCTGATGACTGAGCTTCATAACGATATCATTCCATTTTTATACCCACCGTTTTCTATTCTTTATCCTAAGAAAGAAATCTGTCCTGAAAATCGACTCTATTCTAAACGATGGATTGAGTCTTGGCCAACCATCATCTTATTAGTCATCGTGTAGCAATATCCTCCATGATGAGAATACAGCACTATACATCGTATACTTTCAGATCACCTACGATATCATTCAATTTGATACCCATCATTTTCTACTCTTTATCCTCACCAAGAAATCCACTATTCTAAACGATAGATTTAGTCTTGGCTAACCGTCATCTTATTAGTCATCGTATAGAGATATCCTCCATGATGAAAATACAGCAGTTGACATCGTCTATGTTCAGATTGACTACTTATAGTAGAACGATATCATTCCATTTCCCTATTTTCTAACTTTATCTTAATAAAGAAACCTGCCCTGAAAATCTACCCTACTCCAAATGATCAATTCAGTCTTGGCTAACCATCGTCTTACTAGTCATCGTATAGAGATATCCTCCATGATGAGAAGAGAGCAGTTGACATCGTATACTTTTCACATCGCCTACTTACAGTACAACGATATCATTCAATTTTATACCCGTATCATGTTATTCATCTTTATCCTCATCAACAAATCTATGCTGAAAATTAATTCTACTCTAAACGATAGATTCCATCTTGGCTAACTGTCCTCTTAGTAGCGAAATGACTCGTTAGTATTAAGACAATATGACTCTCTTTCATCTACAGTACGTTATGCCCATACTCTTTTGCCATGCTTTACTTTAGCCCAATTCTCAGACTAGTATTTGAACGCTGCCATTCGTCAATTCGTCTTGATCATCCCTTGCAACACAGTAAATTGAAATCATTGTTATGCAACAATTTCAATAACGACAATCCAGATCATCCTCCCTCAACAAAAACTCACTCTCAGTGCAATATTCAACCAGATGATTGGTGGCATTGATTGGCATACTCGTCGATCTACATGGACGCTCATGATATTGATCGTGAAAAGTGTTCCTTTTCCATTTTAGTTCGGTCAATCTTTGAGGCAAAGTCTATTTTACTGTATGAACCGCGCTATAGTATACTGTAGACATCGTAAAGATGATGATGACAGTAGTAAAAACGCGGCTACGATGATCGTCTATCCCTTGGCCAACTGTCTTTTTCTACATCTTGCTTATTATGTGTATTTGGATATCTGTATTGATATTTTACTCCACTTTTTCTGCTTCTCATTTTTTTTTTCCAATTTCAATTCTATTCATCAATTTACCATGTAATCATACAACATTCGACGCTTTCTTGATGGCAATGTATATAGACTTGAACAAGTGTACAAATCATGTGAGAATAGGCCTAGATGGCCTTTTCAACAATAATCATTGTTTTAGATTGTTGAATAAGTAGGATTTTCGAAATTTCTATCCATGATGGATTGATTTATTGCTAGCAGAGATACTTTAGATGGGTACTGTAATGACTGACTGGTGTGATTTGACTCCATTTTCAACGAGCTTATCCAATTAACCAAGTCTATTATCCAGAACAATCATGGCTGTCGTTGTAGTTGTAGCAATAGTAATCATAAATTATTTATATTCACTCCACTTTCATCTACTCTCTTGAGCCTGTAAAGCTCTTTTGACTACCATGTTAAGACACAAGTGCAGTCAGATTCCTTGATTGAAATAGATACAGTAGTGTCCTCCACATAGAGGCTACAATCAATCAAGCGAATGTACCTTTACTTTCCATGAAGAATCGCTTATACTCGTATTGTTAACACAGTTGCAAAAAAAAGACAAGAGATACAAAGTCATCCACAAGCTAGCTTAGATTAACACTGGACTCGAACATCGATGGAAAAATTCTTCAATTCTTAGCATGCAGTAACTCTACTCTAATCGACTGTATATTGATCATGTTTATTATTGAAGCTGATCGCTACGGTAATCTCATCGTATAGAAGAGAATTAACACCAAATTGAGTCTGCTTTTTGCATACCAATCCAACACACTATTGTGCTCTATAGAACGAACTGGATCTCCAATCAACCATTTTATTTAGTATTGTAGACAGATTGCGTAGAAATGCATGCGGTGTACCAAGAGATACTACTGTATTGATGTGTAGAATTACTGCATCCAACGAAAGATAGAATCTAATCTTTTTTAGTTTAGCCCATCTTGAAGCAATAAGTGACGAGCACTTGGCGTCCCATTTGGAGAATCAAACATGGTGACAGTATTTTACCGTACAATTTACAATTTTTTCTTCCATCAGTCCATGCATGCAGTCGTAGTGTAATTTGCTCTCCAAGCTAGTTATTGTTTAGATAGGGTTATCCTTTCTCGATCTAATGGTGAATCATTGTTGATATAAACTATCCAGCTAAGCCATTTTTCTATTTGTTATTTTAAATTGACGAAGCCTAATTAATGCAATAAGATATGCGTTGTGATGTATACTGGATACCTTTGGTCAATAACGATGATGTACATTTCAATATTGAAGTGAATTACTTCTCCATATACTTTACTCGTAACTAAAGTTTCCAACTAAATCCATTTTACTTTTAAAAATACTATCGGTGCAACTGCATTAGTAGCTAAAAGTAAATGAGTTCCACTAGGATCTACTTATACCATACTCTACTAATAACTAAAGTTTCCAGTTCAATCGATGTTATAGATGAATACCATCGATGCGACTAGTAGATGGAAGTAATATATGCCTTTGGTCAATGAAAATGATCTACATTTCAATATTGACGTGAATTACTTCTCCATATACTCTGTTAATAATATAGAGATATAATTAAAGTTTCCAACTAAATCCATTTTATTTCTACAAATACTATCGGTGCGACTACAGTATTAGCTACAAGTAAATGAAGTTCCACTAGGGTCTACGTATACCATACTCTACGAATAACTAAAGTTTCCAATTCAATCGATATTATAGATGATTACCATCGATGCAACTAGTAGGTAGAAGTACTGTATTCCTTTGGTCAATGAGAATGATCTAGATTTCAATATTGAAGTGAATTACTTCTCCATATACTCCCTTAATAATATATATATGTCGTTTACCGTATAGATAATTGATCATTTTGCAAAATGACCGATTATCTATAAGGTAAACGACATATATATAACAAAAGTTTCCAACTAAATCGATTTTATATTGGAAGACCGTCGATGCGACGGGTAGGCAGAAGTACTGTAGGCTTTTGGTCAATAATGATGATCTAGATCTCAATATTGAAGTGAATTACTTCTCCATATACTCTACTGTAAACTATAGTTTCCAACTAAATCGATTTTATATGAATACGATCGATGCGATTAGTAGCTAGAAGTGGACAAATTCCACAAAGGTTAACACATACTCTCTACTAAGAACTAAAATTTCCAACTCAATAGATTTGTATAATACCATCGATACTACTAGCAGCTTATTGGGAATTAGTTCTACATACATACGCATATACTCTACTAATAATGAAAGTTTCAAACTACAATCTACAGTATTAATACTATCGATACTACTAGTTACTTAAATTGAATTAGTTCTACGTATACGAATAATTATAATTCAAGTTTCAAACTATAATCGACGACCGAGTATTAATACCACGGGTATCAATCAAGAAATTTCAAATTGTACATGTTATACTATGATAGTCGTTGATGGAATAGCTATGGCTGCTTGCTACTTTTCTTATATTCTTTATTTGGAGTCATTCATCGTTAGTAATATCTTTATCTCGCTAGTACACTAGCATATTATCATTCAGCGATACACATTGAATATTCATCACTCAAGATTTAGCTATGAGACACTATCGCCGTACAACTATTCTGATTTATAGTTACTTCCACTTTTAAAAGCACCTCTTACTGACAGCTTTTTTATGAACAATCATTAATTAGACTCGATCGGTATGAAGAAAATAGATAAGTAATAATCCGTTTTCCTCTTTTATCTATGAAATCTATAGGTTGATGAAGATTCAGAAAAAATGACTGATAGTAATGTAACCGATAATGATAAAGCAAGAGTAAGTAATAATAGTCATATATTTAGGACAGAGATATATTGTCTTTGATGAGGTTGAGAATATTACAATCAATTAAACTTTCTAAATTGTGATTTACAACATTGATGTGTTATCAATACGGTATTACCTCTCCTATTTTACTCTGTCAAGATATAATCTATTTTAATGTAAGATTCTTATTGTCTTGTTTAGGATGCATGGAGAACGGCGGTAGCTGCTGTAAATACTAGCCTAGTTAAAGCTGATCAATCATCTTTAAGTTCAATGGATTCCGACGATTCTAAATCTAGTAGGAGTAAGGTAATCTATAAAAGTATATCTGATGTACTCGGCATTTAAGAATTATAAACTTGTAGCCGTGACTGTTTAATACATTGCCGTCCATATTCAATCCTATTTTGTTGTTGTGGTAGGAAAAAATTATAGCCTTGGAAGAAAACTTCAAAAAAGCTATGTTATCAAATTCACAATTAGTCAATGAGAAAACTAAATTATTGTTCGAAGTAGATGTTTTAAAAGACAAGTAAGATTATCTCCAACGTATATTTTTATCATGTACAATACTTTTAGTCCCTTTTCAAGTACATATATATCAGTTCTAATTCTATCAACGGATACATGTAGGATTGACGATTTGGAAGTAGACTGGAGCGATGCTAAGTACCATCTAAAAAAGAAGACGTTTGTAAGCTAAAAGATTGATCATAAATCTTACAGTAACCGATTACTATATTCAGCCTTAAAATCTTATTAACTTTAAAAATAAATTAAAATTGGATGTAAATATGACAGGATTTGGAACGCCAACTAAAGTTAAATAAGAAATTGGAATATCGTGTAGAAATGTTAGCAAAGGAGTTACAAAAATATGTTGTAATCAACGAAGCTGTGAGTAGTTAATAGGAACATAAAAATTTAGCTCGATAAATCTTAACTATGAAGGAATAACAATTAGCCAGCGCAACGCATTGATAGAAAGTTATCCTTATTGTTTATTCTAGGGAGAAGTTGAAGAAAGGATTGTATCAGAAAAACAAGAGGAAACACCACCACCTAATGATGAACTACTATCCTTTACAGAAGAGGAAAGAGAAGATTTATTACATGAGGTTTATACATAAAATACTTCATCAGTCCTTAAAGTAAAATTGTTTTTATCCTCTTGCAGTCATTTATTCAGAATTTCTTTTAAATTGATGTAATACTAGATTTCCAGGCTGAAAAATGAATTGCATGAGTCAAAGATGAAAATATCTGGAATGGAAAATCAATCTTTTGATGTCAAAGTCGAAATCGATAATATTAAACGTAAGGAAATTATCAGCTAGCTACGTGATTAGGTTATGCCATAGGAAGGTGTAGTATTTGTTTCCATGATAAAAAATGCTGTTACTGATTTTGATTATATTATCAGGCGAATTTGGTAAGCAAGTGAACGAACTGAAAACTAAAGTTCAAAAACTGGAACAAGAAAATACTCGTTTGGAAACTAGCGTAATTATTATTGTATTCTTATTTTACTATCCCAATAACTATACGAATATATATATATATATATAACATCGACTAACTTCGGGTAAAATTCCAATTTCAATAATTTATAGAATTCACGACTTGAAAATCAGGCCGTACGTTCCGCTGATCAAATAAAAGAATTTGTAAGAATACACATATCTTGCATTTATAACTGCTATTGTGGGAATTAATGGGGTATTTCATTTTATTCCATCTATTAGGAGAATACAAACAATGAATTAAAATCGGAGAAAAGAAGATTGCAACGTGAGGTAGGATTAAAAAATACTTATACATCGTAGATGTTGTGTATATGAGTATTGATGTAGTATATTGTTAGTAACGCTTGAAGATCAATTTGAGCTATGGTAAAATCGGTATCGCTGCTCCATTAAACTTAATACCGGATAACGTTCATTTTTCAGGTCCGCCAATTAACGGAAGAATTAGATGAAGTGAAATCGGAAAATAGTCGTCTAAATAGACGTTTAGATAAAGTAAAAGGGAAAACGCATCTAGTTTCAACCATTAATTGATTCAACCTATGTAGATTTATAAGGGATACGATAAATACAGTAATAATCGTTTCATATTACTAGCATTTTACATGTATTTCTTAGATTAAAAGAAAGTAACCAAATTGGGTTTAATTTTACCTATATCGGTGCGCTTTAGTAATTGCAATTGCAAAGAAATATCGACAGTTTTGTAACGAAAAATGATATAGCTTGATATCCTTTTATGTAACATAGACACCAACGTATATTGTACTAGACGTACTATACTGCATTAATAACTGAATAATATAAATGTTCGATAGTTATCTATCTAGTAAATTAATTTATTGTTTACTACATTTCGTATACTGTAGCAGGATAACATAATATAGCCGTAACTAACTGTAGGTAGCGAATACAAGTATGACTATGTAATTGCTTGTGAGTTTTTAATACAGAGGGTTAGTTGCAGTATCTTGTATCAATGTTTTACTCCTTATTATTCGAGTTGCTGCCATTTACGTTTCTCACACTCACTTTAGATAATTCTCGCAATTTTGGGGGGGATAAATCAAACAATAGTTGTTTATCCGTTCAAATGACGATACTTTGTACTTTAATGGATATGGATTAAAAATACAATATGAGCAGATTCCTAAAGTAAACTCAATGCTTAAAATGTTTTCATTAATCTTCTAGATATTATAATCTTTCTTATAAAAGTTGCACTCACTTATCATAATTAGAATCAGTTGAGAATTAGTTGATTCGAGAAGGAAAGAAAGAGTATGCAACGAATGTTGTCATTATTGTTTTAAAAAGTATAATGTTAGGTGATTAGTACAAGTTAGCATAATATTGAAGCGATGTATTGTGCATTTGTGTGTATATATATATATCATTGGGGTGTGCGTTTATAAAATAGAACTTGGTGATTGTCTGTAAAT
This sequence comes from Trichoplax adhaerens, assembly GCF_000150275.1. Lineage (NCBI taxonomy): Eukaryota > Metazoa > Placozoa > Uniplacotomia > Trichoplacea > Trichoplacidae > Trichoplax > Trichoplax adhaerens. Next base: position 9,227,411 of record NW_002060945.1, on the reverse strand, counting down.
TACGGGATTTATTAATTTAATAAAAAGTGTGACTAAAAAACTGCAACATTGAAAATTACTGGAAATAGAGAGCTTGATATCACGGTCTTTCATTAGCATACCCACATATTGAATCGACTCAGCTAACTGCTCCTTCCCTATGAACTAAATTACCCCCTCACCTAGTGCCCAATAGACAGTCCAAGCGTATAATACCTACTACGTATTAATTAGACTACAGCTGTTATGACGACATTATGTCGGTATACGTGCATTTAAATAATGCACGATCAAAAATCCTAGTTAAAGTTCTGTAGTAAGACATTGATTTATTTTTTATTTAGTTACATTCGTAATTTGTTTCTTTAGACAGCCTAAATGTTGATATTTGAGTAATGCACCCTTGGCATAGTCTTATGATAACATTCAAAAGTCCTTCATGTATACATTACAGCATAATCCTATATCAAAATGGCAGATACAAATCTAATAATGTAATAGTTATAAAGACTTAATTACTTAGTGAATTGAATATTATTACGGACATGGTCAGATGGTAAATACAAAGACAGAAGTCGTAAGGAAAGTAATCCAACGAGTGAACACTCATAATAGTATGTATAAACGTCAAATGATCAAATCAATAATATACCTAGATAGGTTTATGCTATGATTATAGTAAATTCCATGTCACCAATATGACATAAAAAAAATCCCTAAATTGAACTCTCCAACATGAAATAAACATTTTTATGAAACGGAAATACCATTCTGCTGTATTTCTAGCTAAATATTTTGCAGCATTTTTAGAGATAATTGTGGCTTGAAATTACAACGGCAGCATGGTCGAATAGTAATAACGGGAACCTCAAAAATAGATTACTTCAATAATGGAGAAAATATTATGAAATAAAACAAAGTTAAAAATTCAGGCATAGAAGCAAATACATAATTAATCAGTCGAACAAAAAAGGCATAGATGACATTCCAGGTGATATAAAAAAGGCCAAAAACAATTAATCTTACTACGAAATGGCTACAACGTATATCGTTTGACTTGATGAATAACAGTCATAAAGCCTAATAGGCGAATTTTTGTTTTCCAATTAATAACTGCAGTGACGTTTATGATATCACAACTAATCAATTATATATCACAATTAGCAAGTGTTATGATAATGTAAACTACAGATGATAATTATATTGCCTTAGCTCGATATTAAATGGAAGAAAGAAATAATCTAGCGGGTAAGTAACAGGTTTTTGCATCTACTATGAAATTCTTGAAAACAGAAAATATTACAAAGACGATCTTTACATTTAGCATCACAAAAAGAAAACTATAAACATCTGCAAGTATTGTTAATCAGTTATTGGTTACTTTGAGTAACAGCTCAAAAAAGCGTAATTAATTGAAAATTCAATCAATATTTTTATGTCCTACTTTCAAATTCATTATATTTCACATTAATATCGCTTTTTGATTGTTTTTCCATATCAGTTTCGCATTTCTTAGGGAATACTGAAGCTAAGTATTCGTCTAAAAGTACCTTCATACATTCAGAAACTTGTAGATTTGGAGCACAAGCTAGCAATGGTGTTAATCCTTAAGAAAAAATAGAATACAGTGAATGATGGTATTAATACTGAAGTAATTATTAATAATTTATAGTAAATTACGATAAAAAATTACAACTTCGTAGTTGTAATTATTTAGCTTGCGTTATCAAGACTATAACCTACCGTTAGTATCTTTAGAAAGAACGCTACAACCGCGTGAGAGTAGCTCTTTAACTACATCTATTAGTCCATTATGTGCTGCATGATGCAAAGCACTAAATAAAAATGGATTTTGAAAAGATAGTCAACGCAAAATCGTTAATAAATGAGGACAAAAGTATGATAACACTTACGTTTGATTTAGCTTATTTTTCATTGATAAGACTTCTAATGGACAATTTTCCATTATGATAAGTGCACATGAACTATGCTGCTGTATTTGTACAAAATAAAACAAGATAAATTAATAATGAATCTAATAACACCTAAAACTACGTAAGTTCAAAGCGTATTACGTACATTGATACAACTAAGATGCAAGGCTGTATTGCCCTCGTTATCCACTAAACTAGTATCAGCTTCAGCTTCTCTAATTAAAATTTCTAATTTAATACAAAAAGAGCATCAAATTGTAAAAATTTAGTTGATCCAATATATTTGCAAGTGATACAGCTGAGAAAATTATTACATTTATAACAAACCTATTGATTTCTCATTGCCTCTTACAGCGCCCATCATCAAGGCTGTCTTTCCATAACTGTCGAAAGCATTTACTTCAACGTCATAATGTAGAAGCATTTCGACACAATCATTGTGATCATTGAACACGGCGGCGTGTAAAGCCGTTCTATATAAACACCAATATAAATAAATCGTTACGATACAATAGTGCAGATCATAATTACAATTCCTTATCAACATCATAATTGATACCAGAAGGTTACTATTACAGTATTACCTATTATATTTATCACTTGCATATATAATATCAGGATTTAAATTATCAAGTAGTAGCTCGGCGCAAGCTTCATGATTATTGTATCTGAAGTGAAAAGTATTTAATTTAGGCTCAGTTACATACGTAGTAGTACAGGTTATTATATTGAATAGTATATAGTATTTACACAGCGCAATGCAGTGGACTGAATCTATTTCCTTTCAAGTTGCCTTTATGTGCCTAGTCCAAAACATTCAGATAAAGATATAAAATGATTTATTCTTCCACAATAGTATCATTTTCTGTAGAATATTTACCTCTAAAAGTACATCAACACAACTTTCATGGCCTAGAAAATTATCACCGAATAATAATTTCAACATTAGTATCATTCAAGTCTATACTTTCTTCTAAGCAATTGCAATTATAGATAGATACCCTTATAGCAAGCCCAATGAAGTGGTGTGCAACCCTGAGAATCCATTTTAGACATAGAAGCACCAAATTGTAATAAAGTTGCTAACACGCCAGCATGACCAAACATAGCTGCTAAATGGGTAGCAGTTCGTCCATATTTATTACTATAACATATACGAACTTATGTCAGTTTATTGTGAGGTATAAATTACTCTATATGGAACTACTAATACAATAGAACCTTTGATTGAAATCGATATCACGATATAGCATTTCTTCAACACATTTCTCATGTCCATTGCCAGCCTAATGAGATGAAACCAATTCATTGACAAATTGCGTATAAGAAATCTTAATAAATTCCCAATAGTAATCCAGAACAGTATAGCTATATAGCAAACTTACGGCTCTATGAAGCGAGCTAAATCCTTCGTTATCAGCCAATTTAGCTGATGCTCCTGACTCGAGTAACAAGCTTAAACATTCACTGTGACCATTTTCAGCAGCTAACATCATAGGTGTTCTAATTTTTTGATAAATATAAGAAATAAATACACGTATAGGAGATGTACATTTGACTGCGATAATTTTACAAATATATATACGAAATTACCTTCCGGCGTAATCAGTGATATCCAAATCGTTACTACTAGCTACATGTTTTATTATTTCGCCTAAGCAATCACTATGACCACACATAGCTGAAAGTAAAAGAAATTACTGAAAATTTTAATATTCCATTCTCTTAAATATTAAAACTGAACTAACCAATTAGTACTATTACAGCTACCTGAAATGTGAATGGAATTGTGACCGCTTTCATCGACAGCAGTTATGGAAGCTCCAAATTTCAATAATTCCACAATGCAGTCACTTTGTAAGCGACAAAATTGAATATTAAAATCATAAATCAAATAAATCTATTAACAATATTTTACAGTTTATGACGTACTAATGCAAAATAGAATTTGACAGTTAACGACATCCACTATTTTTATAACCTATAAACTATGTAGGTTACGATCGTGTCTATTTGTAAACTTACTAGTGGCCTTCGTTCGATGCAATAGTTAACGCTAAACGACCTAAACATGACATAGAAAAACAACATAATTTATATTTTATGGTCTCGCTATAACTCATTATTAAGCTCCAATTACAAAACAAAGTTACGAAAATAAAACCTTTAACATCTTTAGCATTGGCGTCTGGTATCACTTTAAGCAATAAACCTACAGCACTGGCATGTCCATTGTATGCCTGTAATATGAGATAATTTAATTGTATATAAATATAGATATATCGTTATGTTATAGTTAATGCTAATTTGTGAATTGTAGCCAAATTGTAATTAATTGTTAAATGATAACAAACCGCTAAATGTAAAGGTGTAGTTGATGGTTGCTTAACACGCGATCGCGTATGTTCACGGATACTACAAACATCTATTAACTATTTAACAAACATCGAATAAGTTGTATTAGCTTAGTTATTATGCTGTTAGTGCAAATAGCTGAATTATTTACCACTTCTAAATTGAGAACATGACCACTGTATGCAGCATAATAAAATGGTGTAAATCCTTCTTTCGTAGTTCGTGTTACACGAGCACCATGATGGATAAGAAGTTCAATGCAACTAAAAACGAAAGATATCGATAAATGTTTCCATCTTATCAACTGCTTTATATAACCTATTTTTACAAAAAATCAATGACAAACAAAACACTTGCCAAATCAACGTACCGAGCTGATGAATCAGCAAATGCAGCATAATGTAGAGATGAACATCCTAAATGGTCTGTTACGTCAATAGTAACTCCAGCATCAATAAGAGAGCATATACTATCGTAATGTCCATGGCCTGAAGCGTAATGCAGTGGCGATCTAGTAGACACAAGATTAAATAATATATTCATATTAACTGTAAAATATACGAATGTGATAGTTGCTTAACACCTTAATTGGAGAGAAAGGGAAGGACATGTTTTTTTTAAAATGTATAAAAAAGGCATTCGCTAAATCGGATTCATAGCTTACCTTCCATATTTATCAACGGCATTAATATCAACACCACAGTCAATCAGAAGATCTACGCAATACGCACTACTATAATAGTAAATTCCAAATTTTTGAAGGATTAGGAGCTTCAAAACAAAATGTTATCAATGCCATATAGGTCAATAGAGTTAAACTTGTTTTATATCAACTGCAAACCAAATACCTGCTACATGCTGCCGCATGCAAAGTAGTTCTATCGTCGACATCCCGAACGTTGGGATCCGCTCCTATGCAAACATGTATGTTAAATCATTATAATAGGGATTCTTGTACATAACTTTTAATAGTATAATTCACCAACTTGAAATAGATCGCTAAGAGTTACAGAGGACTTACCATAATCTAAAAGTAACTTCACACAGTTAGCGTACCCGTACAGACTTGCCATATGTAACGGTGTCATCCCACATTCACCTTGGCTGGAAGCGAATATAAACAATTATACAATTATCAAAATATTCTAACAATCTTAGATGAATGGTAAGGAAACTTATGCATACAGTATATTAGCATATAATATAAATTAAAATAGATAATTACCTTGAATGATTAACTCCACGCTCCAATAGTATCACTAACGTACCCTCATGACCATATCTCGCTGCCAAGTGTAAAGCTGTATTACCATAAGTATCTGTCTCATTTGCTGAAGCATCTACACAATAAAAAATTTTTGATTTTAAGCTTATCAACCTAAATCGTGTATTATCGAAAATCAAAATAACTTTACCATAAAACAATAATTTTTCGATTCTATTAGCATTTCCACACATGGCTGCATAGTGCAATGGAGTGCGACCATCTTTGGCCTATGACAATTATTTTATCAAAGCCTGCTTAATGTATGAAATCTTGATATAAAATTATGCAATTTTCTACCTACCTTGCTATTAGGATTAACTCCATTTTTGAGTAAAAATTCCACACACTCTGTGCTCTCAGCGGTAGCAGCAGCTAAGTGTAATGCAGTCTAAAATAGGCAAACAGTAATTATAAAAGCAGCATTGCATACGGATGTATACCTTCTATCAAATGCTAAATATAATAGATATACATCATATACATATTATTAAGTGCAAATTTTTTACTTGGCCTTTATGATTAGCGGCTCGCAAAGATACTCCATGCTCATGTAACATTGCTACAATTGCATCTTGTCCATTTAAGCAAGCAACATGTAAAGGCAAATTTCCGTATATATTGGAAGCTTCGCTCTGTAAAAGTAAAAATATTACAGTATATGCAAAATGACTTTAAAGAAGGACGTTGTATGTTTTACTATCCATGTAAATAGTTACACCTAAGCGTATTGTTATTAGAATTAACTATATCTACAATTATATTATCAACTGTTTTAATATTATCGACTATGCCGAACTAACCTGAACATTGTGATCAAGTAACATCTTTACGATACTTGCATGTCCTCTTGCAGCACAAATATGAAGTGGTGTATAGTTCTAAATATATAATTACACAATTATAATTGATAAAAATATTTCTTATCAAGATCTTAGTTAGTAAATTTTACCGCTATAACAATAATTTAGTACTGATAAAAATTAATTGAAAGAGTTTTATGTTTCCGTAAAATTATCAAAAGTTACGAATATTCATAGATAGGTATTTAGATGTCATTACCGCTTTATCTGTACAATTAATATCAGCTCCATTCCCAGTTAAAACAGATATACATTCATTATGGCCTGTAGTAGTATTATACCAGTAAGTATTAAACAGGGGAAAAAAAAAACAACTGTGCCAATAATATCATTCATCAATTAGTGTACAGCGTAACTAACCCATGTAAGACGCAAAATGGATAGGTCTTCTATGTTGTTTATTGCTAGCATTTGCATTAGCTCCTTTTAGTAGCAATAAGGAAACCATCTATAATGTAGTATAATTTAATAATCAGTTCAATAAATTATTAAAGAATCTTGCTTAATATTAATGGAACACACTTCGAATTAAGCACAAATAATTAAGCTTGTCATTACTTCAAGGTGTCCTCCAAAGACAGCATAATGTAGACATGTGCTACCAGATCGATCAGTGATATCAATATTACTAACAAGTGGCAATAATCGTTCTGAAAGATATAACAAATGCATATAACAAATAAATACACTGCAATAAAAAGTACACATGTTATCAACGAGGAAAATACGTATTATAGATCTCTTATATTTGTTTACAAGTTTAAATATTTATATGTAGCTTTTGCGACTATATTACCGACGCAACCAATATGATTGTGTGACGCAGCGGCATGAATTGGTAATCTCCAATTTTTCTCTCTTGCATTTGCTTCTGCTTTATTCTGCAATAAAAGTTCTACAGCTTCCTATGTTGATTTCATAAAACAGAAACGATTAGGATGGGGTTTATTGTAGGTAAAATACAATATTTATGAAATACTTAAGATAACCGTCTAATTATTTCGAAATAGACTAGAAATCAATAATATCTGATTTATATTAAATATCTACTAAAGTCTGAAATTGTTCATAAAGTGAACTATTAATCTAACAGATAGTTAATAACAGCAACACATTTTACAGAAATGTACCTCTTTGCCTGCAATGCATGCCATATGCAATGGCGTCGACCATTTACTATCCTTAGCATTAACATTGGCTCCTATTTTGGCATATGTAGACGAAACGGTAAATTTGAAAAAAAAAGGACGACATTATCAATTGAGTAATTGTGACATGATTGCAAGGAAATTTCATCAGAGTATAGATTTATTTCTATTTATCAGATGTAACGATCAGGATTACTAATTTTAAATTTTGCGTAAATCCTAAAAATACATAACTAGTAAATCTACCCAATATATACTCTATAATTATATCTAAAAAATAAAAATTAAAAGAACGATACATTTATAACTGGCAACTACCATTATATACAATTTATTACTGCACCATCTAGTTGTACAGTAGATAGGTCCACTATTTGTTGTATTTTTCAGGGGTTATTAATATTATTGAACATTAATCTAATTTATAAATCAGCATAAATCATTACCGTAGACGATTAAAATTGCCATACATTCTGTACTACCAATGAATGATGCCGCATGTAAAGCCGTACGGCGTTCCTCATCCTAATAAGAAATATACACATTTTGAATTTAAAAAAAAAAACTGATAGCAATAATATTTAAACGTAATAACACAAGCAATTTTAATAATAATAATTGTTTGTGAATATATGTGCGTGTGTTTTAGTGATTAGTATACAAACACACAGTATTGTACCGCCTAGCAATGCAATATGCTTTACAAATCGTAAGTAAACATATCAAATAACATAAATTTACTTTAGAGCAAGGATTTCAATTTTTATCTGTTCCAAACTATGTTTGTAATATTAAATAGACAAGCGATGGCTACACCAACGCAATCATCAATTTAAAAGAATTAATTATAATTATCACTAAAGCTTTGAATGTTCAGCAGCACATATGTTAACTGCAATAATTGTTTATTAATATTAATTCGTCTAAGTAATATAGTGATCGTTTTCAATTCTTGGATTACAGTAGTATGGTCTTGGATCAATAAACTCTATCGATCAAACAGTTCATAAGTAGAATCGTAGATAAATAGCTTTGACGATGCCATAATCGCTATTTTGAATCGATATTTGTTAAGGCATCCTAAAATTTTTTAATTTTTATTTATCGAAAATTATCACTATCAATCTGATCGTCAATATTTCTTAAAATTGTGTAAGGTGCATTCTTATAGTTAGGAATTTATCATGGTTATGCTGAGTACATTGTAATCAATAAGAAATTAGCTGTTTTCTCTACTACTTCAGTCAATGCAACAATATTTGACAGATAGAATAGTGATAAAGGGACTTTACAATCATATTTCATAAAAATTAGATAGCAACCGGAAGGTTTGTCAATCTGCCTAGTTTTTATGTCGTAAACTGTAAAATTCTAGACAGTACGTACACTGAGATCAATTCATTCAGTAATTAATTGATTGATCGGTGGAATTAAAATTACAATGTTCCTAAAAAGTATAGTTACTACGGTCTATTGATACCACTTCATCGCTATCATAGCAAAAAAATTTAACGTTTTCGATTATATATAATTACTTATCAAAGTCTTCTAGTCAATTTTAACAACTAACGTAGTCAGTGATAATAGCTAAAAAATTACATGAATATACGAGTATCGTTGTCGTACATTGTAATATCCTTTCAGTGTTAAAGTATACGTAAGTTGAGTGTGCGAGTTAGACTTAAGACTTGATATATTTATTTATAAAAACATCTTAATAAGTAATAATGGATTGATATCAGACTATATACATAAGCCAATACTGAATAACAGACCATATAACAGATGATCAGATAGTATACTGACTTGATTGATCGATATTAAGGGTTGAACATAAGTGTACTTTTACCGTTATATCAAAATTAATATCGTATTAATGATCATTGATGATGAAAGTCAACTATGAAAACTTTACTAACAGCAAACATGATAACAGCTGACATATGCATATTTAGGGATGGCCTATTCCATTTAAAATTCCTAGATCAAGCAGTACGGTAGGGTAAAATTATAGATTCGATACGCTGACAATATCATAGTTGGAGTAATAGACGAATAGTACAACGTTATGCGGCTGTAGACTGCAGTAGTTGTGTCTCAAAAGTATTCAATTCTGGATACTGTATGTTTTTGTCCTTGTTTACAATTATTGAAGTTTATGATAATATAATTCAAGATATTGTCTAGGACCTAACAAGTCTTGTTATTGAATTGCAATAGATTTATAAATAGTATACTGTGCTGGTCATGTGCATATGATCCTATCCTCTTTAGAGATGATCTTATCAAACAGTACGTATACTGTCAACGATCATTACCGCAAAGATGTACGTACGGTATATTAGCATCTCAAATCTAATGGCTAAGTCAGAAAATATCTTAACGTTATCTCGAAGCATAAAAGTGTACCGTTATGCTCGCACGTAATGTATACTGTAATAGCGATATCGTCTTATAGATAGATGATGTTACTACAGATAAATTCCAAGATACTGTATATCGTTCATTTCGATTTCAACTATTATACTATTTATCATCGAATTGACCGATAAATTTGCGGTATCCGAGGGATAAAAAATTGATTATTAGTGGTCGAAAAAGTAAAGGGAAAAATAGCTCTTAAATTACTAAGTTAAAAACTGTGGTAGGCAAACAATTGAAATAGTCAAAGTAGTTGGTCATTAAATTAGGCCATCTTATCTATCTGTCTTCTTATGCGGATTAGTGGAATATCATAATTTAATAAAGGATTTGTATTTATATCGATAAAATAGAATACCATTTTACTAATGGAGCTACATTTCGATTGCTTCTTGCCCTTCACTCCCCACTGTACAGTGTACAGTTGATATGCATTCATTTGGAAGTTAACTGTTGTACTTGCTCTATTATTATTATTATAAAAATGATTGCGAAGGCGCATAACACGAGATACACTACCCGGGATCGATTCAATCATAGCGGTAAAAGAAAAAAAGTCGATGCAGTGGGGTAACGGTATTTTACAGTCACCCTGTGGGCATTGTCTATTGAACGATAAATAGTCTGATAAATCTTTTAGCTATTCTGCAGCATTAACATTTATGATGTCTAGGCATATTCAAGAAAGAGATGCTTTCTAATAATGCTGTACATCTAGCATGAGACCGTTAGGATAATCTAAGCATATTGGTATGAGGGATTTGCCAAACTAGACAGCACCTACTGTAACAATAATTGATATAATTACTACTACACAGTACTGTATAGTATAATACCCATTAGGACAATGAATGAAAACTATGTACAGTAATAGACTTTTGGATACTACCTACATGAACTGAAAAGCGACCTGAATAAAGTTGCATACATAAAGTAAATGAAATAATAAGTGAAATTCAAGTTGAAATTTGATATATGAAAAACATTTGATCGAATTAAAAAAAAAAAAATCAGACACTGTACTTTATGCCTAATACAGTACAAGTCAGGACAGTTAAAATTTGATGAGTAGGTCAAGTCTGGCAATTAGCTTTTCCGGGTTAACAATCGCTTAGAAAGTTATTATTTCATGATATTGTTTAAAGTAAAGAAATGCAAAATGAAAATTGAAAATTAAATGTTTGTCTGTCATTAATTCACCTAGAGATTGAAAAGGCATCGCAATAACTGTAATAACTCAAAGAATTGTCTTTTAGTTAAAATAAAGATGCATTTTAATTCGTCTTGGCGATAACATACTACTCAAAATATACCGTAGAGTACATCGCAAGACATCGATCAAACTACATACTGTATGCTCTATACTGTACTAGTGGCATAGTACAGTGTTTCGATACTTTATTTTTCATAGACTATACCTAGTATGAATCATGAACAGTGGGATCATAGTGAGAAAGATAGACGGAGATTATCCTGTGCATGTATGTCATGTAAAACGAATACAAGAAGACAGACTACTGCCTCTATAGAAAACATCAAGCGCGTAGTATGCTATCATTAATCAATAAACGAAACTAGATATGATAGTACGCATAATTGTGTCCAATCTTGAAATCATAATTATAGTACTGTATACTGTACAGACGGTGCTAATGATAACTTTGCCTGTAATATAATTACGGACCTGCACTTATTTAGTGATGCACTGTTGTGTACGACTGCTATGATGCAGTGATAAAGATCGATGGAAGTAGAAAACGAATGATGCTAAAATAGTGTCAAACTTATCAATATTGGCAAATGATGACGAACGACTAGTACAGTAGGTATTCGAGTTTTGCTTTACAGTTTGTATCCTTCTTCTCGTCATGATCGCCATCATGATTATTATTTCTAATTATCATCATAACAATTAATACTGATTATCATCCTCGAAGTAGAAATAACTTTAAGTAAACGTTATATTATGGGGAAAAAAAACAGTACATAACAGTTGTATAGTAAGGCAATCAAATAATGATCGTAGTTTAAAACAATATAACCCATTGCTGAATCACTCCTTCAAATTCGACTATCACAACTAGAGTTAAAGCATCAACAGACAAAGAAATCAACTGACACATTGTCTTACCTGTGCGTTGACATTATCACCTTGCATACATAACGTCCTCACTTTGTCGAGGTCGCCAAAAAAGCAGGCTTGGATTATAGGTGGCTAGATAGAAAAGAATTACTCATCTATTTAGAATTCGAGTTTAAACGATAGAAGATTTCAATAGTACCACAACATTAGAAGAAAACTAGAATGAAAATTATTCACATTTAAGGCTAGTTGTCCAAATCAGCATTCATATCGTATGTTGGTTATTGTACAGTACAGTATAATTGTGTAACTACGACTGGCTACTACACCACTTTGTGAGTTGGAATATAGCCTAATTACTGCACGAATATTGAAAAAAGCACATGCTATAAAGATAATATGGTACAATTTCAATTTTTAATCGTTTTACGATAAAAAATGGCAACATTCATGGATATCGATGAGCTTAGAGACTGATTAGGATAAAGTAGATAAACTGTTAGGATTATCATTTGTCAAGATTTTTGTCATGCAAGACCGATACACACGACTTGTAAAATGGACAATTTTTTTTTTAAGTATGCTGTCTATAAAGATAAACGTACACATTAAAGTAAAGAATTTAGCAAATAGATTGAGAATAGAACAATTGATTTGAGCATATGATTGGATTTGATGTATTAGTGTACACTGCACCTATAATTGTGGGTATCATTTTGACAAAAGCTATAGGTAAAATAGACTTTATCCTATGACGAATACTCGTCTATGGTAGTTTGATCGATCAAGATTATATTCAAAAATTTGAATGTAACAATCGTAATGTAATAAAAGAGTAGACAGTAAAATAGGTGTCGTTTCGATTAGAGTAGACATCCGTTAAGTGTCCAGTAGAATATGTATAGAGTATATTGCTATGTGATCGCATAAGAAAGCAATGATGCCCCTCGCCTACGTACGGCCCAAGTCATTGAGCCATTGACGATGGCATCGATTACGGATCTACGGGGGTATTGGTAGGAGACTCTATACTGTATAGTACTGTACGTTTCTGCTATCGTTGCAAGAGCTCAATTTGATTTTGTAGCAGGGGAAAATAAGAGCCCCCAAAAATACACTTTGTTGACTGATGTAAGGCATGTATTGATTGCTCTTGTGGCGAAATTAGTAGCTGTATGTACTCTCTACTCTATGATTGAGCATTACACAAGTAGTATCCTTGGTGGACGATCGAATGATATTATCGGTATCGAAATAGCAACAATTTTGGGGAGGTTGAATGGGTGCCAACTTACCAATTCCTCAAAATCCCTCATATCACCCACATTGAAATCAAGGCTCGACGAGAATAGAACCAAGGTAAACGGATAAGGTTAAGACAGAATGAGTCAATCAAATTAACGCAATGCAAGGTTGGATCGATTTGAAGTCAAGGTTGGAGCGCCAAGATGAATCTATAGAAAAAGTGAAGAATGGATTGTCCTGATCAAAGTGTTGAATACAATTACAGTACGTACGTCCAAGGAGGCCAATGCGAAAAAAAAAGAAATTGGTAACTAGAAGAAGAATTCAACTTCAAAGTCATCAATCGACCTATGCTAAAAGTTGGACATATTAGTTTATCTAGATAAAAGTATCATGATTGAACTTTTTCTCTCATTGATCTCATCACTGCTTGTAGGAGAGTCTTTTTTTGGGTTCGTATCCATCATGGAGTGAGATTGTAGGCCAGGCACAATCGTGGTTATCGAGTCGACAAGCGTCAAGGAAGAACAACTGTATCCAATATCTACTGTAATAACGTCTTGATTTTCATCGACGTTTCAAAGACTTTCATTTCCTAACTCAATGATTTTATGGTATCCATTTGATATTGGTTATTACAGCGAAGACAGTTTATTTCAACTTGACTTACAAGCTAATTTAGTGCAATGGCGCTGGTAGAATCCACTTAGTGGTCAAAATGATGACGCCAGTCGAAATGGGGGGGTAGTCAATGAAAAAAATCCCAGTTGACAGGCGTCTACCGCTAGCAGCGTGTCCGCTGGTAATGAAGCTTAAAATGAGATTGATCTCTTGAATGAGCGCAAAAATGGCTCAAGATACAATCAATTAGACCTCACCAATCTCTACTCTTTGCTAATCCATCCAAATAACAAGCAGTTGTATCAATTTTTTCCTCCTTTTTCCTCTTTTTCTTTGCACAATAAGGTCAGCATGCAAGAGCAAAGTGAAGAATGAAAATCTCTGCTAATATTCGTCCACTCGACGCGTACCTCGGGTCAGGTCGTCCAGTACTCAGACCCAGTCGTTGGTGGTTGACTGTGACATGACGTTTGAGAAGAACGACGCACGGTCGTGTTGGCTGACTACAGTATAGTACAACGCTGTCCCCAGTAACGGTATGGTACAGTACTGGACCGTGCGCTGTGTTACAGTACATACTCTACCGTGCACAGTACATTGTATTGTACGCCACTTGCAATACACTACCAGTCTACAGTGCAATACCATCGACTCACACGGGGACACCGTTTATCAGTCAAGGAGAGACGGACGTCGTGATGCTGTCCTCTACGTTCCTACGATGGTTCGTACTGGCAAGGGGTCGTTCGCTGTGGTGTTGACCAGTCTTGCTGTCAGTCTTGCCCAACAAAACCTGTGTGCAGTGCTACAGTGCATACTCTACAGTGTACAGTACACTACACTACGACCTGCAATACTGTACAGTACAGTACAGTACAGTATAGTACAGTACAGTACACTACAAGTCTACTGTACAGTGTACACTGTACAGTTTAATAACATCGACTCACCCGGGGACACCGTCTATTAGTCAAGGAGAGACGGACGTCGTGACGCTGTCCTCTACTTTCGTACTATGCTGCGTACAGACAAGGGGTCGTTCCCTGTGGTGCTGACCAGTCTTGCTGTCAGTCTTGCCCAACAAAACCTGCGTACAGTACTACAGTACATACTCTACAGTGTACAGTACACTACGACCTGCAATACAGTACTGTACTGTACTGTACAGTACAGTACAATACACTGTACAGTACAGTGCAATAACATCGACTCTACACTGTACGTTCCTACTACAGTATACTGTACAGTACTAACAACTAACAAGGGGTCGTTCGCTGTGGTGTTGACCAGTCTTGCTGTTAGTCTTGCCCAACAAAACCGATACGGAGAGTACGGATGGTACGTACAGTACAGTACACCACTCCAGTACAGTACTGTACAGTCTACAGTCTACAGTCTACAGTACTGTGCGTTCAGAGTGAAGTTCAATGGTCACTGCTGACCAATCACACCCACGGTGTGTTTACTCTACGACAGGTTGACTTGATAGAAATCCAGTACAGTAGCGGGCTACGACTGGCTGACTTGTACAATGTTCAGGCGTGTTGGATGACGTAGTTGTGGTAGTGTCATTCCAGGCACTACTGTCACAGCGTTGTTGCATGGTCAACGCCTGTGCTGATGTTGCAAGAAGAAATTCTTCATCAATTGCAAAATGAGCTAGCCACCTTTTCCGCCATGAATTCATGCAGACTCAGTGCAGTACATTATAGAAAAATAGAAATGATGAGGATATTCATTGAGTTGTTCAAGGTGAAAAAGGAAGAGGAAATGCGCCAACTTTGCCTATACCGCATTGCATCAAGGGCTCTCGTGTACACTTTACACTGTGTCGAAACAGTGCAATCGCTTGAGCCATGACCTTGTACAGGAAAGATGAACTTGAACTCGACAAATGGAAGGAACGTCAAACCATTTCAATGCACAGTATCATGCAGGCAATACAATTAAAAGCTATTTCTTCTATCATGGCATCCATGAACTAGGGCAATGCCATCACTGAAACTACTCTGACCATCGACATGGACTAGATGATATTATACGAGTATTTCTTAGTCTATGCTAGTCTTACAGTAAACAGCAGTAGCAAGGAGGATAGCATGAATAGAAGGTTACTTTTTCAAAAATGGAAAGCACATTCTTGGCTAGTCTTCCACTGATCGATGGGTCCTGTCGAGAGATGGATTGCTTATACTGTATGGTAGACAGTAATGGCATAAAGTAGCTCAGAAATAATAATAATATACGAAAAATAGGGTATGAAGTGGAGAGAAATAAAGCGACTACAGGGAGAGCAAGAGGAGACACCCAAAAGTACATTATCAACGACAGTACTGCACCAATCGCAAATGACTTTCCATACGCCCTGTACACTACAGTCGATGCTGTAAGTAGCCATCGAGATCAAATCAGCCATAGCATTAGGCCATGGTCTTGATCATGGAAGGGTAACGATGAATATCTTAGACCAAGCAGCAATTTCCACTTTGCATCATGGTAATGAACTTATCATACGTCCTATACAATAATCAGGGTGCTACTATCATCATGATACCTCATAACAGTAGTGGTGTGTACTTTTACAGACCATTAGCAGAATATAGGCCTTCTTCTTGTAGTCCATGGTACTTTAAAGATATGGACAAAAAATGCAGTAAACTCAACTATACCATTTACTATGGTATAGTCAATTCAACCTATTAAAATATTGAAAGATTGCGGCTGGTATCATCAATGATACTACTATATGGGACAGTATGTCATATGTTAGGGTTAAGGTAATGGCTCTTTGGGGGAAGCACTCAAATCTTGCTTAATAAATCCCTTCCAGGCAATCTTGGCACAATTCTGTGATAGGACAAGAAGCTGTGATGGCGTAGATTGATCCAGCTCTGGACACTTTTCATAACAATTGTGTCTGCAATAGTTAGATTGATACAGCGATTCAATACTCAAGTGATACAACTATTTAACATGTGCCGTAGGGATAAAAGACATGCAATTCTATCCCAAGCACCCATTTTGGTCAACATAGATTGTCTTACTACGAAGATATTAATTGAACAATTTATTGAATAGGATCAATTTTTCCCCCTACTAGTATAGAAGGTATGTAAAAGAAGTAATATTTTACAAAAAAAAAATTGCTTGTTAAACTATAAAATAGAATTAAGTCATTCAATGATATTTTAGTAGTTTATCCTTCAAGGTAGATGTGCATAGTCATAATTAACGTATAATAACAACAATACTTGATTCTACAGCTTGCAAAGAAGCACAACTTCAATTAAAAACAACGATAGAATCAATGTAGTTGCTAACATACGATAAACCAAATTCCATTTTAAAGGTATAATTAATTAATCGATGAAGAGGTAAAAATCTTCATCAACCTACAGGGTATAAATGTTGAAAAATTTTACAAGGAAAACAACGACTATTGCAAAAGCGAAAATGGATACAAGAATTAATGTACTCTCTTCTGCAGAAATAAGAATAACGATGAAATTATAAACAGTATAATCCTGCCAAATCAATAATAGAACTTAGAACATGGAGGGTAACATTTAGAATCAATATTTTGACTATAACATGCAAATGTAATCATCCAGAGAGATCAACATATACAATATCAGATTAATAAAAAAATGAACTAATCATACTAATGTATAGCGCTAAGAGAAGAAACACACGTATTAATATTTTCCTAATTATCGTGCTCTATCAATTTACTTACGATTCGTAAAATATTGAATTAATAACAATGATAAACAAATGATTAATATCATAAATTTGTTTAGTATTCTGTATATATTCAAACAGTTATGTAAAAATCAGAAATTATATATTATCTATAATAGCCGATTGGAACTTATAGGAGACATTGATTTTCTCATTTTCAAATAAAATTATGGTTACAACTATTCGACTACAAATAATAATTTTTTCATTAGATTAGACCTTGGCCTCCACTATTTCCAAATTAATATCATTATGCATGGCGACCATACTTCGTTGACAAGGTTGTTCTTTCGGCAAATGATAATTCTAGAAGAAGAAATTTGAAAATTTTAGCCAAAATTACTAAATGATCTTCAGTAGAAATGATTTTTACCGTTTACATTTTGGTGTATATCGCGATAAACGAGATCATAGATCAATATAAATTGGGTATTATCAACTTTAGTTGTAAATTTTGCCTTTTTCAGCCTATAATAATTTAAGGCGGTGTATTGCTTTTTTAATAACTAACTTTATCATTTTATTTTATCGTTTCCAGCGCAATGATATACGATACTGTATGAATATTTCTATACTTGCAGTGAATAACTCAATTTTGCTTGGAAATTTTATACGCGAAAATGGATGTAATTATTCTTACCGCAGAAAACTTATCCCTAGAGCATAATCCGACTTGATGACCACAAGTTATTGCTTCATATATGCAAATAATAAGCACTGGCAATAATATAATTTCATTAACACAAAACATGGCGACTACTCCAGTGTTGACCAATTGTGGTTGCAAACTCAATAAGGTAGTAAATTCCGCAATGGTTAATATAATATAGCCGACGATAAAGACCAGCGATGTTGTTAACAAGATAAAATAAGCAATAGCCTAAAATTAAGTATGTAAAACAAATAATGAAGCAAGTGAAATGTTACAACATCGATTGATTGTATAGAATATGTATTTTAAACCAGATGAATTATGTTTTACCTCATTTTCTAAATTTTTGATGACAAGATTATTGCCAAAATGACCAGTTAGAATCAACTAATTACCAATTTGAAAAATTGAGTTAGTACTATATTATTTCTATATGCTACTTTACTTGAAGAGATAGACTAAAATTCACTAATTTATAATTATTACTAATTAATGTAGTTAGCTTTGAAGTAATACTGATAAGTAAAAGTATTAACCTAATAAAATAACAATTTATCACTCAACATGATGCAATGATGTATTTTAATTTAATTTGAAATTGGATTGATTATCAATACACTTTGCTATGCTAAACTATGAAAAAGTTCGATTTAAGCAATTAGTAGATTCTGTAACTTGATTCTAGTTGGAGATAACGCAATCCGCTAGTAACTATGATTAGTGACTAGTTCATTTACCGTATTTATGCACTGACGTTGACAAGAGTACTTACTTGGCATCCAACTGCAAGAGCAATGAAAATGTGAGAGGAAGTGCCAACAAATGATTCAACAACACCCACAATTAGAGTCAATAATCCAAGAAAAGCGAAACATGCTCTAATCATTAATTGGCCAGTAGTTGTTGTCGAACCAAATTGATTAAAGATGATAAATGTAAAGAATGGCGACCGTTGGCGCTTAACTTTTAAAACAGTGATACAAATAGAGATGATAAAGTTACCAACAGCTCCCCATAATGAAATGATAAATAAAACTGTATAAGTTAAATGAGTTTCCCTGCGTAAAGCAGTAGATAGGTAATAAAGTAAAGATGAAAAGGTTGTTGAAATGGACCATAATGATGATGCTCTTGTTAAAATGAGTGACCAAAGAGACTAAAAATGATTAGATGAAAAATGTAATCAGTTCAATCTATCATCCGAATTTATTTTTAAAATATCGTTTACAGTATTCTTATACTGTTATCACGAAATAACTTTTCATAAACCAATTTTTATCTTATTTTCAATAGATAAAATAATTTTGTATTCGATAATAACATCATCATCTAATACTTCATACATATTTGTATAGATAATTACCATCTTTCATAAGGTTATTTCTACAAGTACCGATTGTTTATATATGTCTATACCAAACACTAGCCGATTTTCAATGAAATTTATGTTCATAACTTATTTTAGGGTAGATACTTAGTGGCCTACTAAAATGGGAGGTTGTCAGTATCTCTGAGCTGTGCTATGGGCAAACATCGAGAAAGACAAGCCTAACAGTGGGCTCGAAGGAGTTTCGATTCTTGTTACAACTATTCATTTGTGATGACTATATAAATTGTAGGAATTGGAGCAAATCTTCTCATCATTAAAAGTAATCATTTTCTTTAGGAGATATACAGGATGGGCAGAGTAAATATCCAATAAATTTAATTTAGAATCTTTTTCTGTATGAAATATACAGAAATAATTTACTCTATTACATTTCTGCATCATTCTATATCAATTTATTTCATTAAAGATTAAAGTCTTCTTAAATAAACGTTCTCAGAATTGATGTTATACATAATTAGATTTATCTTATGCCTACTTGTTTTTCATCTACGCGTATTCTACGTATTAGCAATTGCTTGAAGTATGCACACATAGGGGCAATACTGATTCGATTCAATCATGCACGAGATTGCTAAATTTTGAAGTAGTTTTTTAATGGTTTCATATTGTACTTTGCACGAGTAAATAGCTAATACTAAACTTACCGTGGATGATAATTTTGGATATCGATGGGATAATAATGTTACTGCACCCGATGTAATCACCTACAAATAGAGTGTTTATGCAATAAATTAGGCATTCTAAATCTATTTCAGAATTACATGATTGCTAACTGCAAAACTCTTATCCAATGCATAGCCTCTAAAGAATGAATCGAACTAGTAACCATCAATTAACATCAATAACGCTCTCCATTATAATTAGGCTATGCACGCTACTTACCATTGCACCCAAATAGCTATTGGCCAAAGTAAATGCATCTGTAAGTACAAACAAGCATACTAATCCAAGTACAAATGAAATAGTGCCAGTAATAATTTGTGCAATACCCATAATTCGATGATTATGTACGATAGTATTAAAGGAAGAAGTAATAGAAGAGGGAGAATAGCAAAATTTATCTGTATAAAGCGACGACGTCTCATCACTTTCATTAACAGTATTGTGGTGTTCTTGAGAGCGTTCTCGGCAAGCGTATAAAGCTTTCATATGGCGATAACATCGTACAATGTTATAAATTGAGAAGATTAATATTTGCAATGACAGCAGAATGGTAATTAGAGTAACTGCCAGCATTTGCCCACTATCATGGTAATGATATAGGCCCAATGCGAAAAAGAAAGCAGTAATGGTATAGATTTCCCCAATAACAGAGAGCACGGATGAAATTATAATACCAATTAACTAGAATAAAGATAAATGGAAAAAATAATTATAAGTCAGACAGAAGTTTTGGTTAAAAGTTAGTCTATTAAATAAATTTGATTGACATCGGGTACGTTTGGATCATATATTCCAGTTGATCCGATGCGAAATTATAAAATCGGCTTACCGTAAAACATTGTGGCTTGATTCGGTAGGCAAAAGTAGAGAATCCAGCCCCTGTTAACTATAGCAATATCAAAATAGATTATCATCGTCAAGATGATGGAAATCTATATCGCATTCATTGATGATTATCAGTGTAGTAAAAATATGATTAAATATCCCTATAGATTATTTTAATTCTCCATAATGTGCAGCGAAATTTATAACTAAGGACATCAGTCAAAGTAATAATATGGTCAAATAATATCGCTTTTAATATTCAGCAGAGTAAATACCAAATAAAATTGCTATCTTGGTAGCTAAGCGCTAATTAATAATAGATTTATTAAGGTGTAACTTGACTTACCCCAATCGATGGAAGTAACATACCAACATAAAGGTATTCACTTTTATACTCTTTTAAGATAATCCAACCGGCCACCGCAATGGCTGCATTACCTGCTACTAGGATCAAATGAGCTACTCCTAGAAGTAAGTTTTTATCAATCATCTTTAGATTTACTCTAGATGGTGGTTGTTTTTCCTTTCTTGCAATAATTTAGGAATATCTGATAACAATAGTTGTTTAGCAGATCATACAATTATTTTTAGCTGAAGTGTTTGTGTCGATGATCTTTTGGGACTATAGGAATGGAAAAAAGATTATAATGTATACGAGCATACTGAATAATTCAACGATCTAAGTAATAAGTCAAGTATAATTATACGAAATATTAAATGATAGATAAATTAAGATATTATAACTAATAGCAAGACGAAAAGTATTGATATAAAATATTTATCGATACATTTAACTATTATATTGTAAGGTTTGGCTTGGATCATAGATTTCTGCAATTCTAATGTATTATAAGCTATTCGGACAATTAGCGATACAGAATGATGTAGTATTAAACGATTAACATATTAAAAAGATTGTAGCGAATAACTCAATGAAAAGTATCGGTATAAAATATCAATCAAGGTATTTCTCTGTTTAATTATATCTTGGCTTGGATTGATAATCTCGGTAAATATGCCATAAT
The DNA here is from genome assembly GCF_000150275.1 of Trichoplax adhaerens. Lineage (NCBI taxonomy): Eukaryota > Metazoa > Placozoa > Uniplacotomia > Trichoplacea > Trichoplacidae > Trichoplax > Trichoplax adhaerens. The sequence continues at coordinate 9,205,202 of NW_002060945.1, read as the reverse complement.
ATATAATTTGGTTATCACTAATTGACTATCAAGAATTTGAAGTTGATAAAGATCGAAATAAAAATAATGGGATCGAATAGTCCATTTTACATATCTTCAGCAATAAAAATGAAAGCATTTATAAACTCTCCTGTTGTCAAAGATACCGCATTAAAAAGTAATTCTTATCAGTCATTAAGAATCTGATATTGAAATAAAAGTTAAAGTAATGGTGATAAAATAAGACAGCATATTCTCAGTCCTGTGATGGAAAATGCTTGTAAATTTGCTATTGTTAGTTGATACTGGACAAGGAGGATTCTCGTCTAGTTATAAAGAAGTTTTAGATACAAATGACATAAATCGAATTATTGGAAATAATTGAAAAGTTTAAACATTTAATGAGAGATAGTAAAAAGGCGACAAAGCTTATATTGATTAATTATTATCCGTTGTCTATAATTATTATACAGGATTAAGTAGGTAGAATACTGTAAGTTATCGTTATTCTTTGAAATTGGTGGGAATAAACAGGATAAAAGGAAGGATATGCGGGTACATAATGGTAGGCATGTTTGAGATATTTTCTTTATAGAGGAAAATAGTGATAGAATAGAATTGCATTAATTTAATTTTATAAACAATGCGTATCCACCATTTTCAAATTTATCTTGTTCCAGGCTAGAACAAATAGCATATTCATCTAGGCTAATTCTGATGGAAATAATCGAATCAATGCAAAGAAAGTTGATGATGGAAAAATCCAGTCAAAATATTACCTGATCAAATCGAGGATTGTATAGTAGGAAATGAAAAGAAAATAGTGATCTTTCTAGACATTTAATTAATTTAATAAGCGTATATAGCATTTCCTTCCTGATGCTGTTCATTATTTCTGGAGCTGCCATACGGAAATGGGCAATCTAGATATTATATAACTTAGTTATCATAACTTTAATAGTAAATATTTTATTCTTTTTAGCTTTAATTGATTATTTCAGTAGAAAGTTCTTGATTTATAGATTTATTTAGCCTTTATCTGTAAAAATGTGATGAATTTGGCTTTTAACCAGATGAGTGTTTATTTGGCGTCATCAGAACAGATCAAACTTGACAGTTTCATATGAGTATTAAAAATGGATATGACCAATGAATCGTAAGAAGATACTTGAAGAAATTTAATTTAATACGTTAAAAGAGTGCTAATGAAATAGAAAAATGGTATGCAGATCCATCTACACTCGTTTAATTTACATTTTGGGAGTGTGTTTATAACGAATTGATAGAGTAGATTAATAAGAATGATAGTAATATATAAAGATGATCAATCATTTTCTGATAGTGAGTATAAAATCTCTGCTTAATTTTACCTCGTCAGAGCATATTTTTGAGAATTTTGGGTGTGATGGGTTACTTGAAGTGCTAATAATGTATATATATATAATATACAAATAATCAGTCATTCCTCCATCTTTGTAGTTTTTCCGCGTAATTACTACGGCATAAATGAGGATAGCAAAATAGCTTTAATTAAGAGTTTTTCGGGCAGATGAATAAAGTTATACCATACAAAACAAATTAAGTTTAAATAATCACTCCTGATCAATCTGATGGTGGTTTATTCAACTTTAAACCTTACTAACGTAGCAGCTAACAATTTTATTTTCAGAAAAGGACAATGAACCAATCCATGCTCTCATAATTCCTGTGCTTGTAGAATAAAACTTATGTAGAAAATGAATAAAGGCTGCGTGACATCCGTAAATTGACGATAATTTGTAAAATATCTTACAAATAAAGTCGCTAAAATAGAGTAAAAGTCATTGGAGTCTCATCATCCATTATATCAGTTAATCTTGCTACTTTTAAATTGTTGTAAATCGGGAAATGTTTTAGTGTGTGTATGCATCAGTTTTACTATTACCATGGCAAAACTATTTATCAGCATTAAATTAAACAATCTAAAGTAAAAAGTGATATACAGTCTGTTATTTAAGTCGGTATGGAAATACCGATGCTTTAGCAAAGATTCTAAGAAATACTACCTATCTTTTATCGTCCACCTTTTTTCGTATTTTAAAGATGAATATCTTATAGTAGTATCGTCAGAAACTCCCCTCTTTTAATACTTAAACGATTACAATCTTCATTATAAAAGCTATAAAGTATAATCTTAATTAATAAGCTAAACTATAGCCAATGGTTGAATTATTTATAGTAATAGTGATAATATGCCTTACTATGTTCTACTCACTATCATTCCAGCTATTTCTCTTGCAATCGGATTTTACACGAGCAGTTCTAGATTTATTTTGATAGAAATAATTTATGCTACCGCAGATTTTTCACATCATATTTACTCGATATGAATAATACTGACACTCGATTAATCATCGTATGTAAGATTTGAGATTATAAGCTCTGCAGATGAGCTTAATGATGATTTACTATACTTGCAATATTCTGCTTGTATTTCATGGTAACCATTTTAGCCTAGGTATATTCAGATTTTATTGCTATTTTTGATAACTTATTTAGCCTCATGCTATTCCGCTTATATATGTATCATCCTAATTCTTTTGATCAATAGCCTAGTTTTTTTAATATTTTTGATGATTTACTTGGTTTGTTCTATTGTAGGTCATTGGTAGCAGTTTTAGCTTATAGTCTAATTTTATGATCATTCTTGATTACCGCATTTAGTTTCGCTTCATTCTAACCATTTTGGCTTATAGTCTAGTTTTATAGTTACCCTTGACGATTTGCGTTAATTTACTCTATTCTACTTGGAAATCATTTCCAATCTTTTTAATTCAAAATGTAAATCTGTGACTCTATTATCATTTAAAGGAAAATGATTTATATAACCGCGGATCGTCTAGGGTGTGTAATCGGATACAGGATATCATAACATATATTTAAAATAAGACTTTAAAAGGCAAATTTCGCAAATGCAATATTTTTTAAACCCATTTCTTCAACTAATTATCCAAAGAATCTAATAATGCTGGTATTTAACAGGCATTGGTTTCTATGTATGTATATTATTAAGCCAAAGTGGAATTCAATTTCATTATGATCAAGGAAATCGAATGTAGGTATACCGGTATCAAGATAGTGATATTCTAATTGTGCTTTCTGGAGTTATTTCTGCTATTGCTTACCAGCAAATACTAACTTTTAAAGCTAATATTTTACGGGTACGTATTTTAAGGGTTAAGGATAAACTGAATTTAATCATGAGTAGAAAAATCGAGCATATGTAGAGGCAATAACACGCGTACCATAAGATCATGCAGATTTCTAGAAATTCTATAAGATGATTATCTCATGCTGATACCAATTCTAACCTTTCAAATGAATAACGAACAATCGTTTACAAAAGCAACTTATAGATTAAAGATTTTCATCTCCATCATAACTTTATATCATCTATACTTATTGATCGTGATTGATCATAATTATTCGATTATCTATACCTCTTTCTCTATGATTAATTCGTATTATCCAGGGTATGGTTAACTAGCAATAATCATCATCGATAATTATTTTTAAATCGAGTGCATATTTAGATAATATTTCTATTTGGATTTATTCCACAATTACTTCACATGAGTCGATCATAAATCAGTCATTATGATGAGAAGTGATGAGGGAATCACGTTTAGATTATGATTATCACATAGCTTTCTGACTATAAAATAGTATTCATTAAAATTCAATCGTGAATGTTTGCGGTAATGATTATTCTAACTTGTTCTAAAATTTATTCGAAAGATCGTCAGTAAACAGAATAATGCGGGTAATTATCCATCTTATCTTAAAAGGATTGAAAAGTCAATTTCTGATAGAATCTTACTATTATCCGTGTCTAGATTAAGATAAAAATTTAATTCTAACATCTTGCTCATCCGTCATTTTACTATTATTTTAGAAACCTATTTGATTCTAAATCACCATCTTAATACCACTGCTAAAGGATTGGGTAAGTAAGGGTCAAAAATCATGTTTTAACTGAGTAAATTGAAAGTTAGGCGCTCAAGAAATTAATACGACTGCGGTTAGTTTGCTACATTTAGTAAAAGTCTTCCAGTATCTCAACTGGAGTAATAAAGCCATCAATAATATGAGTAATTCGCTTTTATAGCTATTAATTAATGATGAATAAGTGCGGAGGCACTAGAGTTAATTTATACGACCGAAAAAGCTAGCTGTATTTACCATAAATAAGGTCGAAAATTATGAAATATCGTTGATCACTATACCATCATAAAACGAGTAGAGCTAATGATAGTTTTAATAGCTTGAATGCTACTACATTTAAGGGCATAAAGTGATACTATAATGGCTCTCGTAATTCGATTTCATTATTTCCTCTTCTGCTGAGTATAAAAAGTTATAATCAAAAATGGAAATATTCGTGTTTAAAGATGATTTTGTACTATAGGCAAAAATCTAGTTTAATACATGTCTGATTGAAATAGATGAGTCTGCTTCGTTATACGCCAATACTTTAATAGTGATTGGATATAATATGAAAAAGATAAATCGGTCTGGATTGATATTATGTAATAGAGAGTAACCTATCTTCTAGCCTTAGCATCATTTCATCACTATCTCTAGCTAATTCTAATTCTTCATTCTTAAAGCAAAAGTGAACACGAAAAAGATGATAAAATGTACGTCATTTCTATGCTGTAGCTATACTGGAGTATTTTTAAAGAGCGCCAGTTAGTGGAAATCCATCAAACCAAAATGTAATTACTCGATTTATTAATTACTTCTTGGCTATAAATATCTTCATCTACTTTATTTCTTTTCCATTGATGATCAAAATAGAGTGTGAAAAGACGAAAAGTATCGTAGTTGTTCCTACTTCACAAATAGGGAAGAAATATTTGCTTGCATAGTGAGTGAAATCTAGAGCTGTTAATGATCTTGCCATCTTTTAATGTTGTATCATTAAGCCCTTATTAAGGTATTTGTGATCTAAATGGCATTCAATGAAGACAGGAGACTATAAACAATATGTATATGTTATGTTATATATATATAATGATCAGGGATGTTCTATTTTATTAAAAATGAAAGATCGTTTACAAACACTGTTTTCGGTCTTTACATATGACATAGGTGAGAAGGTCAAGGAAGAATTCAATAAATCAACTCCTCTTGTCGTAATTTGAAATAGCATCTGCAGAATTAACGTGATGTTGTGATATTGTCACCTTACTATTATTCATTATAACTTTCTTGATCGGTTTTTTTCTTTCCAAAAGTAAATGCAGACTACCATTAATGTTGTCAATTTTTAAATTTATACTTATTTAAATCGAACGTATCTTAGTTCCGATGATTTAAATGAGAAGATGAAAGAAGAATCAATTCATCAATTACTTGTATTACAGTTTGAAACGTTTAATGTAGATTTTGTGTTACGTTGTGTCATTTACTAAGTTTAGACTAATTTTTTATGTATCAATACGGAACTAATTTCCAATCGTTTAAGCAAGAAGATAGAAGAAGAATTAACCGAACAAGTGCTTGGACTATCGTTTAACATGACGATATAAAATTTGAGTCTTATCTTTCGCTATATTGACATTTATTTACCAATCGATTGGACTAATTTGTAATCATTGAAGTGAAAAGATGAAAGATAAATGAATCTATCAATTGTTGATCCTATAGTTTAAAACTACTAAGATAGAAGTTGTATGTTGTGTACTGCCATCTTATTTTTCCTTGTAATGTACTGCATCTAGATTTCTCTTTCATGTCGTAATTGTCATTAGCGATCTATATTATTGTCGTTTTCGAATTTTACTCTCCTGTATAACTCGATTAGAATCTGACTTCTGATCATTTGATGAGAGAGAGGATCAATCATTGATCCATTGCTTTTACTGTAATTTAAACATACTATAGTAGAATTTGTGTTATGTTGTGATATTACCACTTTGCTTTTATTCATGATAATTTGCTTGATCAATTTTTCTCTTTCAAAGAGTAGATAGAATTAATAAAGAGATAATGATTGAATATATTCTTCTTTTAGAGTAATCTAAGAAATTAGACTTTACCAATGACAAAATAGAATAAAATTTACGTATAAAAACATCCTTAGGCTATCTCAGTTACCTACTCTCTCTTATTTCTATCGCTCAGTTCATTTTTAACTCACCTTTTAAAAAATACTGAAGTCCAATCACTATAACTTGAATCGAATGACCATAGTCAATTTTATTTATGGCAGTCTTTCCAAATTCTTAATCTTTATTATTTTTTCTTGACTACGGTAGTTCAATAGGTTTGTTGGTATTTGCTCTTCTGTTCTAAGCTACTAGCTTACTTTCGATGACTTCATTGGGGTTGGAAAAAGATACCGATATTGATTATTCAAGATAGCCAATCTTAAATCAAGGGGAAAATAGCTCTTAAATCAGTAGAATTGAATCAGCTTTAATCGCGCAAGGCCTGTAACTAAATAATTTTTCATCGACTACTCAATTGAGATAAGTTGAAGTTTGTTTAAAACAATGGCATTGTCTGTTATTTTGTTGATGACTTGTTTCGTTTATATCTAGACTATTTTATCTTATCAACAATATTAATTAATTGTCAATGATTGTATTCAACTAGACTGTTATCAATTAGATTATAATTTAATCAATAATAAAACAATAACATTCAGGTTGAATGTAGATAAAGGGAAAAAATAGCCAAGCTATAGCTATATAAAGTTCAATAGTAAAATAGTGGATAGTAACCATTACATTGAAATCATTGGATTGTATTCGTAAGAAAGAAATTTTTCCATCCCAACCACTTTTGATTTGCTTCTAGGAAGAAATATGTTGACATTCTTTTCTTTTTTCGCTCACTTTCATGGGGCTATACGATAGTATACGTCCACGATAATTGCTCGCTAAAAAGGATCGACCTTGAGTTAAGATAGGTGAAATACAGTAGCCCAAAGTAATTATTTTTAGGGTACTATATGTTTGCATAAGATAGGTAGAAATGAATTTTCAATGATTGTAGCAGAAATAAGGCATGATTGGTAAGTAAATAGAGTTTATCATATAGATTCTTGATCTTCACTTATCTTAGCTGTTGTCTTGCTAATCTTGAAAATGTCAAGACCCAAGGCTGATCGTAATACTCTAATGGAACTAGTAGCAGAAGTTGCAATTACTTGTCAGTTATCGATCAGCTAGAGCTATCACGTCTTTTTTCATTTCTCTTTCAATCTTCGTAGCTAGAGGGTTCCTTATTAATCTAGTAAAATTAATATTCAACTCACAGTAACTTCATTATTAGCAATAACTGCAATTAAATTTAGCCTTTTTGTCATCTGCAACATATGCATGCTAAGAATCGAAAATGATTCTCTAATTGCTCCCACCTCTAGTTCTAATCCGAGGTTTTGCGGTTTTTGATCGTACTGCTCGTTGAATGATAGAAATTCTAAGAAAGACTACTGAATTCTTTCTTTTCCGACGATTTTACCCCTGGCTCCATTTGAATCATCGGTTATGATTGTTATTCGATCGCACCTTTTGTTGCTTGTATACACTAAGAAAAAGTCTGAATTATTTTATCTCTAATGCTTTTCTATGAATATCAACCATGACTGATGCTGATACTCCGCAATTGTCGTGTGTGTTAACAAATCGGTATAATCTATACTGATATATTTTGAAAAAGAAATTGTCTAGAATATTTTAAAATATTCTTCAGCATGGCTTAAACCTAATTGTGAATAATAACGACCGTTGATTACACCTTTACTACAGTCAAAATTATTTTGAAATGCTTGCCAACTCCGTTTTTAATCGAACAGCCAGTAAGGTTATTTTTAATCACGCCTTTATCGGCAATATACTGATTAACTGAAATAAGAGCTTAAATTATTTAAAATATACCAATTACTTGCAACTGCCTAAAGCCATCATAGGCAATATTGAACAAGGATGATATCTTTTCTTTCACCTTATTCGAGTAGGTACCGTATTTCTCTTAGCTAAATACTTTTATATACAATTTAAACAATGATAGGCATTCAGTATCGCATATCAAATCCAAATTCCAGCTGCATTAATTAAATATTGATCGCTCTTGATATTGTACTTCTTATACACGCTTTAATTTTACCATCTTGTTATTCAACTTAGGTAGACAATGTAGGTTAAATTGCAATCATTGAAAGTAATTTGTATTGTCTTACACAGTTTACGATTATTGTGGCTATAAATGAATACCATGATGATATTCCTTTCAAAGTGGAATACAGGACGTTCATTGAGGTTAGTTTATGATAGACAAAATTTTTTCAGTTATTGATTGGCAATAGAGACTTTACAACTCGACTATCTACATCAATTTTATATTAAATACTATTTTATTGTTTATTTAATTATAATTGATCAGCCTATTTCGAAATAGTTAATGCAAAGATACTCTATTACTGTAATCATCACTTTGTTTTCTTTTTCAATAATGTTTCATTCCGATGATGGATGTCTTGCTTGTAATCAACAATAAAGACTTATGTCAGATTTTAGTAGTAAATATTATATAAGTTGCTACGTTAATTTAATCGATTTTAACCTGACTAGCATACTTTATGATAATGTGACATATCAATTTTAATTCATGATTGCTTTATTAATATCTGTAAATAAAGGATCTAATATTAATTGTACTTTAGTAATGATTTCATTTGTTGCTCAGTGAGCGCGTATGGAATTGCAAATTCCCAGTTAATATCTATCTAATTGAAACAAGCTACAAAAAATTACACCACTGGTGAAATCTCGAGATTTTTAACAAGTGCAGCAAATGTTAAATCTTAATTTAAGCTTCAGCTAAAATATGTCGATTAATAAATTATCCATTATTGTTATACATATTATTTTTGGTAAAATGAATTACTAATGATGGTAACGTTTGCATTAATTCTTATGGCATGCATAGCAAATGTAAATTTCTAGTAAGTTCGGTTTGTACTCATAATCAATTGTTAGAATAGAATAAGGACTGAAATTCTACATCGATCATGAATGAATATTTAATATTTAATCCTAGTACTACTCTATAGAACTCTTTTAGTAAAATATTATGGCATGATTGCATTTGTTGGTTGACATCGTAGCAAATATCAAATTTTAATAGCTATCAGCATTTCTATATTACTGCTCTTGCTAAGTTTCAAACAAATACATCTCGAGATAAATATAATAGCTAGTATAATCTACTACTAGTTAATGAACAAAGTGAGGTTGATGTCCTATATAGACTACCAATCTAGTTAATGTTGACCATGCAAGACGAGGTTGTCATGTATAACAAAAATATAAGAAATTGAGAGATACAGTTATCTAGTATTTGCGAAATGATTAATATATATGTTATATACACAGCATTTACATATCATCGTCCTCGTTAATCTTCAAAGTACTCATTAAAGCCAAGTAATTGAATGCAACAAAATTGTATTAGTGAAACTCTGATACATCACACTGTATCGTATTTATTAAAGGTGTTGGCAGAAGTCAATTAACAATCCAAGTCGAGGTGCAATATGATTCTGAGTAATTACAATTTACTACGGGCTACAACGGTATTACTGTTATGATTACAAACTTGATGGCAACAAAAGTTAATAAGTACAACTCGTAAACCAATATGATCATCTAAGTGCGAAATTTATGGTATGAACATATTGTACAAGTATGACATGGTTGAAAAGATATTGCTGCACAGTGGGTTACGACACAACTACCTATGAAATACTGTTAAAACCTTTCGAATATTAAATAGCAGTATGTTCACAAATTCATAGGTACCTATATTAAACGACCCTCAATAAATTAATACCTGATAAGTTTAAAGGATTTACACCAATTGTCTTTTACGATACGGTAATGCAAAGTAACTACACAATCATTTTCGATAACGCGTAAAAAGAGAAACGTTGTAGCCCGATGCTTTAGACGTGCTTACTAACCGCACTCTTGTAGTAGCTGACCAATTTAAAACATAAACTTACGTCGAACTTTGCATATGTAGATAATGCATTTGTCCTTTCGATTACCTGTACGTATTTATAGTCGAATATTACCGTTAGATTGACTATCAATATAGTTTTGCATACCAGTTACGATTATAATAAGGAAGTTAAGTAGATTCTTTATACACACTAATCTACTTATGCACAATGAATAAACCTATGATAACAACTATTAGCATCAATTGACCTCTAATTTTGTCAAGCAAGTTTTAACTTCAATTTACGCCCTATTTAATCGTTGATTATATCTGTGTTTCTCCAGATATGTCTTGAATGGAATGTTTCGTATCATCTTGTATAGCAAAAGTATGGTTAAGATTGTCTATTGGTGAATTAGTTTCTTGAGCCTGTTCGCTAGCATCATAAGTATTCTCAATCTACGATAGGGAGTATAGAATTAATATAATTATTATAAAACATGGACCAATATACGAAATAATTCTAAATTAACTGCATTTTACCATAGCGATTGCAGGCCTGTCTCCACAGATACAAATTCCTGAACGATATCCAGTAATTACAGTTTCATATAAGCTGATAATTAAGGCAGGCGCTATTAAGACAAAATTTACTATAGCCATAGCTATTGATGCTGGTCTTTGTGTTAAGATAAATGGCAGTGATGTATATTCAGCAATTAGTAATCCAAGATAAGTTGTAATAAACGCCGATGCCATGAAATTTATGATAAAATAAGACGCCACCTAAGTAGTTAATATCCGTTAAATGTAGAATGTTAATTAAAGCAAGCGCTTGCTAGCACAATATCGGATAGAAATTAATTATAGTACATTGAATAGCCGTTAATAATATCTACGTACCAAATCTTCCGAATATTTAAATGCCAAGTTATTGCCTAATTGGCCAGCTAATATTAACTACAATTGCATTAAAGAGAATAAAATTTGTTAATGATAAGAATTCTATTCACGCAGCAACTTTTCTAGAATAAGTGCATTTCCCTATTATCTATTTATTTACCTGGCAGCCAGTAGCGAAAGTATATAGTAGGTGTGTTGGAATTCCAACAAAAGGTTCTATAAATGTAACAATTATAAAGAGAAAGCCAAAGCAGCATAAAGTAATGCCAAAAGTGATATTTTGTGATGTTATTGGCATTCGTAATCGATTAAATAGCGTCAATTTGAAAACTGGAACTTCCTCCAAACTCGCCATTTTGAAGGTAATGATTGCTGAACCCACCAAATTAAGCAAACCAGCTATCATGACTAAAACATAAAATGCAATATAGGCCGCAAAAATTTGTCTTCCAATGATGTTAAAAACGAGATAAAGTGTGGATGAAACTATTAGAGCAAAAGACCAAAGACATGCCCATTTCGAAGTGATCAAAGACCAGGTAGTCTAAACCAGGAGAAGGAAATATATGATTTTAGTTGTATGATACTGTTTGCTACACTCTTCGGCAAAAATAAGAATCACTTATTGGGATATTACCAATGATTTAATATTTCTTAACTTTTGAGTTAAATGAGTAATGGTACCGCTCGCAATCATCTGATTCCCGATCCAGCAAATATATGAGAAATAATTAGGCGATCATTGTGTTAGTACTTATAAGATTGCAGGTTACGTAAAACAGTTTAGTCTTGTGGAATACTTACAATACTTCCGAGATAGCAGGTAGCTGGTGCAAAACCTCCTTGAAGAACTACTAGACTAACTATACCAAGTACAAGTGTAACACCTCCAGATACTAGCTGAAACAAGCCTGGGCCGAATAATCCGAAGAACAGAAAGTGTGCGTCGACTGGGGTTGTAGTGGAAGCCATTCCAGATTGTTGATTATTACTTTGTGTAGCGTCTCCTTCGAATGAGGCATTGACGGTAACGAGATAGCGAGCAAACTTGATAATGACATAGCCATTAAATACTCCAAAAATACACGATAGAATAAGCGAAATACTTGCAACTGCTAGCTCGACAACTTTGGAATTCCTTCTTGAAAATATGTAAATGATGTAAGAGTGAGACGCAATACTGAAAATCTCGCTAGCCACGCAAATCGTTGCAAAAAATATGATGCCAATTAACTAGATGAAATTAAAATGAAAATTGTTAATACAGTTCATTGTTGATTCACGCACTATATGCATGCTTATCTATTCCTGATTCTATTTGCTTTAACATAATTCTTTTAGGATGACTTTTGAAAGGTTTAAACTCTATAAAGTCTTAAAATTGCTAACATCCGCGAAACTGTTGACACGGAATTTGAATATCATAAATTGTATCATGATTGTAGCTCATGATCTAGCTTACCAGAGAATGCAAAGATTTTCGTACGAAACCGATGGCGCACATACCACATAAGAACATCTACAGCAATATCAGTGAGTGAATTAAAATTTTATCAAGGTTGCGTTACTATTCGATACATTACAGTGAAATTATAAAAAGTAATATTAATTAATTAAACTTCTTTACACGTTATGAAAAGAGTATCGAACAGAATATACAATATGCACACTGGAATTGGTAAAAAATAAATTGTGTTAATGTATGCTCTCTATCCTAAATACTCAATGTACTTATATTAGACGAAAAATGCTAAACTTACCGCTATTGTAGGTAAAGCAGTGGAAATTAACAAATATTCATGACGAATTTCATCTAGTAGTATCCATCCCAATATTGCCAAAATGGTGCTGACCACACCTGAGGTTATTTGGATAATTCCAATGGTGAAAGCTGTCGGCATTTTTCACTTCTTAATTGTTCTTCGATTATAGTGCTATAATTTCAAATCTCCTACCGTTAAATCTTTAGAAAAAAATCAAGATGAATAGTATTATTTTATAAGCATTCAGCCATGAAAAGTTCATACTTCAATATTATGAAATATGATAGCAATAATCGATTAGGCAATCTAGTTTATCATACGGAATTCCTATAGAAAAACGATCTAGTATTAAAATAGAAGGTTCCATAGATGATCGACAATTTTTTATTACAATTCATAAGGAATCAGAACTAAAAATACAGCCAAGTACGAGCCTAGTATTAGGTGATTGCGTGGACTTTCAAGGAAATTATATTTTTCATTTCCTGTAAATGTTGTTAACTTTGATTTACTCCATATTATTATGCAATGACAATAATCTAGGTTTTAGGCAGTCAGGTGTATCTACAAATCTGTATCTATATATGGCGGAAGATATGACTAGGCAGACGCTTAAAGTAGGCATTAATTAAGCATCAATTGTTCACCCTTCCTTCTTCCTATAATGATATGAATTAAAGGCTTTCAATGCTTTTTATTAAACGACGAAAGCTTATATACATTGATCAGTTTATACGTCTAAGTGACTAGAGTATGAATGACTCAATATAAAGTGTAATCAGATTATAGCTATCTAATAAAGTCTGCTTCTGATTAAGGTAACTTAACGTTATCTTTAAAATATTCTGCTTAGAATATTAGAATAACTGTTGAATAGAAACGACAAAATCTTGCACTGTACGATACAAGAAGTAGCCATACGAACAATAATTTTCTTAGTAACTTTTGTCGACGCTTACAATAAGCTATTATCATCTTTTAAATGTAGTTAGTAAAAATATTATAATTGTAAACATAGTTTCAAAGCAATATAAATCCAATCACATCACTGAACGGAGCTATTTTATTAGATGATATATATGTTTACAGAAAGATGCCCAAGGTTATATAATTAATGAACTAAGTTTACTGAAATTATTGGTTTCACTATTTTTAGATCAATCCCTGCTGCAATCACTAGACTCATCTGATCATTTATCAAGAGAATTTACATTTATATAATAGTTCTTTGATATCTGTTGGTAGTGACCTCTCTTCCCAATATACTACCTTGAAAATATGTTTTTTCCTTCTTAATAAACAATATTACAATCCTTGTGTATCAATAAATTGTAGTAAAACTAGTACGTGGTAGCACATTCGTTGCGTAACTATTTGTTATAAAGCTATAGTAATCAAAGGACGATAATTTTAATTTTCTTTCATAATTCTCAGATAGTCATTCAATATGATTGCAATTGCAATTTTCGAATACTTGGCGGATGCAGGATTGTCTTCCATGAATAGTATGATATGGTTTCCGTGAAAATAAGCTTGAATTAATGTGAAATGACACGTTTGAATACTTTGTAGCATCCTACTGTATATGCTATACACGTATCTACATAAGCAATGAAGAAATGACTATGGCATGATCCTTATGTCATGTATGTATATACGAGAATATTAAATTCATTTACAGCAGCGGCCATTATTATTATAATATAATTATTATCGTATCGGTTAACTTAGCAAAGATACGAAAACATGTACTGGTAACTTTTAGTCATGATAGGCGAGGGGTATAAGCGTGGGATTGACTCGTTAGCAAATTTACAAAGTTAAAAAAGTGTGTGATTTTAAAGAATTCCGAGAATTCATTCTCTCGACCGTATTCTTGTAGTATACAACATAGTAAAAAAGATTTGAGATCAAATGCATAAAGTTGTAACATTGAAAATTGCTGATCACAAAGGCTCCTTGTATATTCCTTACTAATACCACATTATTGTTAGCAGTTGTGCGGATAGAATAATTCTATAGATTAAAAAGACATCTATAGTCGACTGAGAATGATCATAATGTGAATAACAATAAGATTTATGAGTAATTCTGTAAATTGAAAAGACATCTATGGTAGAATGAGAATGATGATAATGAGAATGACAGTAAGATTTATGACTTTATCAATTGTTATGCAATCATGATGAGCTTGCTTTCGTTTAAATCAGGATGAGTGAGTAGTGTTTCGATCAAAGAACGACGACTATGATAAGTAGAACAAAGGATCTTCAAGTATTCCTAAGTAAAATATTTTCATTCTCTTTTCAATTGGGAAAAATAACACAGGTAATAAAGTGGGAGGTAATGCCCAGAAATAGAAGTAAAAGTGATTAAAAAAAGTTCAAGTGTTTATTCAAAAAGGAGCCGCAAAACTGATGTTATCACTTTGTTCAGTTTCCTTTTTCATGGATTGCACTAGGATGTATTTACTACTGCTGAGACATGAGATTGGAGTGAACAAGTTATACATTACTCCTTATAGATGCTAACTACTTATTTATTGATAGCCTCTTTACTTAGACTTGTACAGTCAGTATCCAACAATCTCGGCTGCTTCGTCTTCCAACATGGTGGATGACGAAGAGTCCCAGGTAGTAGTGACTATTGTCTAAATCAAGGATAAACGTTGAACCTATACGAGTACATATATTGCAATGGACGATATAGAAGCAGATCTGATAACATAATCATATCATTATTACAGTCGCAATAAAAGGTGAAATTATGATGTCTACTCATGGCATAGTATATTGTCATAGGTGATCTATCATGGTCTCCGATGTCTATTCATTCTTTTTACTATGGAAATGTATGTGGAAGACGAATTCAATTTTAGAATAGGCTCTGAGGAAGTAATAGATGAAGTAGTAGGGCAGGTATTTGATGAAGTTTGATGGAGATGAATATTGTAATTCTTCGATGTGTCTAAATATGCATACTTGTAAAAAGATGAAATTGAATTTGGTAATGAGCTCCATGAGTCTACTGTAAAACGTAGGTGATGTACTGTACTGTCGGAAGCTATGGGATGAAAATGATTACTTCTATGTTCATGAAAAATGGTGTTGATTACATCTCTAGGTACTACTGTAATACAATCGATACTGTAGAAAGGTACTTAATGGAATAATCATCAATTCTTCTTCTTGTCCAAATGTATGCAAAGGATGAAATTGAGTTTGGAAAAGGGCTATTCATATCGGCCATGTATTGTTTATATAGTGTTGTATCATGGGAAGATAGATATCTGATAGTGATTTTTACTGTCTCAGTACATCTATCGGCACAGCAATATATAATGAATCGATGATAAATTCTAATTCTGTACAACACATGGTTAGAGTAGTAGCGAAGTATGTTTATAACATGTGCATAGCATTGAGGAAAAAGGATTGCTGCAACTGCTAAGTTGGTAAAAAGAGTCTATCGGGTTGAGTAGCGATTAAATTTCAATCTGCAGTTTCCAAATGGTAAAGTATTCATGGTGTACAACATGACGATATTGACTACCAAGTCGATGATCTAAGTGATTTAATCAAGTGTATTCTTATCATGAATATTAATCTATCTTGATGAATTGTATGGTTATTTAGTTGCTAATTATTCTTGAAACACGCCGTCTATGTATCATGCCATCTACCATGGTCAGATTGATCACTATCCTACTTGTACTTTATCAACTTGGAGCCGACAATGTTGAATGAATTCTTTTTTTACCCTCATTGATGGCAGTTTTAATAAGAGTAGGAAAAAATCGAGGAAAAAATAGATTGAATACTTACGATTCGATCCAATCAATCTAATTGGAAGCGATCTTAGCTGATGCAAAATTGGTTCCAACAATTTTCTTCTTCTTGTTTTCTCTCCTCAATCAATCGACTGGTCACAATCTGATCCGTTGATGGTAGTGTTAGCAAAAATAGAAGAATTTTGGACTGGATTGATCATTAGTTCCTGTAGTCAAGAGCTCGATGGCTTATTTCTCTCTCTTTCTCTTCCTCACCTTGGTCAGTCTCCCGCTTTGGGTCTAGCTGGCTTCGACCTAAAAAACAAAATAAAAAATTAGATTATTTAATTGTCACCCACAATACAATATTATTTAGTACGCTGGCGGTGTTGCTGAATTGTACTGTACTGTGCTATACTGTACCAGTGTTTAGTACAGTACTACAGTATACACATCGACGTAGTATTGTAACGAACCAGGTAGTACTGTAGTAGGCAGGGCAAACGTATGGGTTTGCCCTGCCTACCTGGTCGTCTTCTTCTAGTAGTCCTTGTCTAACCGAACCTAAAATATCCCCTTGCAATTTGCAAAAGAAGAGAAAAACGAGGTAAAATTACAGTAAAAATAATCAGTGTGAGCCTTAGGCACAAGCTCTGCGATTTTTTCATGTCTTATTAATGAACCAGCGTGGTCTAAATGCAGTGACTAGTCCCGGACTATAGGAGTAGACAGTCTACCAAGAGCTCTTCTAGGCAGCAGATGGTTGACGGCTTTGTTATAATATCATTGGCAAAGCTGCTAAAATTGAAAAAATTACAGATAAATTCATCATTTGTCTGCTTAATCAATTAATAGGAAGAGTCGACTATAATAATAGTTCTAGTCGTAAGAGAAAAACCCTCCAGTGTACACTCTAAAGTACTCGTGTAGACTGTAGAGTGGAAAGGTCATCCAAAGTCAACTTGAACTCGTTCAAAATGGAGGAGTGGTATGCTTCTGTCTCGATGTCCCATCTTGTATCTGGGTAGAAAACATACTAGAGTTGTAGGGATAAAATTGCATCTTTTAATAGGGTTAGTGCACCTGACTAAGATAACAGATCATGACCGATATTGGCCCACAGATATCATCAGTAATGCTACCTAGACGAGTTTATGATACAGAACCATAATGCAAGATCGATATCATGACCGACATTGGCCCACAGATATTAACAGTAATGCTGCCTAGACGAGTTTATGATACAGAACCATAATGCAAGATCGATGAAATTTGACGATGGATGCCTCACAGTATTATAATTTACTACCAAATGCCTATTACTGGAATCAAATTGATGCTGTTTGCGTTGCTCCAGTAAGTAAATTTTATCGTTTAAGATATTCCATCCTACAATCTGAGATATCAAGTTGCCCCCGCCCCTCCTACCCAAAATAAAGATGGAATAAAATCCACTCTACAGTATCGACATTAACGAGTAAAAGACAAACAAGGACATACAGTATTAATTAACAGCACTTTAATAGTACCGTTGACAATAATCTAGATTGCCCTTGATAGTATCTTGGATACAGTAGAATATCGCAGCCGATCACCACCGCACAATGTCAGCTTTGATGGAGAAACAGCAAATTACTGGGATAATTCATTCATTAATTTAATTTAATAGCTGTAGATACCAATCTAGTGCAATTATACCTTCGATACTATTCTAAACGCTCGTTTTAATAGAGTAGAATAAGATAAATATAAAATTAATTCGATTAAAATTGTTGATGTACAATATATTTATTTAACTTTATGATTCTATGGAGTTGAAAGGGTATTACGGATAATGATGGATTGACTAAAATAGTATACCGTGGAATTGATGATGATGTGATTTTACGTGTGAATTGGATCAAAACTCGCTAGCCATTGAGAACACGTTGCAGCGTGTGCCGTATTCATTTGCAAATCCCACCTTTACTTTACATTGTGGATATGGCCAGACCCGTGAATTGATCCACCATTCTGTAATGCTAGAATTATAATTCATAGGTGTGAAGGGTTGGTTCATAGACATTAGTATTGTAAACTCTGCATGTATAACAATCATCGCTTTTCAATCAATTAAGTGAATAAGAGTACAGATGGACAGCTTTTACGCCAAATTTGACTACGTGACCCGTCTGAAAAGCGAATCAAGGGTAGCACAAATCTTCAATGTACAGGGTGTGTGGGAAGTCATTTGAGATTTCCAAGTGTAATATCAGGATATTTTCCAATGATTTTCCACCCATTTTTGTTGTAATCGTATAGAGTAAAGCTTATCATTTTTCATGGTAATAGCAGTCATGATCATACCCTTACCAAAAAGACGCTAAGATAAATTTAACCCGCACGTCTAAATATCGCAGACGTAAAATTCTGGATTATCGCCATTTTACTTGGGTATTGATTTACGTGCCTATTGTTTGTACATCATTTTAGTATTACAGTAGCTCAATAAAGTGACTTGGAAAGCCTTCAACTACGGTAGCAATTTTATAAGAATTTAATCGAGATTGA
Source organism: Trichoplax adhaerens (assembly GCF_000150275.1). NCBI lineage: Eukaryota > Metazoa > Placozoa > Uniplacotomia > Trichoplacea > Trichoplacidae > Trichoplax > Trichoplax adhaerens. The sequence goes on along the minus strand of NW_002060945.1, from coordinate 9,186,245 downwards.
AGGCTAGTCTTTCATGCTGTAGCCTGTTTCTACATTGTGCAAGTATGACCTAAATACGTTTATTTCTAATTCATAATTCTACATTAGAATAACTGTAGATATTGCCACATACGAATAATTCATCCACTATTCCACAATCTTCTCATTAATGTGAGTATATCCAATTCGTAGACCGTGCACGTTTAAAAGCGGTGTTTTTCAATCAACAGAGTGAGTAGAAGTCAAGATGATAGAACTTACCAAGCTGTCTACCAGCTTGGATCTTATAGTACGCTTGTTAAACACTTGAGCTACTCGATATGTCTTATTGATGACGGTAGTCCGAAGTAGTAGGTAACTTTACTACAGTTGTTAGTATTGCTCAAGATAGCGGATAGTAATACAACTATTTTAAACGTTTATTTCCAATTCATAATTCTACATTAGAATCACTGAAGATATTACCCATACGAATAATTCGTCCACTATTCCACAATCTTCTCATTAATGCGAGTATATCCAAATCGTTGACAGTGTACGCTTAAAAGCGGTGTTTTTCAATCAATAGAATGAATAGAAGTCAAAATGCTAAAACTTGCCAAGCTGTCTACCAGCTTGGATCTTATTGTACGCTTGTTAAACACTTGAGCTGCTCGATGTCTTATTGATGACGGTAGTCCGAAGTAGTAGGTAACTTTACGACAGTTGCATTGCTCAAGATAGTGGATAGTGAGTGATACAACTATTTTAAAGGCGATGGTGATTGTATGAGAGTTCAATCAAGACTAGTCATTTATAGCATGATGCTGTGTCGTACAAATATTGACTACATATAAGTATGCTTATTCTGTGATGAAACTATCAGTCCGTTCTGTTCCGCTTTCGAATCTCCCTTGTTATTTCGATGACCTGAATTTAAGTATACTATCATGCATACGACGATAGCACGTTATGAAGAAACTATAATGACTGAATAAGATGTAGGATTCCATGTTACGGCTATAGATATTAGATATTATTGCTTGCACGAATTTCTCTATTTTTATAGTCTGTAAAATAAATAAGTAAAACATAAATTGGACTTGTACATAGTGCAGGGGTACGTTGGAAAGTCTCCCTTCATCAAATGATGCAGAGAATATAGTTGTCTCATTTTTGATTTTGATTTTTTTTTTTTACTCTATAGCCAATACAGTTGTTACTACTGTATTAGCGTATACTTGACGTAGGTTATGATCTAAATTGATGACATTTCAATCTAGGTTCAAGCCTTGTCATCCATTGCATGAGATAGTTCTACGTCGATACGTATGGATCTAGTTGCATAAATATATATTTCTATTCGCTTATAGTTTACAATTCTACCCTTAATAGTAGATAGTGTTGCACATACGGATTTATCGCGCTGCTCTGCCATTCTATCAATTCAACATACGTACAGTAGTGTATAATATTGGATGAAATTGTCAACGACGCACCAAAGTTTAGTTTATCAATCAATAACGCGCATAGAAATTACATTTAGGGAGCTTCAGAGACTGTCTGCCAGCTTTCTACAACATTGACGTACATTCTTAATCTACAATTGGACTACAACGTATATCTTGTCTGTTATTACGCTAGTCTGATGCAGTTGTTTAAAGTTGCTTAACATAGTGACACATAAATAGCTCAGAATATCAAGGCGATGAATATCAATCATCAAATCATATCCATTGAATGCAATACGTCGTCCTGTCCAAGTGTATACCTGACTACTGTACACTGGGTGCCAAGAAAAGCTTAAGTCAAACATTGCGTGAAAAACAAACTATTTTGACAGTAGGGTACTCTACTATTTTCCGTGTTTAATAGCTCATTTCTAGTCTCAGAATTCTACAAAACGTAATGGATATACTTGCAACAAGGGCAAAGTCTTCAAATTGCGCCATGTACACCATACTGTAGTACTGTATACCGCTACGGTCGGTACAGATGTATCTGTTCTCGTCATATCATGCATTAATAATCCTATAATCGGATGAGCATATAAAGGCAGTTGAAATATGAAATAAAGTGGAACTAAAGCTGTAGATTCTAAAATCATGAATCCAATAAAGTGAGAGCACAACCAGGTAATCGGGTTGCATATATTAGGCAGCTTTGCGACTTTCCTTTCAAGCACTAAACTCTCTTTTACCATTCAAATTTCAGCAACTCCCCTCCCCATTTTTCAGATTGGACCTGACTGACTAGAGACCCACCCTCTAAGGGTCTCTATAACGGTCTCTAGACCTGACCGTGGTTGACAAAGAAATTATAGCAATCATAGGGCACGTGATACCGTCTGTACTCCCATTGATTCCGAATCCTGGCAACAGCACGCAGCTTGATGAATGTCCGTCCATCTTGGCCATCGACAGCAATGGATGCATTTCAAGTTGGCTGCTAGTGAGCTGTGTTATTGATAGGAAATAACTTCGATTCTACCTCCTAGCAAAAGTGGATAGATGTAATATAAAGCAATAGATATCTTACCCATTCTATGATTCTTTTATCTACTCAATTCCTTGAGGATTCTACCGTGCTCTCAGTAGACGATCATTTGTATCGTAGGAAGCAAACGCTTCACCATTAAAAAGACGACTACTGGATATTTATTTGCAAGCAATTTTCAAGCAGCTCTCATTGCTAGCTCGACTGCATTCCGTGCTATTAATCGACAAGGTTAATTACTGGACAACGAGATTCTTGTAATTTGATCCAAGTGGGCGCTGTTATGCTAAACTGTGTGTGATAATCGTAATATTGTATTACCAATAATTATAAGAAACACATAATCATTGTCGTGATGATGGACGACGATGTGCAATTGACGACCCATAATGTTAGGGAATTAACTGAAGAAGAGAGCAGTCAATTAGCAATGGATACCGTCTTATTGACACCTTTCAAACGACAAAAATTAGAAAAAGAAGCTAAAAAAAATTGGGATCTCTTTTACAAAAGAAATACTACAAAATTTTTTAAAGATAGGCACTGGACAACTCGAGAATTTAAAGAACTCTGCTCCGAGGTATGAACTAATTGAACTCGCCGTACTTTGATCAACTGTCAATCAGATCTTAAATAATACACCTACATGCGAGTATACACACACAAGCAGATTCAATCAAGATCATGCTATTTTAATTGGCGCAAAATTTTGCAAAACGTGCAACACATTGGATAGCTGCAGAATTTCATTAAAATACAAATCTTTTTAGCAGTCTGATTAATATGAAGTTGATGCAACATCTGTTATCTACTAGTATAAAGATGTACTGTAGTATGCAAGCATCTTTAAAATTACGACCTCTGTACTCGGAGATAGTACGAACTAATCATTCAATCATTTTCCCAGTAACCACACTCTTACAATAATCTTAAATGTTATAGGATAATAAAAACAGCAATGTAAGCTCCAAACGTTACATGCTGGAAGTAGGTTGTGGCGTTGGTAATGCTGTTTTTCCTTTGATTGAAGAAGGATGCCAACTCTATATTTACGCTTGCGATTTCTCACCTCGGGCAATTGATTTTGTAAAGGTAAGTGAACTATTTTAGTGTCCAATTTTGCTACAGTTAACAAACAATTGCAATTGAGAAATAATTGCATTGATATCCTCTATTAAGTTGCTCAGTACCGGTATACTAACGGTAACTAAATGGCTCTTGACATACCCGTATATTTATTATGATGAAAAACAATTTCGACTTACTATCTTTATCAGAGCAATAGATTGTATGATGAAGCAAAATGCCATGCCTTTGTATGCGACATCACTTGCGATGATTTGACGCTGTCAATTCCAGCTGCTACTATCAATATCGCTACATTGATTTTTGTCTTGTCAGCTATTACACCACAAAAAATGAGTGCAGCTATTGCTAATATCGGCAAGGTATTGTTCTTCTAAGAATGAAATGAGTACAGTACATACAATACTTCAACATAACTATTTAAACTTTAAAAATGAGTTATAATTTATATTTAAGTAATTTCTTAAGTCGATCTTGTAGAATCTACTCACTACTAACTTACATCGAAGCTCTACTGTAGCGTTAATTCCTAGATACTATACTATTTAAGTCGGCGTCAATATAGTCATAATGTATATAACCTATATATATAATATAAACTTGTACAGGTCATGGCAACTGGGGGAACTTTGCTATTTCGCGATTACGGAATTTATGATCACGCTATGCTAAGATTCTCTCGTGGACATAAAATAGATGACAACTTTTACGTCAGGCAAGATGGTACGATGGCTTACTTTTTTTCTGAAGGTAAAGATTAGCAACAGTGATGATATGCTTTTCATACACATTACTGTAATGATGATGGGAACCAAAGTTTTAAATTGAATCTCGATTGATTCAGCATATTCGACACTACTTCAGTTATAAATAAAATGTAAAAAGGATGATTTACAATTTATTCGTATTATAGTATTTTGCCGTGATTCATAAACTAATTTTTTATTCCAGAGGCAACTCGTAAACTGTTCATCGGCGAGGGATTCGAAGTCGTAACGTGCGAATATGTATACCGACAAACTGTCAATAAAAAGGAAAATCTTTCTGTTCCTAGGGTATTTTTGCAAGGGAAATTTAAAAAATTATAGCACACGGATGATAACCGAGGAGAAACTGATATTAAACGTCGATTATAGCATTTGTTAGTAGTAAAGAATCTCTTCGCTATTACTGCCTCAATATTGACGATACTCATGTAAATAGATTTTAGATAAAATTCATATTACTATTAAAAGCGATCAACTTTTATGCCTAATAATAAGTAGCGTTCTAAATTCAATCACCATTTACATTTAAATACGCTGCATAGTGTCACTAATTTATATCATGCATATACATACACGTATATATATATTGGAGGAAATGAGAACGAGACAATCCAACACAGCACATGAATAGTCCTTGTAATTAATTAAAAATATTTTATTACGATATTACAGTATTACGATCTCTGTGCAACTTCTCTTTGATAAATCTGTATTCTGTTGTCAGCTCCTCCACTAACGATATACTAAAAATGAACAAAAAAGTGATTACTAAGAGAAATAAAGATTATGCACAATTAATTAATTTTATATCTAGTATAGACATTTGCCAAAAGGTTAACTGCAATCTTGTGTGGCATTGATTGTAAGTAGGTGTATTAAATAAGTCTTTTGTAACCTGTGGCTCTGACCAATCGACTGCAAGTACTTTGTCTTCATGGCCCTCTATTGAATATAACGGAGCTAGGTTGCTAATAAGTAACAAACAAAATATATTATTTTAGTAACTACAAAATTCTTGCTATAGCGTCCATTATCGTTCGATACGGTAATTACAGTACCATCTAATGTCCCAAAGCTTAACAGTGTTATCAAAAGATCCAGATACCAACTGTTGTTCATCAGTTGTCGACCAACAAAGTGAACTAACGATATTTTTATGGGACTTTAAAGTCAGCTTCAGGACCGTTTGATCTATTAAATAGTGTCAACAGACCTTGAGGTACCATAATTATTTAATGTAAGCTTCAAATCAGATATTTACCAACTACTCGAGGATCATATAGTCTAATTATTCCTTCGTCGAAGCTTCCGGCAGCTATGAGGTCCTGAAATGGTGAACATGTAATACCTTTAACTACTTTATTTACATTAATATCGGATTTGTTGACGCCGACTTCAGTATCCCATATTTTGATTCGATGATCCCATCCAGCAGTAATAATTTCAGCTTCTTTCGGCCAAACTACAGCATCAATACCATCAGTATGCCCCGAAAGAGTGATGTCGGGGAGCTTCAATTAAAATAAATCATCAGTATAGTGATTTAAAACAAATAAAATTTAAGAGACATGATAAATTATACGATGTCATGTACCTTATCGACAGCTTTCTGTAGACCTTGATTTGTTTTCATCTTTTTATGTATTGGGTGTGTTGTGTCGTCATCTTTCCGGGAACAATCTTCAAATTTAAAATACAACGATAGCATTACAGTCTTCTCAGATATCAGGATAAAATAAATTCACTACACATTGCTGTACCAACCTGTTGACCAAATTTTGATCATTTTATCTGAAGATACGCTACATATCTGAATAAATATAGAACATTACTACCATTTACCATCGGTTAACTTTCGAAATGAGAAAACATTGATTTGCAAACCTTTGTTTTCGATTGATTAACAGTAACCGCATTGACAGCTTGTGTATGACCTTTGCATTCACACAAACACTCCACGGATTTAGTTCCTATTGCCCACTAAATGGTGATAACAATTTTATCATTTTAGTGTAGATAATAATTTAAAGCAACAAAATACTGATCATAATTTCTAGCACATCGTGAGTTCTCATACCTCCCATAAACGTAGGGTGCCATCTTGCGAAGCCGTCACTATGGTGGCATGATTATTATCTAAATAACAAACCTTAGGGTAAATCCAAAGCAACAAATGATACATTTCCGGTAGAGAATAAGATAATTGAGAGATAGGTTTTGCTACCTTTAGAGATCCATTCAACACCATTAACATAAGATTCATGGCCTTTAAATATAGCATATTCTTCACCTTTATAATATATCGTACAAAAATGTGATTATATCAAAGATGCGGACAATTTTTAGAGGCAGACTGGGCTTGATATGAAAGTTTATGAGGTAGAGACCCTTTACTAATACAGTATATAATTATAAGGTCAGTTTGGTACCTGCCATATTCCAAATTCTAGCTGTACCATCTAGGGAGCCAGCTAGAATACTGATTATAAAGCAATGTTATTTAAAATTAAGAAGTGACCTTTGTTAAGCATTATGACCATATACTTATAAGTTTAAGAAATTTTTCTGCATTACAATAATTTTGCTAATAGAAACAATAACAATTGACAGCGGATGTATCATAATTGTTTATACTATTCCTAAGAAAATTTATCCGTTTTTATCGTCTACAACTTTAAGATCAAATAAAAATTCCTCGTAGTCAGCAATTGTTGCCATACGACAAACTGTTCCATTTCTTTTGTGTAGAAAAAAGTTTTATTTAAAATTATCGCAGACTTACCAATCATCTTTACTTCTGACGCTTTTAATCCAGTCGCTATGGAGGATAGTATTTAAAAAATCTGGCGGAGGTTCTTTTTGAAAGTAGACAACTTCAATAACACTTTCCTATGGGTCATATTTACAACATGTTAAAAGAAGAATAAATTTCTGGCACGATTTGGCCCACTCATAGATTAATCCATTTATAGCAATATGCACAAACTGCATTGCATTCAGATTAGCAGTGATTAATACTCTCTTGCTTACGTAGCACTAATGCTACATTTCATTTGCATCCGGTTACATGTATATACAATTACCGTTAAATTAATGACCATTTATGAATAAAGTTTTATCATAATTTTGACTACTGTATCAATTCACCGTGGATAGATTCTTAGATGTAACATATCCTTCGAGTGAATCTCTTAATAGATCATTATTGATTGCAAAATCAAATTGAACACTTGCAGGTATCTCGATGTCATCTGATAAGAAAAATTAGAAATGTATACCGTTAGTTTACCACTGATGGAATAGTCTATAGTTTATTCCAAATGCACATTACTTATATCCAACGAATTTAGGACCGTATTGATACGAGAACGAATTGTAATTTTAAATAATAGTTACTAATGCTATTACAGCATGAGTATGCAGCCTTTACTACAACTACAATATGAGTTATACTATTGAATAGTAAGTTATTTACTTCACTGTCAATAAATGAATCATGAAGGAACTGCTAGTATAAACTTACTTGCAGATAACAAGGTGTGGACCGTTTCACTCAGTTCGTCGCATCCAAACCGGCTTGGTAGAGATAATAGATTCCCTGATGTATCAAAGCTAAAACAACATAATACATAGCTATGATTTGATGGTAGACTTGCAAGATACTAGATAGTTTGGCCAACAACTACCGACTATTCTTCTAAGATATAACGTAAAACAGTATGTATCCTGAATTGCAATGAAGCATACTACACTATACAGTAGTACTACAAGGTGCTGAGCTGATGACGAAAAGCATCATGATGTTTCACAGCTAGATAGAGGAATTTTATTGGATATTGTTACCTATGATACGTAGTTCGCATACCGTTTGTTTAAAGCTACAAGTCGGATCTGCAGCTGCTTGCTAGAAGTTTTATCATTTTCCAATTCCATTCCTTGAAAATTGGATCAATTGGACAAAAATTCTTCTCAAAAAATCGTTCACCTGGTGCTGAAATCTCCAAGACAGCAGAGCTGAGATCTGGCCGTCAGCGTGCTGGGCTGCGGCTGGTACAGTACTGTGACTTACAGTACAGTGTACTGTACATTGAGCTACAGTACTGTATACTGTACACTGTGAAGTGTGCCCTGAACCAGTCCAATGGACGGCGGTCGCGATCAGAGATGGCTGCAACTTGCAAGTTTAAATGAATGAAACATTTTATAGTTTAAAATCAATCATGAAAAAGGGAACATGCAATTGAGTAATAGCTGAAATCGACATTGCGTCAAGGGTTGACATTGATAGGCAATGGGTTTTAGTTTTCACTCTTAAGGTTGCAACTCGCTAACTCCGAAAATTTGAAGGGACTTGAGCCCGATAGAACACATTACTACTGTTGCTGAAATCACCACAACTTAAAATCCTCCAGGAATATTGATTATAATGAAATATCTGAAATTGACACTTGACTGACTGGCAATTCGCGTAGCATTAGTGTTTTACTCAAAAGGGTGGGTGAGCAACGATTACGAGATCTACTGTAGAAATATGAATACGGATAAAGTTAGACTCCTACCGAATACTGTATTGCACGCTTTAGTAACTTATATCTGGAACTAGTAGGTCTCTTGATCGCCAAGCGCCAATTGTACGGTGATTATTTAACTTCAACTTTCATGTAAAAATGACCAATACTGCAATTTATAAGTAATCATTTTTAGAAACTTCCGGTCAAACCACTGGTGAATAATCGTGCTTAAGAAATTTTGAAACGACAAATTTAGACAAGAGCATTAGCTTTGCACGCAGTTGCAGATTTTTTATTTCTTACAACTATACCCTCTATAGTCTCATTCATTGTTATTATTTATATTTTTAAGGACATTTTTTATAGAATAGCTAAGTTATGTTACGTTAATAACATTCAGTAATAGTAAACTAGCAACTACGGCAGTAGTCATGTTTGTTCCTAATTTTCGGTAACAATTACGATTCTAATAAATAATATTTCGCTATATTAATCTATTTAGATATCATTTCAGAATAGATTTGAATTTTTAATCAGCAGGATAGATAGCGAGCTAACATAATTCTATATAATAGCATGAATAAGATTTTGCCTCGTACTATTTATCATATCGCATTAGAGCAAATTTCATGATAATAGCTACATTTTCGTGTAAAAGTAGCTACAGTAACATAGATTAAACAAATTCGAATATATTTTAACCAATGAGGTTAACCTTATATTGACGAAAAATTTAGATGATTCTGTCTGAACGACACATCTAAGTAATGCTAACATGGATTTGAATTCTATAATGGTATTGATAATTAATGAATAATTAACTTGATAGGAGCAACGAATGAAGGGTTATTAATTGCGGTAATAATTTTTAAAATACACGATAACAAGGCTCATTTTATACTTGTTATCAAAATTGTAATCTATTCATTGAATTTGTTTCGCTAATAAAAGTGCATTAATAATTTTATGATTTATATATTACTAATAGGCATAGATACTGAACTTTTCGATACAAATCTCAAGTGTAGTACTCCGCAATCAGTTATGAATACAACTATAACTATATGGAACACGACCCAAGTTACAGTTAAATCATGATAGAATAATTGGGCCACATTACTTCAAGGCATTAAGAATATCATTGACTTCTTCTGCAATCGATGATAGCGCAAATTCAAACTGGACCTATTGTATATTTATATCCAATAAAAGTAATTATTAGCGTAGTGCATTTAAGGGCAACAATAGTTTAAATACAGTACTAGAATTTGATTGAACAAACATCATGATACATTTTCGAGGTTATATGAAGATGTAGTCTGACCTTGGTTTTTACCATTGAAATACGCTGATCTCTTAGATGTTCGATAGTGGCTGCAATATCAATCTCTTTAGTTCCTAAGAAAGATGTTAAATCACACTCATCGTTAATAAAATCCATTAATTACAAATCTGTATAATAGAAATAGGTTATAGCTTGCAGTTAGTTTTGATCGTAGCTACCTTTAGATAATCTTTTTAATGTCATATCAATTAGAATATAAGTTCCAGCACGCCCAGCTCCGTCGCTACAGAATCAATCCATTGCAAAGTTGAAAAATCCATTTTTTATGTTAGTTTATTTTGGTTACTACAAAAGTAATATCTCCAACATTAAGAGTGACTACATTCTAAATAACTTACTTGCAATGAATAATAACTGGACAACCTTGACCATGGTACGATCTGTTTATTTTCCTGTGTAGAATAATTATCAGTAGTTAAAATAAAGCGTAAGAAGCACTTAGCAGTAGACAAACATTATTTATATTAGGTAAAATAATAAAGTATGTACTGCAGATATATCTAGTAAATAATTGAATAAAACAGAAGTTACCAAGAATTTACCTGCGGAATTCTAAAAAATTTTTTGTATCTTTAGGAATTCCCATATCAGGCCACGAAAGATACTGAAATTGTGTTACTGTACGCGTTTCTTGATTCTATTAATTGGGTAAAACAGGAAAGTATCATAATTTTTAATAGTTTTAGTTAGATGTTCTTTACTGAATACTACAACGTGTACATTGTCTTTAACGCACTTTATTATATCCATAACATAAAATATAACATGAATATTGCTTTACTTACCTTTATATTTCTTAAATAGAAGTTTCTAACAACATAATCATCACACCAATTATGCTCCGAAACCAGAGTAACCTTAACGAGAGTAAATTCCAAGATTTAGATACAGATTTTACTTTTTTGGATATACCCTATGCTAATATACCTCAAAGTCACCGTAACACTCCTTTCCTTTCTTTTCTGGCCAATATAGAGCGCAAACAGCCTAATAAAGGACGAATAAAAATATATAAATTATGTGATAAAACCAATAATAACTAGGGGAAATCTCTATCATTTGGTATCAGTTAAATAAAGATTTCATTTTTTTGGTATCAATTACGTTAATTTACCACATCATTTTCTTTTAATCGGGCTAACATCACAACAGTGGCAATTTTTTGCTCCCAAACCATCTATAGTAATACGTAACGGTTACAAATTCTCAGTAAGTGCTAATAATTTTACTTAATTTTTTTCTTTCAAGCCAAGTTAAGTTTTGATTCGTCAAAAATTATTTTCAATAACCTGCCAAAAGTGAGCCTTAGTATTTGGAATTGGCCCTTGTGTTGCTATGTACATTGGGTTTCTTGGATTATGATCGTACTAATTGAAATATATTATTCAATAAATATTATCAGCAGTTACTACGCCATCGTACATTCGTACTTACAAAATCAAGAACGTGATATTTTGTGACAATGATTGCTTACAATGTAGCTTGCATTAATGTAGTCGTTATCATTGGTTGGACTGGTAGTTAGAACGACGCGATTATGATCATCTGCGGAAAGTAGATGAATACTTAATGTAGATAGAGGCTGAATATAATTTCGAATGATATGGCGCCAATATCATTCGTGAACTTACATGGAAAGGTATCGCTGTATCTGTTTAATCGAATATTAACGGCTCTTGAAGCAACCAAACCACTACTGCGATCAACTTTGTACCTTAGCAAAGCCTGAATCATAGTTCAAGTTATAAATATTCAAATGTATTCAAATATACCATATTCTTAAATATGTATTATACTAGTTTATATCTTCATATATCCCTTCATAAAAACTAAAATCCACATTGATAACTATAATATTACTTGAAATATTACAAGCCTCTAATCAAATGTCATAACAAACCTCCCATTCTTTCATGAGGCGGTCTTTATTTTTCAAATGATCTTCCATGTAGGACTACAATAGAATACGAATAACTTTATTCACATACAGAATCACTTTCCATTACTTAATACCATATTCATAGGCTATAGTTTCATATAATAAATAAACAAGCATTAATGATATTTGTTTACTTACTAAAACAACGTGGCAAGTTGATATATCCATATCTGCCGTAACTGGTTCATGGCTCCTATAAAATATCAACAAGTATTATTGATGAAGGTATAGGTATGTAGTATGCAGCTATTCAAAACTTAGCTGTCAATTTTCACATACCAGCTAGTAGCAACAGAATCTAGGCCTTCTGTTACTTGCTCAGCATCACCAATAGTAATAATTTTACCAGATGCACCATCAACCATTTCAGATTTCTTTGATGCTACATGTTGGCGACATAAATCCTAATTGAGAGATGTATTTAAAGGAACTTTAATGCAAATAAAGCAAATTAATCCAAGTGAATACAAAATGACAGATAATACAGTATAAATGCCATTTTACATAATTCATTGAGCCCTTACTTCGTAATCTGTGATATCAGATTCAGATGCAAGCAATCCAACCATATCTTCTTTATTATCAGGTTTACTATCATAGACATGGACGTTTATTATGAACAATCCCATTTTAAAGTAAAGAGATTGATAAAGTGCGATAGTATTGATTAAGTGATTTCTTCGACGCGTTCGATGCAGTGCTTCAAATTTACATCAAGTACAGCAACTTACCCTTTCTTAAATACGAATACAAATAAGCTAACTAGAGCTGTAATAACCAATACAGCAACCATGATCCATATCAAAAGCGTTATATGCAATTCATCGTTGTCTTCATCATCAATCTAGAAACGCATTAATCCGATATATCAGCATAGTTTTTCTACTACTCCTCTTCCTAGGTATACAAACAAATTTCAACTGATGTATCATATTAAATTAAATCAGGGTAGAATTACCGGCGTTTCTGTCGAATGTTCCATTATGGCTTTAAATGGAGAATTTCCATGATCTAAGTTAATCAATTGATGTTATATGGGTGCATCATAAATGAATGAATGAATTTATTACTATATTATGGTATTTTTAATGATGTAATTGACAACACTTGTTTGATACTACTCGTTTATAACTAATTTACACATACATATTTGGCTATTGCTATAATAATGTAATGCATATTACAGTGATAAAGGATGAACTATTTTCGTGTTCAAAAGTGACAATCAACATGCAGAGTTACTTTTGATTACAAAGATACAGTTAATGGAAAGACTTACAAATAGCATCTAACACGATGGTAGCTGTCACGTTTCTTATATTTGGATTAACTGTGAAAGATAGATTATTGCCATTGATCCTTGAAAAGCAATCATTAAGTTGTTAGCAATTTATTTTCTAGTTCATTCAACATCAACGAGTGTAATGTGACTTTATAATTTGATTGGGATACTTTACGGTATGCCTGATGTACATTTTTTATTTTTTTGTAGGTTTCAAAACTTACGTTACATTGGAGAATGTACCATGGCGCAGGTGTAAATAATTTTCGAGTGAGACAATATTATTTTCAATTACTTTGGGATTGATTTCGCTTTTAATCTTGATTGTAACGACATCATTTGATGTTACTGTAGGATAATGGTGATAATGAATAAAGTAAAAATATAGAACTAAGGTGTTTATTAAGTATTCAACAAGCATAAGAAACTAGTGATGGAATTTGATAGGTTTTACGCTTAGTGTACTACTATATTCTGCAATCAGAATTGGAAATTAATATGATTTGTGTGCTGTAGTATGTATATGAAGTTGTTTAAGTTGACTGGATTCTGTCATTTCATTGAAGCCCTTGTAAGCAACTGTCTATTTGAAGATTCAAGATTATTATCGTTCATTTATTGGAGAATAGAGTATAGTAGAATGGTCAATTCTTTTGACAACTACTTGCCGTTCAGGATGAGTTTTAATGATATAACTGTCCTAGTTCATGTTAGCACCTTTCCTATGTGTCTACTTGCATTCCTTGTATATTTGAATTCCTCTCGTTCTACTTTTGACTAAGCAACAGCATGGAATGATTATTCTATAGTAATGCGTCTACTTGCTATATTCCTTGCAGTATTTTAAAATGCTCTCGCTCTACTGCTGACCAACCGATAACATCTCTCATTATTCCATTTGTAGTAAAATTGGAAATGATGTTTTCTATCGCCAATATACTGCATGATCAATCCGATCAACCTTGATATTGGCATTGTAAAATAAGAGTATTTTTTACGAAATAAAATTGAAAATTGTTTATAGAGTTATAGAGTGATGATCCTTTACTTATTGTGCTCGCTTCGACTAGAACTGAACACCTATCCCCATTGGCGTTGATCCATGTGCTCAAAAACTATTGCTGACTTTTACACTTTAACCTACCTTAATTGATTATTATTGGCATTTGCCATGAGTGAGGTTTGATTATCGCTCACGTAAGTGATAGGACTCAAGTTTCATTCTACTGCCTTATAATTCAAAATTAAGTCGAGTGTTGCATCAAGCTCTGCAATTAACGTGTTGTAAGTTCAATAAGTTATCCTAATTGAAATTGATGATGATAAGACGCATTTAAAGCGGACTACATGAGATCACGATGACTACTGGAATCGAATCAACGCATATTGTATAGCGAACATTCTTTACGTTTCTGTCGATTCAAGCTGTGCCGACTATCGGCCCGTTTTTGAAATACTGTACATTATTTTTAGAGACATTCCAGTGGCTACCGGTACATATGCCTAAAATGATTTTTCAATGAAACCAGTTTATATTAGCCATTCTAGATGAGTGGTATGGGTAATATCATGATAATACTGTATCCTAATAGTATGATATGGAAATATTTCAAAAATTTTCCGACCATTGCAGGCTAATTTACAGTACAGTGTCTATGTAGTATCGTCGTGGTTGTTTCCATCGAGCTTTCAATCACGGCTCAAAGAAATTTTTCACCGTGCATTTACTACAGGATAGTATACCATAATGAAAGTGATGAGTTCATGATCCGACTACCGTTGACCATGAATGTCCTAAGCTGATCGAATTGGAGCTAAGTGAAAACCAAAAAACTTGTGTTCAACCCTTTCTATCTGCAGTAATAGAACACCATCGCATGCTATAATTAATGGATTCTACCTTGCTACTACATAAAATTTCAAAGGGAATGATGAGAAGGAGCAAGACGAAGTGATTGGTAATTTACCGGAGTACTAGTACGATACAGTACCAGTACGATACAGTACCAGTACGATACGGTACCGTACAATACAGTAACAGTACAACACAGTACCAGTACAATACCATACCAGTACAACACAGTACCAGTACAATACCTAATCGTATGAAGTCTCTCAAGTTGGTGTCAAACCATGGAAAACAACACAAATTACTGATAACAGTGATAAGAACTGCGGTAGCACTTTTCCCACCAAAATTGCCCAAAAGTCAATTGACTGAATAATTTGGACGCTGATTTTTGAATTATTTGTACTATGGCATACGACAGCATCCATTGAATAACTGCCTACTGTTCATTATGTTTAATATGTGTGTTATTTCTACTCCATTGAATGAAGGGAATGACTTTATGGAGATAGAAAACGAGACTGAGTGGCAGCAGGATCACTTCCAACATCCAAGCTGATCCACTCGTCATTCACTTGAAGCTGGATGACGTGTTTGTCTGCTACGTGTCAACATTAAAATATCATCACACTACAAACGCTATCGTGATGACGAGCAGGTCAGGCGTCAATGTCAGGTCATCTGTCGTTACCTGAATGAAATGGATGACTGGCTGATGATGATTTGGGAACCATGGTGACGCTGGAAGTGGCTGTCGGAGAAGACCGAGTGGATGGCGTTTGAGTTTGTATGGCTGCCGAGGTAGGATTAGAAGTTGGATGATCGGTTGGTTGCCCATATCCTGGTTGATTCTCTTGATCGGTGTTAGCAGGAGATGGCATTTTAGAATTGTTATTCTCATCGTTATCCATATCATCTGGATGATTGGATGAATCGACAGTTTCAGGTATAAATTCGTAATTGTAATTTGGCTTTTGGGATAAATAGTGTGATGATTGTTTATGATTGCTATCTTGACCATCCATTGGGTTAATAGTGTCTCCCTGGTAATTGATATTCTCATATTCTTGCCAGCCTTGCTGCTTAAGACGTTGAGCTAAGTACCATTTCCAAAGCAAATCCTGGTAAGATGTACGTATAGCTAATTGTGAATCATATAATTCTGGATTTCTGAAGTACACTTCATAACTACCACGGTTATTCATCTCGGGTCTAATTAATTCTTCCACTTCAATGGAATCAATTATAAATAGAAATTTCAATAGCAAGCAATGAATTACTTTATACATCAATAATAATATTCAGAAAAATAGTAACTTGAAATGGAGCACGTTTTTCTCCACACTTTATGCCACAAGGCAATATCAATGACAACAGTATTATATGTCTATCTCCCATTCACATATTGACTCCAACAATATGGCGACAGGAAGGGGATAGAAACATGCCAAAAGCTTTTACAGTAATAGGACAGCTATGAAATACGACAATACTATAGTTGAACCTACCATAACTTCTCCTTGCAGCATTAACTGGTAGACAAACACCACGAGGATCCACTTGACATACACAAATAAAAGATGGAAAAAAAAAAAAATCCAAAATTACAATCAAATCAATGATAAAATTCGTCTTGAAGCGTCGAACATTTTACAAGTAAGAAGGTTTCATAGGACTGAGAATGAAATCAACATTCAAAACAAATTATTTTATTCATAGTAACAGTCTTGCCAAATAGCAAAGAATCATAAGAGTTGGAAGAATTCGATATAGCCTGACTATCGTGTGATGGTACTTTACGTCTTTACCACTGACTGCATTGAAGGATATATATATACAACCTGACCTAAATTGTGCACGATGGTAGCATAGAAAATAGCCAGTAGTAGACCCTTTAAAGTAGACATCATAGTTCAAATCAAATCGATCCTTAAAGCATCAATCAATTCTTAAACTGCCAATGTAATAGATCTTCAGGGTTGACTCCGACTATTTTATTGAATATTTATTTGGACGCCATATTAAATACTAGCTTATAGTGTCTTCTCCTAAGTACTTGAATAGTGAAACCTTAAATCGAGACAAAACTATCCCGGTTACTTTACTTTATCCCCTTTCTACAATATCAAATACACATATTCTTAATATAACAATGACAAGGTATACCCGAGATTGTGTAGTATTAACACCCGATGAAATGGAATATTTTAAATTCATCAACTTCTATGCTCATAATTTGGTTGCCCAAAATTCTCATTGTATGTTTGATTGATTATAATTATTGATTTAAATAAATACTACGTCGCTAAATGGTCTCTATAGTAAAGAGAAATGGATAGGATCGTTCTAAACAAAACTGGACTCTAATTATAATTTTACAAATAGATTATGTTGTCACTTTGTCAACATAATTTTCTTCTCCTTTCATACTTGACGTCAAAGATGAGCAATATAAAGGATTTTCAATAACGACAATGCCTACTTATGCGTATTGATTAATTATGATCTTGTATCCTGTTGATGCTTTTAAAATAGAAAATCAGCGATAACACTGTACGCGTATACCTGGAATAGAGGGGAGGGGGTGGGTACGTAGCCGAAGTGATGATTCCCTTACCAGGAAAAAATATTGCAAAATGATAATTCATTTAATAAACTGCCATTCCAACGTATTGGCTAGCAGCTTAAAAATAAAATTAATACAATATTTTCCATCCTACCAAGCGGTAATACTAAATCGATACACTCGCCATGTTATTGATAGCATTTATGTTTGAAGGTAAAAGGCTTTCTTTCCTTTGCTGTCATTAACAACCAATAGAAAATGATTGTTATCCAATTTCTATTCAATACATATGCGTATATATATATCATATATTCTTAGCTAGATTCTGACGTTTCTAATTAGAACAATTTTTCTGGTAATATCTATTAAATCAAGGCAGATTGAAAAGGGGAGGATCCATGTGGGTAACGTAGTGATAGATAGTTATCACGATTGAATAGTCCAGTTGACAAGACCATTAGAATCAAAAATTGGTCTACTAACGGTTACTATTTAAACTTTGTGGAAATTTTTATCATAAAAGCAAAAGGCTAAACGCTACACATGCATAGTAAGAATCAGACCGTAGCAATCGACCTTGAGGTATGGAAATTAAAACATAAAAAAACTTACAATAAATTTAAATAAAAACTCTTGATGTTTATCATCATCCTATAATGTTGGAAATACTCCTTTTCCCTTAAAGTTGAATTAATTATAATCATATTTTAATTATTGTATGTGTACAGAATGAAATGATGGCTTAAAAGACAGGACTCTATTTCCATATCATCAATTACAGTATGAAACTCTTACTCTATAATATACAGCGGTCTATCGTTATTAATAATTTAGCAATCGGTAGCAGTCAAATGGCAATAATATCCGGGATAGTTATAAGAATCGTATCGAGTTAAAATTATTTAATTGCTTGCAGATTCTAAAAATAAATTAGTCTTATAAATCATTTACGATCAAGTTGATCAATAATAAATATTCCCTTTCGGTCAAAGTTCTCTTTTCGCTATTTGATATTCCGTATCAATTATGTCTTAGGATATTACGTTATTTATTACAAATGTTGAAAGAAAAGAATTGACCTCATCATCATCATTGTATTTTAAATATGTACTACAACATTCAGCGTGATAGAGTTGCTTAATCGACAGAATTTGTTTACCTTACCATCTGTGTGAAAACAGATGAGAGACTGTTAGCTGAATTTCGTACCGTTGCTTTGCCTATTTCTATTTTAATGCTATTCTCAGATATAAGCACCAATTTTTTTCACGACAAAATTGTCATGATCGCCGTATAACGTGAAGCAAAAATTAACTATAGATAGACACTTATTTGTGGGGATACATTTCGAGTGTAATAGAAGGTACAACCAATGGTATATATCTGTACATTATATAACGGATACTTATTTTAGTTTTAATATTACAGTAATTTTTATAACATTAAAGAGTATATGATTAAAAAAATGGTGTTTTATTCTCTACCGTAGATAGTTATTGACAGCACTCTATTAAATCATGATAAGCTAAAATTAGAAAAATGTCAAAACTGGATAAGCAGAAGAGTAATCAAATTGGATAGGATAAAGTTATTGCAAAACTTGTTTAATTTCGTATCCAAAAGACTCCACAGACTCTAAATCCGACGTGTATCTATAGTACTTCCAATGTGACTGGGAAAATATATGTCAAAATTTCATAAAGGTCAAATCAAGCTAATGCCTGTCAACTATAATTAGGACGGCCTTGTATTTAATCTAGGATAAGACATAATCCAAATAATGACTCGTATATGATTTATATCTGCGTTTAGAAAAATAACTTTAATTGGGCATCTATTTAATCTTACTCTGGTAATGCAAAGTAACTAAACCTGTATTGTTATCCTTTTCTTCCAAACCGTCAGTTCAATAGACTTTTTACCTCCCCAAGTATTTAATGAAATACTAGTACTAATAATTACTAACTTATTTTCAATGTAAACCGATATAGCTTACATCTTGGCACTAAATCTTCATTGAAATTAATGTCTCCAGCTGCAATTAATCATAGCTTCTATTAAAAGGCGTAATTCCAATCGACAGTACAATATATTACTAACATGATTTATTTCTAGACTTCTATGCAGAAGACACAAATGTAGAGTATCTATATATCTACTTATTAGCGGATAGAAATGAAGAGTTGTTGCTCTCCAATTTTAGTTTCGCTATGAAGAAATTCCAACTCAATTTAAGTGACAGTGGAATAAGTCGTAATGAAGATTTGAACTTCATGGTACTTAATGCGATTTTCAAATTAGGGTATAATAACATAAAAGATACATCTTACAGATAAGAATAAGAGATACCACGCGACAGATACTACTCGCATAAGCTAATTGATTAGCCTATGTCGAGTGAAATGCTAAATAATTTGGTAGTGCTATATAACGTGAAAAACTCTCATTAGAAAATTTATAACTTCTACCCTCTATAAAAGAAATAGAAGAAAGTCGTTGTATTACAACATTGAGCTATGGAGGGATTTTTCCACTGATAACTTAAATTTATGTTGCAAACTAATTGCAATTTCAATCACATAGAAAGGTTGTTTATTGAAATTTTACCAGTAAAAACAAATGATCACTTAGTTCCTCTTTGGTGTTGAAGGCATTAAGAGTACATGACTGAATGATAAATAACCGATGATGGATTTGAACGTTAGGTGTAAAGAAAGCCGTATATTGTCACTACTTTGTCGCAGCTGGATTAAATAGTTATAGTAATATTGCAGGTTGTATGAACGAGAAAATATACACAAAGTTTTTCAAGATCAATTAAGATGGTGTGTGTTCGATCATAACTATTATCTATATCAGGACCGAATACAGTGATGATTGTGCTGTAGATGGGCTTTTAGTATTTACGGTTTGTCTTTCAAATCTGCTACGAATATAACTTCAATTGAACTTAATTGCAGCAAGACGAAATATGTTGTAGAAAGGATAAGACGTAATCCTATATTGCACCGGCACTTATAATAATAGCTAATGCACCAAGAACAGATCTCTTCCTGTAGTAAGTTATAAATTATATTTGTAATGATCTTAAATTTCTGCTATTCATTAATACTAGCTCAGGATTCCTACTTGGGCATTTCATATTATTAGGATACAGAATAAGTAGGAGATTACGAAGAATTCTTTCACTAATATAATCGTTTATCAATTAGTTAATTTTTTTTTTTTGCTGTAGTATCGGGGAAAATAAGCTTTAATGCTGTTCATAGTACTATGCCCATATTAACGGAGCTTCGATAGTATAAAATGATATTCAATTTCAAATCCGAGATTTCCACTTATACAGTTATGAACTATAAATTGCATACGTAGCTAAGTAAAGCCGTATGATATTGTTGCCTAGAATAATCCTTAAATAGAACTTCGTGTTGGTCGAACAAAAGGAAATACCTCACCTAGAGCATAGTTAAGGTTCGCGTAATATAAAAATGAGATCATGTATGACATTTAGGGAGAATAAATATTTCATGAATGGTCCTTGGGTAATAGAGTTGCATATTCGCCAATTTTAAGCTTTTACCGTGATATATATGTTGAAGCCAGTGTACTACATCGATGATAGATAGCTTGAATGCATACAGTAAAGTCATTAATTTATTACTATACGCCTATCAAAAATTTATATAAGAATGGTGCTGGTATTGATATATCATGTTTGGCTAATAATTCATCATAGTTACCACGCTATCTACCTGATAATTATAATCAGAGTGTAGAAAACTCTCCTTCAAAGATGATTTTCGTAAAGGTATTCTCAAGCTAAAGTGGATAGTATGGATGTATTCCGTTTTGGACTAAGAAATACTTAAATTCCTCTAACTGATTAGAAAATGATATAGTTTCACATTTTCTAACCGTACGAGTACATCATAGTAACTGCGTTACTCTTAAGCAGTTATGATTCGAATCATTAAAGTTAACTCCGTGCATTTCTTTCCACCAATTTTCAGGGATTATATTACTGATTCTCAAAATATTAACTTTATCGACGTTAAATAACTCTGAACTTCTCATACTGTACAGTACTACATTCTACACCCAGACTATAGTTTTGATCGACTGTAAAACGTAAGTTTATGATACGGGTAAATGCACTGTATGGCAGTCAAATAGTTTGGAACTCTAATCGATGACTTAAAACATTTTTGTGTCATCCGTAGGTTTTGGGAGAAAAATTAAAATTCTGTTCTAGTGTTAAGTGTAACCGAATTTCATAGAATTGAAATAAAATCAGTATAGACAGCGAAAATTTTAAGACTAAGAGATGCGTTACTGTCATCGTTCTTATACCTAGAAATATATGTATACTGTATACTTCAACCATGTTAATTCTATCATTACGGTTAGTTTTCACTAGAAGTACAGTTTCTATAGCACTTACCAGAACTGCAATATTCATTTCGTTGACATATTGATTGATAATAACGACATCCTAAGTTATAAAAATGATATAGATATTAAGGCAGTGATTTCTGTCTCGTTCTCAATGGATTTACTCTTATTAGTCAGCTACGCACAGGGGTCAAATTGATCAAAAACAACTTCTAATTAATTGAACGATAAAAGTGAGTAGCTAAATGAAGCAGCTGTAACATGATTATATCAAAAGCCATGCATTTGTCACAGATCACGGTATATAGCCTATTGATTGTAAAGAATCGGTTTCTTATTTATCTCAAGAGGTAATAACCATATAATTAATATGATTTGAAATGGCATTCGATATCTAACGTGAAATTCACGATACGTTATTCGTAACTTGTCGGCAATAATTAAGTTTTTGCCGTCAGTCGATCAATAATATTATGTTTTATGTACCACTATTAAGAACTAAATACAGCTGAGCAAGTCAACTATCAATTATTTTGTATGCCACTTAGGTCGTTCGATATCGATTATAATTATAGAGAAAAATTTACTGATAGTAACCAAATTGGTATGTAATATAGCATTAATCAAGATGAAGCTTTGATATGGAAATTGAAAAAAAAGCTTACATATCTTGAATAATGGATTTAGTATACAATTTTCAAATTCAACTGACCTATTTGGCTAGCTTTGACATAAATTGTAGCTTCGGTTGCGTCTTGTGTCGCAAGGTATATAAGTAATGATATAGTAAGCAGATACCTATTGGCCATAATTGAATAATTGAAATTTCTTACGGCACACTCTTGTATAACAGAATGCACTTTTAGAACCAAAATCAGCCAATAACCAGTAAAAATGGAGCGTTATGTAAGGATAGTGATAATTAATAGCACTTAAGATATTCGCTAAAAATGTTGACTAGCGTCAATCGTATAAATTAAAATCAAATCGGTGATGATATTGCTAGTCGTAAGAGGTGAAAGAAATTACATCCAAGCCATGCCTATAGCTAAAATTCATTAATAGAAATAATTTAGTCCTTAAATTAACAAAGTGAAGAATCGTCCTGTACTGTATAAATTTATTAATGTTCTTCTACTTCTAGTTAGTGGACATAATAATTTTCATACAACGCTATTCTTGATAATTTTGAGGTTAGAAACCGTACTAGATACCGCCTTAAGGATAAGTTTTAACAATTTTCGATTGTTGGTAAGATACACACTGTCTAATAGTTTCACTTATTATAAATATAACTTTATAGCTAATAGTCAGCTGTATACAATACACATACCATACAAAAGGTGCTTTAAAGATTTAGACCTAAAGTTGACGTAACTGCCTCAAGGATAAAATTAATTTTACTGGTTGCTTAGATTTATATATCGTACTGTTCTACACATAATAAATAACAACTTGAAAGACTTTCACGCTCGACGATATACAGCACTATCTACAGTATATAGACTAGACATGGCACTGGATAAAGTGGATAGTTAATAACAAAATCTTCAATCTAAAAACTGAAAGTAGTAAAATGATATTGTATAGAAGAATTAGTTTCCTTGAAAAGTAGTAGAAATCACATTAAGATTTTATTGTTTTTTTTACAAATGTTGAGTACTGATTTTGTAAAATTATATTAGTAACAAAGTGTATGTTTCAAAGAGGCCGATAAGGTATAAAAATGTATACACACAAGAAGAAGCAATTGTAGATGCTTAATTGAGTAAAACAGAAGAAAATTAAAAATTTTTATGACAAAGGATTCTAGTACTATTTGTATTTATTGTCGTTACTATACCATATGATTTCAATAAAACGGCTGGCTACTCAGAATCGTCTAGCATACACATCAAATCCACATTGTAAGCTATTTCTACTCTATTTCAAAAACAGAGAAGAAATTGATTAAAAATATCTAGGGATCCACTTGAATACCTTTAACTTTTGAGGATATGAAGCCTTGATCGCGATAATTTTCCTACATCAATAGTAACAGTGTCTTAACACATTTTCCGTTTCCTTCAAGATTGTACCGGTAGCAGTAAACGGACTAGCTTCGAAAAACACGATTGGCGACCAAGGCCTTTATTCAAATGTTGTAGATGTATTATTATCCTGATCATGGACAATATTGTAAATGATATCGTACTTATATGGGGAAGAAGGCCAAGAAACGCTATTCTGTTAACGGTCGTGAAATCCTTCATTAGATTAACCCAATTAAATTGATGTATTTCTACCACGTGATTATCAGTTCCGGTTTATGACAGGTGTACTCCCATATATAGCATAAAAGTCTAAAAAATAGATTGGAACTCCATCTTTACTATAGCATTTGCTGCAAACATTCTATAGCAATTTTAGTGGAGGTAGGCCATGTATGTAAATGAGGAATCAAAGGAGTCATTTTTCACTTGCATTTTTATTATGAAAGACAATGATAGATATACTGTAGAGAATAGATAAATATTACTTGCTTACAATAGCCTTGCGGGAATTTAAAAATAAAAGTGCACCTTTATTAAATTGATTGAATAACATAAATTACCATCTACAGTGGTACTATTTAATCATCAAAAACGTATCTTGTTGATCATCTTTAATGTCTAAAAGTTCGCACTGCCCTTGTAATGTCTTCCTTCACATATCTCTAACTATGCAAGGATAGAATTGGAAATATTATATTAGCGTCCTTAAGATAGGTCCAATAGTTGGAGATATGGTGTATAACATATGTACTCTACAATGGGTCAGCGTATGTCAACTTTCACTTTACATCAACAAATAAATGGATTAAAGATAAGCGGAAAACTCAGTCATAAATGATTTAAAAGGGGAAAAACGAATCCGGACTTGCTGCCCGATTCCTCCATTTTTTCTATATATTACAGTATTAACTTGGCATTAGCTTGTACATGCTTTAACGAGCCATTACGTAACAAATATAGGCCATCGTAAAATCATTAAAGCACATTCTAAGAAACTAATCCTATAGCATTAATTGATATATTTCGTAACCTAGTAATCGACTTCAAATAAAACTGTTGACTTATGAAATGATTATTTAGTCAGCGATTGTAAAAAATAATAGATGCGAGCCTATTTCTTACATAATAATCTTATGATGTAAAAAAACACCCGTATGCGACCGTATCATAGTAATCATTAGAGTATAAGAATAGATTATTATCATTATCCCTTGAAGGCCTAGATAGAAGGATGTATCAATTCAATTAAGATTAATTCTTCGAAATTATATCCGTTATAATAATGATCATGAAATATCTTGATGACGGTTTTGGAGTTACGTTAATTTCATCTTTTTTTCTATCTTTTTACCAATATGAGTTTAAGTACCAAACGTAACCAGCTACATTAACTTATTAGGAGAATGGTCATACCATCGTCATTGACGTGATGCTTTAATAAATCTACTACAGTATGTACTGTAAATGTTGTACCGGTACTGTCTGTCTATTGCATTAGTAAAACGTATCCACTACATAGAAGTTTTTTCTTACCTCTATGGTCCATTATTTGGTTCGACACACTGCCTAGCGAATCTATCAGCAAAGGTGTGATCCTATTATACTGTAGTTGAACTCTTTAAGGAAAAATTTAATATTAAAAGTACGTTTCGGCATTTCTTAAATGCGTCATAGAGAGGTTATATATAAGCCACAACGATAACTAATCGATAAAGGAACTGCGTTCAATATCAACAATATGAGAAATCGTATTTCTGATAGTGATTTCCAGTATTGACCAGTTTCTCACCGTTTATCTGAGAAACTATAGCATATCGGTCGCCGTCAGTGGCTAATTTACAGCCCTATCACTACAATTGTCTTGACCCAACTTCCATTTTAGAATATTATCAAATAGAGTTGACATAAATAAATATCAATAGTATTGATGCAGCAAGAAGGAAGCGATTGATTGTGGCGATGTTTGAAGAATCAGTAAATTATTTCCTTCTTCACAAGGTTACTGATACAGTTCAAAGATGTAGTATTAGCTTTTGGGATCAAATAAATACCTCTGGTGAATTAATGTTAGTGGTCATGCTATACGCCTCACCTATAAGTATGTTTGAAATATGGCGGAAAATCTATTGAATTTTTATTAAAAAGGACATGACAGAGATTTATCAAAGTCGACTATTCTTCGAAGAAATTTTTCGGAACTAACAGTTTCAAATGATATAAAAGTAGTAATGTACGGCATTTTTTTATTCATTTGGACTATCGTTAAGAAGTAAGATAAAATTTAAACGTACCTAAATTGCTGGAATTGAAACATCTCGTAAAGGTAATTAGGGAAGTTTTTTTTGGCCCAATAAAGCATTCGTTCTAGTATGCATGCAATCAAGTCTAAATACGTACAGCAGATACATTTGTATGATAAATTTGCTTTTCGTCCTGTTAAGTAGAATTAAATTAGCTTTTAATTGGAAGCTTACCGGTTTCGTAATAGGTTGTTCTTAGGCTTCTTGATTTTATATGTTCTCAAATACTTATTATTGCCATTTGACAATTGCGATGTAAATAGCAACGCTGATAATGGCGTTCGGTAACATTGCTATCATACTGCTTTTATTTATTTTGGGTGTGATATAACGTCTCCGTATTCTCATGCATTATCGCATATCGGCTACTTTAATCCATCGTGTCCGTACATTCACACATTAGCATGTTTTAATCGTATCGCGATATTTATAATATACAGTATAACTAAATCAAACTGACTACAAAATTATGGTCAAAAGGCTAATCAACGTATTGATTTACTACTACAAAAATGTAGTATCAATGAACTTATTTCAATTGATACTCTATATCGTAACCATATTGCCTCTTTTATCGTCTCAACATCGAGTTTTAGTATATTTTCTCACTAATTTTACAGGGCTGCCGATTCATAACGCCTGATGCATACACACTTTCATGAAGTACCGGGCAACATTAGCAATAGTAGTTTATCAATTTCTCCCTGAAAAAGTAATACAATCCTTCTATTACTAATGCTAGCATTATAAAGATGATTCGAATATTTTATACTATTTACGGGTCTTGCTTCAGCGTTCTTATAATATGTATCAATTATCACCAAGCAGTAACGTCTTCGCGCTTAATTTGTTACTGTATTTGTGGCGGTATACGCTTTTTAATGTACTGTATGTAAGAAAGAAATTATGCTTAGAATACCGTACTTGCTCTATTGGTAATATGAAGTTGTATGCTTTTGCCTATGATAAAAGATAGTCACGAAATTCAACTACATCGACAAAATGGCATAAAATTTGAGGAATTGCGATTTTTTACCTGACTAAACATTTACACTTACTATAGTGTTGCCTTATACGTGAGCAATTTTCATCGTTAGAGTTCCGATAATACCGCTGACTTTATACGCTGTAAGATGTTGAAATAGACTATTTATGATTCAAATAAGTTATTGCACACGGTATGGCGATAAATAAGTCAGCCATTGTAAATCAAAGTGGTAAAGATTTGTATCATAGATACAAATTTGTATAAATAACTGGCTCAGTAACCTTGATGGTGTTAAACTTCGTGCCAATTAACGGAAAAATAAAATTTGTATCTATAATTGCTAAATATGGCTGTAGTAGTTGCATATGCCAAATTTGTGCTACTGTCATGTTAACCGAGGCTGTATTTATAATTTTTGAAGCTTATAAGTATCTTACTTTCTTGCCTGTTAACTTACCACTACTGCTAAAAATTGTATCTATTTATCATATTGAGTGGTTTCTTTCTTAGAATAATAAAGTAGCGCACTTCGTAAAGATTTATATATCCGCCCGTTTTGAAAAAGTTGTTAGCACATACGTATCATTAATAATTCTTAAAAGAATTTACTGCAATTATCCGAATACCTTATCATGAGTTAACATAGTAGTAATATTCAAGCAATAAATACTGTAGCTAACTGCTTAACTTATTGGCTATAAAATTAACTACGATATATTATATTTTTTACAGGTTATTGGTTCAATTCGTAGAGGTTAGGAAGAAGTACAGAGAGAAAACTGCCGCTACTTTCTAAGTGCCTGGAGACTCCATTGTGCCGGGAGATGATAGTTTGATTTAGAGTAACTTGCCTAGTTGAATGGATAAATTTATAATTAATTTTTCACGTTTACTATAAGCGCTATAGTCTGTCTAAAGATTTATAACGTAGAGGTTAAACAGCATGATTCTCACTTCTCAGTTACATAGCCGTAGCACCGCAAGTTACATTGTAAGCAAAGTTCCTATTGCTAGACTAGAATGAAAGCACTAAATTGGTGTACATTACCTTATGTTCATTTTTAATAGAATTTACTTGACATAATTTGATAATACTCGACGTTATGTAGTAGAAAAATTTTATTCACTAAAACACGTAGTAAATCTATTACACCATAGTACAAGAAATGAGAATTGAGTTACAACAGTCTAATTTTAGTGTTTATTTTGTCTTATTACTTTATCACACTGATTTTGACATTTTACCTAACATACCTTTTTGATAAAGTAGATGCAAACATGAAAATCTAATCTATTCAACAACTAATTACAAAGATACTATTTTAATACTTATGTCCATTTGAACCTACTGCTGGAATAGCAGATCTCAATTTGATTTATTATTCCATTGCATTTATATAAATACATTATGTTTTATAAAATTTAATATATACTTTCCCATCAGGTACATTTTATTCTGATAATAATGCTATTTAGCACGGTTCGCTGGCATCATCGGCTTTCAAATAATATTGAATTTAAATTTCTACATTTTTTAACGATTAGTCTTAATGCCGCCACCGATTCTTGAAAAGACAGAAATAAATAAATCAAATTGTTTTCTACCGGTGTGACATCTTTGATGACGCTTACAGAGATTGCAACTACCTCCACAGGAAAAAGAATCAGATGATTTATTTCTCCACTATCAATCGTCAATTTAGTAAATGGTGATAATCAACTTGAAAATGAAGACTCACAAATATTGCATAAAGTACGCGAATATTACTCTTCTTGTAGTATACAGTGAACTGTAACATGATAGTGGTAAAATTTTCTTGTAAACTTTTATAAACGCCAGCAAAATGATACTGTCGTGTTAATGCAAGGAAAATCTTTACCTGGATTCTATAGTAAGCCAACTTTGAATAATGTTAAAAAGTATACTAATATATTCAAGCGCTTTCATTCCCAACAGTAAGAATTAATGAGTGAGTTACAATGAACCACTGTAACCCCTTAACCGTATACTTTTCTCTGTACTGCAGCATATGCGAGTATAAATATATAATCAGAAGTAAACTGTAAAGCACATGAGCTATATTAGTAGGACACAGGATTCATATTATGACTGAAAAGTGATTTATTTCACATTAGTAAAGAATTATATTGGATACAAAAAACGTCATTGCAGGATTAAGAAATTGAATTAGATGGTCTTAAAATAAAGACTGAATTTATAAATATTACAAGAAACCAGAAAATGCTAGTAAGCGTAACTTTACCAATCAAGGAGCAACTTTATTACAGCTTACAAAAATGTTGGCCCAAGTTTCTATTTATTACCATATCAAGCCGAAATTGCAATGACGGGAAAAAATTTTAAAATTTACAAAATAATCGTAATGATCAGCTACTGAAAGTGGGTTTGAAGTTCTATTACCACTAAATTGTTGGAATTAAACGTATTCTTGTAAGCACTAGCCAATGCAAGACTGCTTAGATGTTCCAATCTGACGGATTTGCTAGCGCATGTGGTAATAATTAATACAATTGTATGCTCGCTACCATCAAACTAACAGTAAATCATATTTATTTCATACAAAGTAGGAAAAAAAATAAGACAATCGATTTCTGCCCATGTACGTATTATTGGCAAAAGAATTTCATTTATCATCAAGCTAACAGTAAATGCAATTTATTTCATACAAAGTAGGAAGAAGTAGCCCAATTGATTTCCGACAATGCATTATTGGCAACAATTCGTTTAATTTGAAATACAAATTGACAAAATGTGGGCATTTAAATGAACGGTGATCTACGTATAGTAGAGAGAATTACAAACATATCTTATTATAGAAACATTGACGTCTAGTATAAAAAAATATTTGTTGGAGAAACTGGAGGCCTCTACAAAACTAGAAACCAACAGTTTATAGTATTAATAAGTTGATATATTTTTGATATAAATATAGTTGCACTTTCATTGGCAACAATCATATTAATAAGATAAAGAGTCGTTATAAAGGATAAACTGGCAGTTCTTCTTTGAAATCAGCATACCTTGCAGTTTTTTCTTATCACACGAGGGTGATACAAGATGGCAATTTTTTGACACTTTTTAAGGTAATTTAGTCCTGGAAATTAAGCCAGACTTTTTACGACGGCTAGTTACTCTGTTACCGAGAACTTCTTTGCCAACTTCCCATGATAGTATAGGATGATCATCTTCAATCTTGCTATCATCTCGAATAGAAAGTTTATCAGCAGGGCATAAGTCGCCATTTTGAACAGTCAATTTGGGAAAAGAATGATTAAATACTGATTGAATACTGAAATTTGATTTGCTTATTTTACGATTCCACGAAGCTAAAGTGGATTTCTTGGTTATGGTGTTGTTATTCATATTTTTCTTATAAGGATGGAATGCTTGACCTCTACCAACTACTTGCGAGTTATAATTGATATCATCGGCAGTTTTATCCGGTAGAATATCCATATTCCGCTTGGTTTTCTTAGTATTCCTACTATGGTTGTCAGTCTTGACGCTATCATCTTGATGAATCGGGTTATTGGAGGGCATTTTTTGTAGATTGGTTTCTTTGAGAGCGCTATCATTAGCACCATCTCCACTTATTAGACTTGCACCGGTTGTACAATCGGTGTAACTAGAATTACTACTATGACTAGAAATGACGGAAACTGAACTACCCTCGCGTCTAATTCGAATATTTAATGATGAATGCGTACTAGAATCGAGACGACTGCGTTTTCGATTAGCCTTTTTACCGTTGTTTCTGACAGTAGTGGAAGCTAATCTCTTACTAGTTGGTCGGCAAAGATTTTTATTATCGACATCTTCCTCTTCACTTTGACTACTTTGTCGACTTGAAACTAACCATCGACTACTTTTATCCTTGCGTATAACTATAACATCTTTCATCACTTTATCTTCTTTAGTTATTAGCATGCCATTATTATCAAAATCTTCCTTATCTTGATTGACAGACGGCTGTAGACTTTTCCCGCTATTGTCAACAAACTCTTGACATTTTAAATTTCGACCTCTTCTTGTAGTATTATTTGCCAATGGTATAGTATTCGATTGCAAGTGATTTATGCCATTTTTATGAGTATAGCCTTCATCATCATCGGATGAAATGGATGTAGCACTTTGCAATCCAAGTAGAAATGATGACGTTGTTAAGATAGATCCTTCACTGGATTCTTCATCGTCTAATTGATCTAAATTGAATGATAATTCATCATCGGAAAAGACATCGTCGTCATCATTTTGATAGAAATGATGTTTGTCGTAATGGTCGATGTTGGAATGATAGACTGTTGCTATGGTTGGACCACCATTTTGATTGGAGGGATAAAAATCGTTTGTAGCAGAGGCGAGCAAGGCAGAATGATTGATTACGTTATTGGTATTATTTTTACCATTCTTCCTGTTGATGAATGAGCGCTTTGTACATTTAGCATCAGAATGGTTAGTATGGGATTTATTTTTGGGCATTTTCGGATGATTGGTGACGGACCCATTGGATGTCATTGGTTTCCGTGTAGTTTTGCTTGTTGTCGTTTTAAGTAAGTTACGATCAAGCAATGGCCTTTTATTGAAATTACTTCGTTTTCGATTAGGCGTATGAGAATCATTGGATTTGGAATATGGACGCTTGGAAGTGTTTAATTGCTTATTTTTTCGACGTTGGATCTTATCTTGAGTATAATTATACAGTCTTTCGACTTCATCGGTAGGTAGTAGAGTAGTCCGTGTTGCCGTGCTGCCAAGAGCTTTAATACCTTTCAACATATTCAATTCATCTAAAGTACAACTTAATTTTTTGCATTTTAACCTATCGATCCTATTAAAGGTGGTCATACGTGATGTATTTGGCCATAAGCGATCGTATAACTGAGTTAAGCAAAAATATTCTTTACCATTGCGTAGAATTACACCTAATTCAACATTATGGAATATTCGAATTCGGCAACGTTGACTCTGGTTATTGGTGCTCGTCATTGCAGTTGAAAAAGTTGGATTTACCACGACACGTCGACGTCGTTAGGATGTGGTTGGAAAAGTGTTGCCAATCAATTCTAGGATGGGAAAAAAAAAACTTGGCTTGAGTGATAAGCTGTCACCCAATGTGGTGAGCCAACGAATTGGTTCAACGTGGGTTGTAATGATCCAAGCGTAATCTACTACTGGAGATCCCCAAACTACAGGTAGCAAATTCCTAATTAGGTAGAGTGATTTGGTTGCTTCCCAAACAGTTCAATTGCAATGCATCGACCAGTTGGTTGGCAGTGGTCTGCACTTGGAGATCTATTGGATAACAACCACTGTCAAGGTTGGTTGGGATGATGAAAGCGTCATTACAACGTGTTCAATACACAAGCACACAACCAGTTTACTCTATCCAAGTAAGCTGTAAAAAAAAATGTTTCTTCCCCCTTCATTGGCACAAGGCCTTTTTTCACCGTTCTCTCCTCCTCCTTTTTGCAGTTGCCTTTGCCTTGACAAGCCCTTTGGCTGACATTTACCTTAAACTGGAAGAGAATCAATACGTGCATTCATTGTTATTCTAGGCAGTGCAGTACGATGATGCGTAGTGGCGGCTTGGACAAGGGCTAGATTGTGTTGAAACAGTCTTCTATTGATATTGTATTTGACTATGATGGAACAAGAAGATCCACTTCTACCTTGCAATGGCAACCTTATTGAATAACAATAATAACTCAATTTGTACAAGGTGCAGCATTGTGCACTTATCATGTCGCTCTTTTTCCTTTGACGATATAGTCATGGTATAGTGCCTCACTAATGGACTGTGTATCACCATCGATGGTGGTTGGACTTGGATCGATTGACCAAAGTATTGTCAGCGTCTATCTTCTACCCTTCAAAATGGTACAAGATCATCCGATCAATCTAACTTGAAAATCATCTTTCTCGTCATACATTCTTCTATTCCACATGTTATCATCGATGTCCATTTATTTTCAGCCAAAAATTGAAAGAGAACAACAGCTTGCGTAGTACTGTCAGGCTTTTTGATGCTAGCACTTATCATACAGTAGGATAGCCGGAATGGAAATCTTACGGCCTTCATTCTGGAGATAACCCCCCGCCCCCCCTTTCCCGAAAAAATAAAAATTAAAAAAAAGGCATTGCAAAACTCGTCAGTCACCAAGCAAAATGACAATTCCACTGAAGGGAGGATGATTTGACTCCATGCCTTTTCCAAGGAATGGACTTGGGTATTCAAATAGATACGTTTGGGGATGACTTTTTTGATTTGATGAAAAACGGACTGATGTAATCCGGTTAACAAAAAAACAAAATGAAAGAATAAACCAAGAATAAACCCCCAGCGGCGTTCATGCAAGGGGATATATCCAGTTCTGATGGAAAAAATACACGCATACATGCAATCTTGAATGGAGCCAAAATAATACCCATACTATTTCCATAAAGTTGGACAAACATGCAGTAAAACCTGTACGATGACCTACGGCAATGCATACGTATAAATACTATGGACAAGTTGTGAAATGGTTTTCATCGCCTGTTTGGGGGGGATACACTTGATGCGTATTTGCTAATCAACAAAACGGAGAAAGGTCAATGTGAGAGTTACAGGCGCCAACATTTTAGACGTGATTCAACAAGAAAAGAGTTGATGACTGTAGCGCTAAACTGTAGCCTACTTTCATTCCAATTACAGTAGCTGACTGGAGAACGAACCCAATATATTGCACTTTACGGAAATAGGTCGGTAGGCTTTGGTATTTGCCTACCGAGGATCGAGTGATGTATTTGATTCGATACGGTTGCTATGACTCAAAGTTATCATTTACTGTATTTGGAAAAGAAGAGGGATACCATATAGCATTCTCGTTCTATACTGTACAATAATTCACGATCAATACAGTGATAAATGACTCAATTCAATGGTATAACTATGTGTACAGCGGTTTAATCCATGTTGTACTATGACTCAAAGTTATCATTTACTGTATTGGGAAAGAAGAGGGATACCATATAGCATTCTCGTTCTATACAATAATTCACGATCAATACAGTAATAAATGACTCAATTCAATGGTATAATTATGTGTACAGCGGTTTAATCCATGTTGTACTATGACTCAAAGTTATCATTTATTACTGTATTGGGAAAGAAGAGGGATACCATATAGCATTCTCGTTCTATACTGTACAATAATTCACGATCAATACAGTGATAAATGACTAAATTCAATGGTATAACTATGTGTACAGCGGTTTAGTCCATGTTGTACAATTGAACTGTTTTTTTCCCTCTCCTTGGCTTTGGCAAGAGTGCCTTACAAGCCTATCGATGGTACAGTGTACACACATTCATGTTGGACATCCCTTTAACGAATGTCCATAACGCTGCACTTGTATATTATCCTTCCAGCTATCCTGCAAGGCCCTTTTTCAACGCATTTTACACTGTCCATCTTGGTATGGCAGCTAGAGACGCGGTTGGAATGGACGTGATATGAGCTGACCGTGTCTGATTGGAATTCTAGTTTTGTCGCTTTACCGGTACCATACAGTTGACCATGACCCAGTCACGCTGTCATGGCTCTGATGACCATACTACCAGCGACAACTTGATCGACATTATTTGGGAGTTTTCCAAGTCAACCGGTAGGGGTGACGAGTAAGGACACCCGTAGTACCCTAGACTGACCTGCATCATTCTTTTAATCATAATAAATTGACTGATTTGATTGGGTTACGCAGCATAGAGGTGGTTGTCACCTTGGTATAAACCAATAGCTAGCCGCTGTGAATAATTCACTTTTCAATCTGACCTCACCGTAGTACGCTACACTTGAATTCAGGTCATTTTGGGTGTCGATCGCATTATTGACTGACTGACGTACTTGACTCTACCATTGTAAACAGGATCGATCGACTGCAACGAACTAGTCTGCTTGAAGACAGCATTGATTGGCCACATTCATCCGATCCGCTGTAACTGCATTGTACCGTATGCCGCCGGGTCACCGATTGCACATTCACTCGACGTGATGGACTAGGATAACGTCAAGCGCACTCTGCTACCACGGATTGCTATGACACTTGTGCCTCACCACTCTTGTCTTTGAACTGCACATCCATTCAATTTCACTACCACTGATGCATCTGGCAATGCTTAGCAGACCGCCAAAGCGATCTGCTAAGCGTGAACTACGACTCGTCTACCCTGCATATTTTTTTTTTGGGGGGGGGGGATAGACTATCCTTTATTTTGGGTGGAAATAGCAATGTAAAAAATGGGAAACTACGACTCGCCATGACTTGGATGAGATTCATTTTACTTTTGCATTGAATGAAAGCAAGAGCGTGACATTGTCAATTCGCTGCAAGGCCAAGACAGCCTCGGTCGGGGACCATTGAACCCAAAATTTCCCAACCAAGCAGCGGTAACGAACAGGGGGGAAATTGGGGTCGAGTAGTCCATGGCTCTGTAAATCAAAAATTCCACAAGCCGTTTATCATCCCTTTATGCTGTCTTGGTGGCAATACTTTAATTGCAATCATTTGAATAGTCTTGCATGCTACAAAATAGGCATGTTATTATACACGGGTGGAAAATACAAATACAATATTTTGCCGGTAGGAGGCTTGACTTGCAGGCAATCTTTGCGTCAACTTGGTAAAGTGTCAAAATAATCGAAAGATACTGTATTCAATGTTTTATGTCTCAAAAACTGAAATACGATAGCTTGATATTTGTAGGGGCTAACCATGACAGTATACTTCAATCTTCCGTTAACAATATCCTATCATTTCATAACCTATATCAAACCTATTTGCAATACTATTCCAATATTGCTTTCGGGGGGATAATGCGATGGATGGACTGCAATGATTACAATACGAAAGCATAGTTTGAGACAGGTGGTAAAATGTTATTCGATCCAGTAAGTAATTATTGATGAAGAAAAATTGTTTTCACGTAAAAGCATAGTTTGAGACAGCTTGCAAACACAATTTGATCATATGGAAATCATTGGTAAAGGGAAATTGGTTAAGGTTCTGATCTGTTGCTTTTAACCTATCTGGGAAAATCAGGTAAACCTGCTTCATCTCAAGTACGTAACCTCATAATAATAGACCAATTATTATGGCAATCAACTATGCAAAATCACACTTTATGAATCTGTTGAAATTGCTTAGTGTTTTAGAAAACACCTAGTCTCCTGACGATGACTTTAAAAATAATCTTTTTCCGTAAATATTATGACTAGTTTAAATTAGAAATATTTCAAGTATTTGCAAAATAGTTTAGTCCTCTATAAGAATAGGTACCTTTGTTTCCTGACCTTGTGCTTTTACCTCATAAATCCTACTAATATAGTCTATACAATAGCAAGCATAGCATATCCGTCTATACCGCATAAAATCACGGCAATGATAGGTTAGTCCTTTTATTGAAATTTCATATCCTATGACTGAAAATTTGGAACCTTAAATTTGTACTTTATGTACACCCCTATTGTTGCCATCAAGTATCAAATAAGCAAGGACTCGGGAGTATATGCTCCTCCAATGGCCTAATAGACAGCTACTATTCAGTATTGTGATATCTAAGCGCATAACGCTGTACTTAAGCCAGTATACCTATTTCACTTCTCTTACTTATTTTAGCCCCATTAGCAAAACTGTAATCGTCATATTCTTATTGGATAACTCCACCATAGTTGTAAATTGGATTGTTCTGTTGTCTGTTCTATTGCAGGTGATCGTAATGACTTATCATTGGGTTATTCAGTCAATAATTAGTAAAAGCAATAAATCCGCTGTAAAGCCTGTCTCAGTATACCATTTTAGTGTTTGGACAGATTGCAGACGCAGCAACTCCAAGATCAAGTATTACTAACAAATACGCTATATTAATGGTTTTACTTTACTCCCTTTATCTACCTATGATTTAATACATTGCTACTACGACTTGTCTAAGTAGTTATAGTAGCGATAAGGTTATGAATTATTACCTTAACAATAAGAATAGAAAACTTCCGTGAGCACATTGTACTTAATCGATATCGAATAACCCCTGTAACTCCGCTTTCCGACCGTATCTATTTATTTATCTTAAGTTACTCAATAAGAGTAAATAAATAAATTCATTTAAGAAAATAGCTTTAAAAATCCTATTTTCTCCATAGGATAAAATGCTAATCAAATGAGTAGATATCCGTAAAAACTGTAGTATAGCTTATAAATTTGCCAAGATTCCATCTTGATATCCGGCTTTCAGATCCTATAGCTGTTGTAGCTTATTGTAACTTCAATGGCCTTTGCTATTGAATTAATTTCTCCTACTTGTTGTAGTTGTAAGTTTATATGAATCTGTTACCATGTAACGAAGTAAATTATTATTATTTCAGATTTGATATGAGAGAAATAGCTGTTAAAGACTTTGCTAATCCCCGATCAGATTCCATTATACAGTAATTCATTGAGTATTCAAATGCTAAGATTAGCTGGTAAAATAATTTCGATCGAAGCACCATGCCGTCGGTTACTTTCAAGCAAAACTGATCATTTGTACCCGATTAAAGCTTTGAGACAGAGCAGAAGCGATTGTTTTAAACCTCTATCATGACACTCAAAAAGTACTTGATATCACTTCTCCTCAGCCAAGCTTACTAAAATTAAAAACAGACTGACGACGAGTCTAATTC
Organism: Trichoplax adhaerens; assembly: GCF_000150275.1. NCBI lineage: Eukaryota > Metazoa > Placozoa > Uniplacotomia > Trichoplacea > Trichoplacidae > Trichoplax > Trichoplax adhaerens. Next base: position 9,148,014 of record NW_002060945.1, on the reverse strand, counting down.
CGATTTTTACTGTACATAATACGCATTCTGTATCCATTTTATACACTATACTGTATATTATTTACCTGCGATACTCGGTACTACTGTACTTTAGATCGAGAAAAAATACAGATTAGTTCTACAGAATGGATCAAAACCAAGTTATGTCGTGACACTGTTTCTGTATCCAACGCTAAAGACCTTGACATCGAACGGATATCCTCCAAATATACAGTAATTGACTGACCAAGAGCCAAAATGCGGCAAAAAATGGCTTCTGTGCGTGTGTGTATAGCAGACGAATATTACTGTATACGTAAACGATATAAACATATGAGTATTGTATGCTACACCATGGACTATTGGAAGAAAACCTAGGTTTCCTCTTAGTAGTCCATAGCTATACGTGCTTTACGCTGGAATTTCACTAGTATCACTTTTACCTCTGGATTTTAAATTGGTATACGTTTTTATACGCGTGCATTCACTTTGAATGCGTGTAAACTGTACGATTCCATCTCCTACGTTTAAGAATTGTTGATGATAAGGCAATACCGCCAACAGTACAATGCTATCCACACGCGTGTAGAACAGATGTCATGAAATAAGGTTTTGTTTGCAGCATAGTGTAAAGATTTTCTGCCTCATTGACATACTTTTTGAAGCAATGAAAGTTTTTCCACTCCACGCAAAATGGCGACAAGAAAATTTTCAAACTCTATCATGCAGTATTTTTAAATCTCTTCGACAGTGCTGCGCATGCGTAACATACAGTACACTACATTACTCGTACAGTACTTTATTACAGTACTGTGCACTGTAATGTACTGTCTTTGTACTGTACGCCGTTGTTGTCAATGGCTACGGCGAATACAACCCGAGTTAAAACTAGTGCTGGATGCTACAAGTCAATAATAAGTTAAGTAATTCGTACCTTAAAGTACATTAACATACAGAATCGCCTTACTTGAAAAGTAAAGAGTATAGGTTTGAAGGTAGATTAATACTCAAGGCAAGGCGTTTTATCATTCGTTAAGTAGTTTATTGTGACCTTGGCGTATCGTAGTAACGACGATGGCGACTAGGATATCTTTCGGCAATCTCCAAAGTAATTCACAATCCCCTACAAATAGCTATGCTAGAAAAAGTATTACCGAAGAGAATGACTCTATCAAAAATCTTGATACTGAGGATGATGATAGTATTTATGAAAAATTCAAGTAAGTCATGATGTGGCCTCTTTGCATTGATTTAGACGATACTCGGCGAGTACGTTTCCGATAGCTGCTATACTATTCTACTTTAGGGACAGCATTCAATTGATAAATTACATAATTCATCTTGATATTTTTATTGAGTAATGAAATACTACTACTGCATGCAAGTTTTATAATGCACTAAAACATACTATAAGAAAGGGCATCTTGATTAAGTGTTTACTACAGTGTTAATAAAATCTTTCAGCTACCTTATCATACTATCAATTTAAAAAATTGCAGCTTATAATAGGGTAAATTAGATAGGATAATATTAAAATAGATTGTCTTGATTAGTCCGAATAAATATTATACCAACAGTTATCAACGATCAGAAAACTGCCAGTACTATACAATGCAGTTAATACCAAATCAATTCCCATTCAATATGACTTAACTAAACACCGCTATATTTTTAATGAATCAACTTTCCTTACCACCAAAAGAGGAATATTTGTAAATTATCGTTCTTTTCGTTTTTAGATATAGTTTATAACCATTTAGAATCTTAGTCATTAATAAATAACGATATACTATACATGAAGGTCACTCTATTTCATTTCACATTATTAGCCCTTTCTGTATGGCTGTGTCTGTTATCGCCTACTATGCATTGTCGATACTTTAATTTCTTTCAAAGATGACTATCTTTCACCTATTTTACATTTCTAATCATAAATGGATATTTTAATATCAAAAATATAAATCATTATCGCAAAATTATAAATTTGAGTGTTTATAACGAACTAGCATCATCCCCTGCCGACCCATATTATATTATTTTAAGTATCACACTATTCCAGTAATTGATATAAAAGTTTCAGTATAGCACGCGCAATAATGAATTTTATTTATTATGCATTTGTATATAGCGACAAAACGATGGCTACACGCTAATGGAAGCATGTAACCACAGAAATCATACACCTTTACTGATTAAAGGGAATTACAGTAAATAATGTGCCGTTGTTAATATAATTCTAATTCGCTGTACTATAGACCATCTTTGGCTGAAGACTATAAAGCTGGCTTCTTTTATAAAGATATTGCTACACAAACCGAAACATCAGAAATTGTTGATATCAAGGAAATGACAACAGTAGTACAAGATTTAATTGAGGTAAAAATTTATAAAGGACATAACTGGGACTATCTCTACCTTTGATGGCGCGTCTAGTATGTTCTGTCATAACTTTGCTCTTGAAATAGAACATATAAAATTTAAGGATTAAATTGCATGCAGTAATTTATTAAGATATAACTAAATAGATGGACATTGTGCATCATCTTGTTATTCAAGCTAACAAATGTGTTATAACGTGGTATTAGAATTATTCTAAATCCATTAAAGTCAATAATTAATTACTTATACTACCATGAAACATTTGTTGCCTAATTAGGAGTTAGACCGATTGAAAAGAGAATTTCGTTTGACTAAACATAATATGCTAGCAGATTATGAAAATAGATTAGAACAGCGTTCACTAGAATTGTAAGTACACCTATACTTTTTCTAATCGATACATGAAATTAAACTTGTTATGATCCTATATCCGTAATGCCCTACTATTTGATTGTAAATTAACTCTTTTTCCTCTATCAATTTAATTGTTGTAGATATTGTCGCGTTAATGATAAAGTGGAAGAATTAGAAAAACTTCATAAACAGGTAACCAAGATTATTCTTGAAATGAGGCTGATTATTTGTATAAGTTCTGAAAGTAGATGTTAAATATATTACTAAGTTACTTAAAATATCGCTTTTACTTTGATTGATATAGAGAGTTGAAGTCGTCAGGCATAGTTGTCGGCAACAACTATCGAATGCTATCAAGCAAATTGCAATCGATCATAGTGATTTTTTCGATGATCAGATAGAGGCAGAGACTGATCGATATAAGAAAGCAATTAAAGAACTTGAAGAACAGTATGTTATCAGTTTGGTAGCTAAAGTCAATAAGTCAACTTTAAAGATACAGATACCAATTTAATCTACAAATCTCATGAAAGTGATCTATACTGTAAGTTATCTGAACTATAAATCAATTCTAATTAGGATTAAAGACCTTATCGATGATGCTGGTGACGATAATGATATTATTAAACGATTACAACACGAGTTGGAAGAAGCGCGCCAAGAGGCTCAACATAACCAAATGTTATATGAGGTATTACATTCGATTAGAATTCAAAAATCTTATTTAGCGCAATTCTTTACCTTCCTTTAATCGTTCGGAAAGCAATTTTTGATATTTTATATCCCTATGTTTCTTTTCAATTTTATAAACGGATAAAGGCTGCCGCAGATGCTCCTCTACCTCCAGAACCTGATAATACAGAAATTGAAGAATTAAATGCTATAGTCAACAAGCTAGAAGAAAAGATTGATGAGATGGCAAAAGAGATAGATCGAAAGAAAAGAGAAAAGAGTAAAATATGTAAGATGTTATTATTATTATACATGCGTATAGTTGTTAATCGAGTCAATCGAGATATTAATGGCGATGTTAACTTATCATTTAAATCGGTAAAACTCATTTATAATCAGTCATTTAGTTAGCTTGTCAAGTAGGATAGGCTACACGCAAAATAATAATTTATCACAGGAAAAATTTAAATCAATAGATAGCTCAATCTGCTTAAAGCAGCGAGTAACACAATAAACTGATATTGTTTCGAAATTTAGCTTTAGAGAAGGATTTAGTTACCGAAGCTCTGAACAAAGAGCAACTGAAAGTTCGTCAGGTTAGTTATTAGCTTATGAATAGATAGCTATTCAAATGAGCTTCTTTGCAGATTTATATCTCCATTTGCCGCTAATGCCATTTAAATACTTCTAACTGCCTTTGATATTCTAATAAGTTAATTTTATAAATATTAGCTGCAAAATGAAATCGATCTAATCAGAGCAACTAGTGAGAAAGAAAAAGAAAAAATTATGGAAACTGTAAGAGCCAATTTGTTAACAAATTAGAAATCAGTCGTTATACAGTGAACATTCTACAGCAGTTTACTATATTTTACCAATAAAATTTACGTACACAGTTTTTCATTTATTCTCATATCCAATGTAGTTTAGTGAAGAAAAGAAGCAACATGAAAAAGATATGAAACGCCATATTGATAAAATTACGCAGGATGTAAGATTCACACTAAGCGAGCTATTTTGGCTTAGGATTTAGATAAATAAAGAGATTAAAGCTAAGCATTTGATTGCTTTTAATTATTAGATGAACGAACAGATAGAAAGAGAACGATCTGCGTTACAATCCCGTGAAAAGGAAGCTTTCAATGCGGCATTATCTCAAAAGAAAATTGCCGACCGACGATTACTGATGGTTAGCCAAATATAAAATAAACATAACTGGTCCTCTATTCAGTAAATTCGAAATATTAAATATCTATGTTTTTGATCCAATCACTCAATAGGAAAGGATTGAACGTAGTCCTGTTACTGCTGACGATAGATTAACGATCCAAAAGTTAGAAGGATTAGTACAGCGGCAACGAAACGAAATCATCAGGTAAAGCTATAAAAAAAGTGAAGTAGCTATTTTGTAATAGCATAATATTGTATGAATCATAGAGGCAAACAAAAATTTGGGTTTGCTTATCACTTGATATTCTAGGTCAATGAGTACATTAGCATTTATCAATCAGCTTTCTATAATGTCTAGTAGTATAATTGTCAAAATAATGATGATATGATGTTTATTTAGACTGGAAAAGGAAATACGAAGAATCAATATGACATGGGAAAAGAAAACGACCGTAATTCAGCAAACGTAAGCTCGCTTTAATTTTGACCCTATATTATTCCGAATCAATATTTATTTCATGATGTTAACGAATACCTACTTAAAAGATATCTTATGCTATAATTGTTTACTTTAGTATGATGGCACTAAAAAATGAGAGCTTTTTAAGGGCTTCGCTTCAGCGTCAAGCAGCAACATTACATCCTGCTGGTGTCGCCTACTTGGTAATCCTAATGGATTTTATTAATATTCAGACGTTATGACACACTCCTAAATGCATTCTAGGATGTTATATTTAGTAACACTAAATTTAATTAACTGTTTTTGGAGAGTCACGATATAGAATAATTAACGGTCAATACCCTACCCTAAATGATTTATTATATTATAATTGATAAACAATCCATGTTATCATTTATCGAGATTTAATACTGTATGCATGATCATATTACTACTACATGAAATGAAACCGATGCAATTGGGTAAATCGGGCTAAGCTAAGCTATATGTAATCACTAAGACAATTCAGTCACCAGATAAAAAATTAATCTACTTATCAAAAGTGTACTATCTGGTTAAAAGGTGTGATTTTTCGTTAACTGCTTAACTCGTATACAAGACTGATAGATATTTTAATGAAGAAAAAGTGAATTAAGCACTGCATTTATTTATTAGGTATTTTAATATCGATAATATCAATACTAATGATGATCCGTCTGCTGGTTATTCGATTACAGGTTGATAATAACAATTCAACTGAAACACATAAAAAGCCACTGGTACGATTCTAGCGCGTACATATTCGGATTATAAATTATATTATAATTCTCTACAAATTTAAAAATCTTAATGTGAAAATTTGATAAGATAACCTTAGCTAATCTGTGAACCACTTCTTGGTCGGTCATTAATATCCATCTAAAAAATAAAACTGTGCCTAATTTAAATTACTTTTATTTATAGCCAAATATTCGTCAAGAGCTGCCGCAATCTGGGGTTCAGTCCGGGGTTCAATCTGGGGTTCAATCTGAATGGCTTACTGATCAATTGGCCAACAGTAGTAAGTAGACAGACTTATGTAGAGTTATGTTGGGATATTCTAATTAGGAATTTTTTCATTAACGCATAGGTTATATCACTTTAACTCTAACTCATAAAGTAGTCAGGGTCGTATAGTAACTTGCTGTATTTCTTTTAATTTAAGTTATGTAATATGATTCGGTATTAACGATGACAACTGTTCCGTTTACAGTAGAAAAAGCTGGCCCGGAATATTTAGATGAAGAGTATCCTATTTTTGACTTGGGACGAAGACAGTCCGTAGCTGGGTAAGGCTGTAATCATTATTCTGACTCCATATGGTTATAACATATTGCCGAGAAATGAAATATTATAATAATATCCTATACTATTTAATGTAAAATACTATCGAAGTAAAATTTCTATTTCTTCCATTAGTGACACCGCCAGTAACGCTGAGGATAGCCTTAGCGCAAAACTTGCACCACAAAACCAGACATCAGTTGGAGTTAATTCCTAGAAAATCGCACTGAACTTGCCTAGGATGGGATATGAATTCATCAGACAGTAGTCCATTTAAACTTAACAATTTTATGCATAATCTTTGCTACAGGAAAGCTGACATAATACAAAAATCAGACGAATTCCTGTATTAGGTAAAGACTGTAGAATGGAGTGCCTATGAACTCTAATTCATTACAATTGTTGTATAATATTTCGGATTAGTCTTGTATATAAAACATTACTCCTTAGGTAGACAATTTAAAATATTGATACTTCTACCTGTGTAATATAAATTCATATAATTTTATATTACTTGGATCAGCTTTGCTTGTAATGAATGAAGGCTTAGTAGACATAGATAGAGATATTTACAATTGATAACTAGTTGAGTTCCTTCACTGTACATTTTTATATAACGCTTTTCTTAAGGAAATGCTTATTTTTTTATACGATATCCATGAAATTGAGTAATTTAAATAAACAATTTGGCAGCTAATATTAGTTTTGTGATCTATAAATCGTGAACTGATTTAAACATCTTTTAGAATGGGTTTAGACTTAGCGCTCGTACTGTAGATCCATTTATGACAAATTTAATATTAATCCTCATTCAAGGCTAAAAATGGCTTAGGTTCATCTACTTTTGACATCTGATATATCAAATTACTTTAATTCTTTTATGCTTGACAATGCCGGATAAAACTAATTAATTTACCCGTAATCTCTTTACCCAAAACCCATATCATTAATAATTTCAACATCAGGATGATCACAAAACTTGAAAAACAGCTTTAGGATTTTCTCAATTCTACAATCATTGATGATTAATTATTAAAGATAGGAAATGAAGCATGTAGTCTTGAGATTTTATTATTGCTTGTTATGCTTAATATCAATATACTCGTGTAAATAAATTATCATGCTAGTGTATAATACTTATCCATCTACACTGATGCTATAGTATTCTAGTAAACTACGGTACTCGATCAAATTAAATCATAGAGAATTCTATCGCGTCTACAAGTTTAGTTTATAGTTTCTACGTGCTGTTTAAAGCACTAACGATTACCAATGGAATGAAAAAAATTGAATCACTTCGAAACTCTATTGATCTTTCCTATGATTAGTATATAGATGGCATTTAGGAGCTAGCACAATCAGAGAAACTGCTTTAATCAATCCAAACTGACTTCATTTTGCCTAGAAGAATACTCGATAAATTCTTCCATCATGGTAATCGTATTAGGATTATTCAAGTTTAAGAAATGAACTACTTTAATCCCAAGTTTCCAATATTATTTGCTCTACTGCTAATAATTGCATTGCAAATAATAATTCAGTCAGTATAGTCTACTAGCCTTGTTCTTATTAACCAATTATAAAATTTGTCACTTTTCAATACCCCGAATTAGAGAAACCTGTTGGATTGTACTTCAATCCCTATTTCTCGATCCAGTTTTTTGGCTGATAGAACAGCTTTATTGCTGTCTTCTATAGTAATTAAACATTAATCATACGGAAATACCTTTTGGATTAATCAGAGATTAAGGTATTGAATTTTAACTATGATCACGATGCTTTATCCAAGAGGTTAAGCAATTAGTATATTTTGATTCATACCTACGCTAGAGTTGACTAGATCGTCTAGCAGAATATTAACTTATAGTAACATTCTACTGCCATAGTTTGTCTATTTAAACGTATTCAATTACTATAAGTTTCTTTCGTGAACCATTCATGAGCAATGCAAATATGATCTATATCCAGATACTAGGAGGAATTTTACCTCATACCTCCTACTCAATAATAGCATGATAATAAATGTTGATTTTAGATGTTATTCAACAGCTGTTCCATTAAATGCCAGTCGACTGGATGATACAATTGGATAAACTCTGTATCATTTCCAGTAATCATTATTACTTCCAACCTCCATCTAGGAGTAAATGCTGCTATTCAGTACCATTCTCCTCTCTATCTGGTCTTTTAGTACCATCACGACGACGTTGACAATAAGATATTTAACCCAATCCAAAATTAATTATTCCTTTCTTAGCCATCTAGTTGTAGCCAAACCACTTGAATGACCTAAAAATTATCCTTATTCGGAAGAATTTTATAAATAGATGGAGATAACTACCATGGGTTATTAATGTCTTCTCTTATCGAATTTATGCTTGTTGTAGTTCAAGGTTATTGTGGTAAAAGACTTGAATTTTCGTATCATGGCCGGCATTAATAAATTAGAAATTAACGATATTATCGAACACTATATTGCAAATCAATTGCAAATTAAATTACAAGACGATGCATCTAAAAATTATGGAGTAGATAGCTTGAAAAGTAACGATCCAAGCGCTTACTACCAACTAGGCTATGTCTACCAATATGGACTAGGATCGACTAAAAAAGATGCCATGAAAGCATTTTATAATTATAAAATTGCGGCTGAAGGAAATCATCCTGGCGCTCAATATACTGCCTATCAATTATATGGTACTAGAGAAGGCGGCAGAACATCCGATTGTGTACGGATTGTCGATGAAGAAGAATTAATTCAATTAAAGTTACACATGTATCTTAAATCGGCGTCGCAAGATCCATGGTTTACCCGAGCCCATGACGAATTATGGAGTCATTATAAGCGCTCAAGTCATTGGAAAAGAGCACTAGAAGAAACTCGAATTAATTACTTGAAAAAATTACAGTCGATCGACCAGTTATCCAATCAAGAAGCTGGTCAAATCTACAACGAATTGGGTTATATTACCTTACAATTGACTAAATATAGTAATAACCAAGATTACAGTAAAGCGTTAAATTATTTCGAGCGTGGAGCACAACTTGGTAATTCCTCGGCTTATTTTAACTTGGGTGCTAAAATGTATCGTAATGGCTTAGGTGTAACTAAAGATCGGCATAAAGAAGAAGAATATGAGCGTAAAGCGGCGCAACTTGGCCATCCAAGAGCTCAATTTTATCTTGGCTGTTTGTTATTTGGCTATTTATCCGTTGGTCATGAAGAAGATTTAATTAAAGCTTATAAATATTTCAAGCAATCGTCCAAATATAATTATACCGTGGTCGGTTACTATCTTGGCTTATATAATTTACTTGGCATTGCTGGTGTTAAATCCAACGTCCAAAATGCTATTAAATTATTCCAAACTGCAGCTGTTGCTCATGACTATACCAGCGATAAAAGTAATGAATTAGCATTGCAAATTTTAGGCTTTATGTACGAGAAAGGCATCGGTGTCGGTATCGATTATTCATTAGCAGCGCATTACTATGCTAGTGCTGCTAAAATGAATTACTTTCCAGCGTATATTAAATTAGCAAAATTAGTAGAGAAGAAAAAGGTTTCTCCATCCTCATTTGATTCAGCTATAAAATTATATGATTATGCTGCTCGTTCAGATGATGAATCTTATTCTGGTCATGCAAAATATCGCCTAGGGAAAGTCTATACGAAAGCGGCAAGTACTTTACTGAGGAATTCCGAGAAAGGATTTCGATTTTTCGAAACTGCCATACAAAGCTATCGAAATGCTTTGGAAAAGCAATGGTTTAAACAAGTTCGCATTCATTACCACTTAGGTGTTATGTATATGAACGGATATGGCGTTAAGATAAATCCTGAACAAGCCATTGAGCATCTCAAGAAAGCCATGAGGAAAGCGCAAAAAACTTACATTCTATACGACAACCACTACGGTAGAAAAGCTAAGCAGAAGTTGGAAAAGCTAGTTCGTTCCATGCCCAATAAAGAACATATCCTGGATTCCATTAAAGATGTTCAATTTGTTACAAATCACGGACGTCGTGTTAGCAGTAGCAGTAGTAGGGGTAATTGCTTTATACAATTCAATTGGATGGTTTTTCGACTAGATTGCAAGAGTAGATTTGAGCATTCTTTCTGCTAAACATGATTTTAATATAATTTACGCCTAATTCTTTCTCACTATAGCGAAATCCAGTCGTAGTAGGTTAAACTAGATAGTATTATCCTTTTCCACGTTCAGTTTGAGAATTGAACGGACATGTTTACAAATTCATCACACCAGACCAATGATTCATTGATTTGCAGATTATCCATTAAATCAGTTAACTTACTGATTCATTTTGTGGTGTAAACGAAAATAAAAGTAAAATAGATTACTTGTGCATTTCCTATTAAATCGACCACTTGCATGATCAATTTTACCAAGAGAAGTTAGGGCAATATCTCATTAATCTTCTTTCAAATGGATAGCTCAGCTGTCAAATACGTGCATTATCAATTTAGTACTGAAATGTGCAAGATTGTGCATACATTTTCTTTCAAATTGGTAGCTCAGTTGTCGACTATCGGTATTAGAAAACTGGTGGAAAAGTTAAATCGATTACCTACCCATTTTCTTTGATATTAGCTAACTCTACTGTCTCATTTTTTATTCATCTATTGTAGAAAGTCTCGTCAGCAAGGATAACTCGCTGAAAAGAAAATCAAATCAGAATTTAGCCTCGCGTGAAAGCAGACTAAGTGTTAATCAAGGTAATCCTTCTTCTATCATTTGAGTTGGAATAGCGTAATGCCTATATAATCAAAAGAACTACTTTCAAATTTATAACTACTGTTTATACCTCGATGGGCCGTTATTTATGATAGGAGTTTCTTTTATCATGTACTCGCACTGTAAACTCTACAAGTTTTTTAATATCGCTATATTGTCCATTTACCATTCCAATAAACATTCAAGGATTAGTATCCGTTTAAATGGTATTTCTTCTATATTCAATTAAAACTATTGCATTTTTCTTCGCTATGGTTAATTTAATGAGCAGGAAAATAAATGAATTATACTTTAATAGCAGTAATGGATCATTTAATCCAATATTTTTCTTGCCCTGGACTTATGATAGCCAATGTATCACAGAAATAGATACATTCCAATTCAGTTAGCTGGCATCATATTTAATGGATTATTGCTGTGTCTATCTCGTGATGACAGTCCATATTATATTAAAATAATCATTTTTATTACCTTCCCTATCCTACGATGACAGTCAATATCCAGTAGTAATTAATGAATTCTATTTCAAAGTCCATAACATTAATCTAAATTGTTTTATTACATGTCCTATAACGCGGTCAAAATCGAATAGCATTTAACCAATTCTATTTCAATTTCCGTGATACTGAACGAATAATTTTATTTAAATGTCTCATGACACAGTTAATATCGAATAACATTTAACGAATTCTATTTAAATATCCGTAATATTGAACGAATCATTTTATTAACTGTCCCATTACAACAGCTAATTTTATATACAATTGGATTGATTGCCTATTTCAAAATTGATCATCTTTTTCTTATATAGTCCAAAAAATATAAAATGACTCGTATATTGATGATATGGCTTTCTTTTAGACACAGATCTTAGTCTCCTATCACCGAATGAACATAAAGAAGACAAAGCCAGTATTCGAGGTCTTGCTAAAATAAATAGCACGTTTAGCTTAAGTAAAGTATGACTATCAATTTGCTTAGAAGGTATAATTGATACGTCAAAGGATATTTTAGATCAATCTTATCGTTTAGATAGCGCAAAAGGATGATAGTTTCTAGCAATACTATGCTCAGTCCAGCAGTATATTTGCCAGTTTAAATATACTTTAATTAGTAAGCTTTAGCAGATATTGAATTAGCATCTTTAGCCATCCGGTAAAAATGGCTAATAGTTGATCGATAGATTGAAAGCGATATAGTTAGCCTACTGAATGATGTTTATTTGGACTTAAAATAATATCAGCTCTACAAAGTATCATAATATTTTCATTCTTCTTACACCTGTCTAGGAGAAAAAAGTAGCAGCACATTAGATGCTCCTAGCTCTAATAAAGCTTCATCGAAAGATAAACGACGAAATTCTAGTATGTTAACTATCTTCTATATTTTGAAATCATCAGAGTAGCTAATGGAGTGATCATTATAAGTATAATTAAAATAGTAATTCAAATTACAACAATTTACTAATCCCACTTTAACCTCTCTGATTATTTTATCTTTTATCTGATCATTAGAAGCATTATTAGTGTAATGTAAATAGTAATTTAAATTACAGCAATTTTCCAATCCTTCTCTAACCTCTCTTATGATATTGCCTTTCATCGTTTTTCTTCAACAAGGTGTCGATTATGCCAATTTAGAAGAATTTAGAAATAAAACCGAGCTCAAAATTCAAGAATTCAAAAGTAAAATATCACAACTGGAAGGTTTGTACAAAACAACTCATAATTTACCCCTTCATTTTATCCGGATATCCTGATATCCTATGGAATTATTCATCGAACTTTGAATCCCGAGAATACTTGTTGCCAGCATCAATGATTTGAATCGAATGCTAATATTTTATTATGTTTATGATATATCAAAAATTGGAAATACTAGCTGAAAGGTCTAAATTGGCTAAAGAAAAAGATAAATTAGCAGAAAGTGTTCAATATTACCAGAGTAAAGTTAATGATAAAGAAAATGAATTGCGTTATTTGCAAGGTTAGTCTGCTTGCTACTGGTTATAAGTGAGTTAAATTTATATGATAGGCCATATTTAGTAGTTGATGTAAATTAATTCTTATACCTTGCAGTATATAAATTAATTATTTCGATTTGAGTAAGAATCAGTTAAAAATCTCAAAAGCAGTTCTGAATATAAGCTTTCCAATGATTTAACGCTAAATTTTTAAGTATCTCATTAATCAACTTAGCATGGAAATGATTTTCAATTTTTAAAATATATATACAAACTTATGACATATTAGGGCAGCAAAGAGGATAATAGATTTATAATTTAAGTGACTATGGTTTCACAGTGAGGTAAATACCAAGTGCTAATAACACAATTATTTACTCATACACCACTATAGATCGAAATGACGCATTAGCAAAGAAAGCTCATGATGCACAAGTTAAGACGATTGAGCTAGAAAAGGAAATTGAGCACTTTAAGACAGAGTTCGAAAGCGTTAAAGGTAAGCTAAAGCACAATATTGGTCAGCAAAAGAAGTACATAACTGTTAGTTAGGTAGTGGCTATCTTTCACAAAATCTGCTCTTAACTTAAATTAAAGTATCGTAAAGTTTTATTACAAAATCATCCGCGGGCATATCTCTACAAGCTCTCATTAACTAGTTCATACTTTCGCGGCATTTAAGCCTAGAGGTTAAGCTAAAGTAGAATATCTATGCAAATTACAAATTCCTATAAATTAGTCTACATGTTAGATATTAGTAACGATATGCAAGCCTAAACGTTAAGATAAAGTAGAATATTATTGACCTATCCTAAGAGAATTTACATCAGTTAACCCGTAGTAGCTATCTTTAATAAAACCAGTGTATACTCAAAGTTAAGCTAAAGTAGAATAAAATTATGAAAACAACTATTGAAGTTATTATTAGTTGACAACTATCTTGGATACAATAGTATTACGAAGAATAAATGGTTATGAAGTAGTAAAGATTTTCCTAAAAATCACAATTTATACACAGTACTGCGAATAAGGATCATGATTGATATTAAATTTGTTTACCTACTTCGCTTTATATGAATACGGGCTATTTTATGACTTTTTAATTTACTCATTTAGTGGAAAAGGAAGCTTTAGCCATTAACTTGCGTACAACAGAGCAGAAATTGGCTAATAAAGACGAACAACTAGTTACGTTGTTGGCTAAACTAGAAAAATTAAAAGGTATCAGTGAAGCTAAATTGGGCTTATGATTAACACTTGTAAACAGGATATTCTCCTTGCTGTACTCCACTTAGTGGCTATAGGTTATTCTACTGCATTAAGATTTTGAAAATGCCTTAATACTAACTATAATTTTTACTTGCTGTTATGGTTTTTAAGGCGAGAATAAAGCTCTAAATAATGGCAAACTAGCTCTCGAAAAGAAAGGTATTGAGTATAATACTCAAATTAAAGAATTAGGCAGAAAGATTGTAACATACGAAGAAACCATTAATAGCTTAGACGTGGAGCTTAAAGAGCTGCAAAGTAAGATTTCTTATTACCCAATCTTAAAGGAGCAAACGTCTGCTAGCCCTGAGATTTGCACAATTCAGTAGTCCATTTCGCGAAATAAAACAAATATATATTTTAGCATTGTACTGTAGATTGACAAGGAATCACGTTTTTAATAGTATAAAGAATATTTTATCAAAATGGATATGGCTGCATAGATATAACCAACAGTTGCCATTCCTGAATATATTTGTAGTTTATTCTCCAAATTTTATTTTAAATTCTATTTTTATGTAGATGAAAAGAAATCCATGATGCAATTACTAAAAGAAATGGAGGCAAAGGATGCTGCTAAAGGCGAGAGTGTTACTGCAATTTTATCACAAATTCAACTTTTAAGTGGTAAAGAAACTACCTGCCAAATTTTTATTGCCCATAGATATTCAATTTTTTCATTTATATGCTATCAGGATTATGGCTACTACAAATTGCTTGTTCCTCGTAGTCCTGAATTATAATTCAAAATCTATTTTACAGGGGATAAACAGTCGCTAGAACATGAAAAATTTAAGCTTCGGGAAGAAATATCATCCAAAAGCTCTGAAATTGATCAATTAAAGAACAGAATTACAGAACTAGAGAGAGTTAAACGAGAAGGAGAGCGAGCTATGAATAAATTAATGGGTTTGTAGTTAATTTGCTGAAAGATTACTTTTTTATGAATGATTTATTGAAGGATAATTATAACCAAAGTAGAGAGGAAAAATAATTCGTCAAAATTAGCCATGATCTATAATACATTGTGTAGAAAAGTTATACAGCTTTTACTATAACTTCTGCCATAACTTAATAACCAAATTTCAATAATTTGCAGCTGAAAAAGATAAACTCAACAAGAATTTAGAAGCCATTGAGACCAAGTTAAAAGATAAAGATACCGAATTAAATGATATGATGCAAAGAATAGTCCAACTGGAAAGTGAGTTACTCTAAATATAAAGAAGTAAAAAGATTTTTAGTAAGATTAATATACTATTTGAAGTTTATCATATCCTTTCAAGAATTTTATATAAAAATAACGATGAATAATGGACTAACTAAATTCTAATTGAAAATATTTACTCTACCCTACGGATAAAGATGAGAAAAAAGCTGTAATAGTAGAAAAAACCAATTTATCGGAATCATTAGCCAAAGAATCACTCATGAATCAAACTTTACAAGAAGAATATGATTTGATGAAGGAAGAATTGAAGAACTTAAAAGAAAATGTTATCCAATTAGAAAGTATAATATTGATTCGTTGTGAAATATTTTGACAAAATTACTTTGCCTTAGTATACAGAATTATGATAGAATGAAATATCCAAAAAATGATAGCATGAACAATTTATATTTGATAAGATTGCCTTTAATCTATTTTGGATAGTCCATTTTTATATCTTTTCTTGATTATATCCTTATATCAAGCTCAAAAGCGGATAGCTGAAGATTTGGTTCATAAATTAGAATCTGAAGCTGAAAGTAAAGAAAGCAATACGACGGAGTCAACAGAAAGTAATTATTGATATTATAAAGTCTATTTTAGATAGGAAATTGTCCAATTTTAGCGCCTTCCTATTAGAGTTATAATAGAATTTAAAGCATAATATACCTTTAGTTCATTGTTGGAACACACATAAATTCTACTTCAAGTTATTAACTGTAAATAATTTACATCTATACTGTAAATTTTTTCTTGTTATTAAAAGTGTCTTTAGCGATTGCCTAACACAATTTTCGCATAATATTCGCTATAAAGTGCTAAAAAATGCTATTTTATAGATGGATGGTATCATTAGCTTGTATTAGACTTAATTTTAAGCAAACACGATACTTTTAATCACTGTATAGAGGAAGAAAGTCGTGCTGCCGGAGCACCTTCTATGAAGATTATTTTAGGTATGATTGTAAAATGCACTTACTAAGACTTAAATTTTAACTTGCTGATTGTTGGGGACTATTTTAATCCACTAGGATTTGTGATTTTTATTAGTCATTTTGATGCTTACTTATTGTATTAGTACTGAAGTATCGGTCATGATAGCTATACTTATGAAAACTGAAAAAGGCTAAAATTTAGAGCTATGAGATAAATCTGTAATTTTGATATTGATCTATCTTTAAGGATCTATATTAGTCATTTTAGGCGATTATTTATTGCACTAGTTTTGTTACGGTAGCTACGCTTACGAATATTTAAAAGGCTAAAAATATTGCTATAGTATAAGCTATATCTTTAATGCATGATCTACTTTTTAAGGATCCATACGGCTTATAAGCTACTTTATACTTAGAATAGGGTTGTTGCATACGTGAATCTAAACTAAAATTACTAATACTTACTGTTAAATTCTAAGTTATAGTGTTGGTCAATATGGTCTCATATCGGTTACTTTTATGGAGAGCTGATTATTAGTTAATGTTAATTCATTCTTGCAAAATTGATTTGTTCACTCTTGGATATCAATTGCAGTTATGATTGCTCGACATTTATCGCTAGCGTATAATTTGCCATGATTGATCGAGGAGTCAGTATTTGATGTAAATACTATATGATACAACAATACGCATTTTATGCTTAAAGAGTGCAGCAAAATAATTGTACGATGCACGAAATGCTAGATGTAATAGCATAAAATTGGACGAGTAATTGTAATAATAGTATTAATTATTTACTTTATCGAAACTACAGAAGCAGAAGAGTCAACATCGTCTTCCGAAAACCAACAAGGTAATTGCGAAAGAATAAATAGTTTGATCATTTTAGGACATAAATTGGCATGATATTAGCTAATTTAAAACGCCCATACTTTGATTATCCTAGAATTTTTACTTTCATAATTTTAACTTTTTTAAAGAGTTAATTTATTAAATGGGTCTACCCTTGATTCTGAAATTTCATTTTCTCCGCGATTTTAACCGTATTGAAAAAATTAATTAATTTAATATATTTATACATTGATAATTCTGAAACTTTATTTTCAAAATTTTAGCCAATCTGACGTCGAACATATCTATGTTTTGACGATTTTTAAAATTCTACTTTCATAATTTTTAACCATTCTGAAACGTCGATTTATGGAAGTTACATTACAGTATATATACTTTGATGATTCCAATTTTTTTCGTAATTTAAGTGATTCTAAAGTATCAATAATTTTAGCAATTCTGATACATCGATTTACCTAAGTAAAAGTATCTATACTTTGATGGTCCGAAAATTATATTTCATAATTATGACCGTTTTGAAATATCGATTTATTAAAGATATAGCAGCTATACTTTGATGATTTAAATTTCATTTTCGTAACTTTAGTGGTTTTAAAGTATCGATGATCTTAACTATTTTGAAATATCGATTTACTGAAGAAACAGTATATACTTTGATGATCTGGAAATTACATTTTATAATCTTAACCATTAAGAAATATCGATTTACTGAAGATACAGTATCTTTACTTGATGGTTCTAAAATTCTAATTCTCTGATTTCTAATAATAAATCAGTAAAAGTTCGACGACTACGATTATCAGGCATGGATAACGCCACTGGCTTGCCATCAGAAATGTTGACTGTGACTGGATTATTGCAACGAAGAAATAGTTTTGATTTTCCCAATGATCAAGAAGTAGGCTTAGCAGCTATGGAAATGGGAGAGCCTAATATTGATAGTACTAAAGGAATTTATACTGAAGTTGGAGTGCAATGTGAGTTAGGTAAAAGTACATTATTACGATTATTACAAGGGCCTGAGACATCCGATGCTATTGCTGACGATAAAACTCCACTACTTGCTAACTCCAAACAAAGTAGTAGTGTGGCATCCAAATTGCCGTGTTGTGCAATTATGTAATATTTTTAATGCCTATTCACTATTCAATAAATTGAAAACAACTAGAATACCAACCTAATCGACAAAATGACCTAGATGATCATGTCCAACATATAATATCATTCCTTGCATACGATAATTTTTCGTCATTCGACATCGTTAAGTTAATTTGAATACCGGTACTAATTTAAATAGCTAAACTATCTATCATTTTTTTATTAATTAGAATTAAAGTATTATTATTGATGACAGTGTGATATTTTGACGCCATCTTGCTCTTTACCTTTGTAATTCTTAGCACAAGTTCTACTTTATTTAGAATTATTTTGCTGTATCGAGATAGATGATCTCGAGTTTATTTATACATAGTATTGAAGTACTCAGTCTAATCTTGTCAACATCTTAGGAGTAATTGTACTGTATGTTTTTTAGCCTCTTGCACATGCTATATTACTATATCTGAAGCTGAGTACCCCCCTGTTTGCAATTTTATCTATTTTAAATGATGATATTTTTTATTTTATGCTGATATTTCACTCATGAATATTCTACCTACTTAATCGATTATAATCATAAAATTAAGCGGTATAAATATAGAAATATCTGTACTTGATCAATTAATGACCTTAGTCCTTTTTATGCAATAATTTTAGCTACTACTATCTGCGGCGATATTAAATATGAGTGGTTAATTATATTCATAAGCGACAATTCAGGATATTATTTCTCAGTTAATCCCTTTAGGTGTTTGTTAATAAATAATAATTTAATTCCATTGAATGGTATATTTCTGCTTTGGGTCAAGATTCCCTATTGCTGAATAATTTTGAGCTTTTCTCCTTCACAAGAGACGGTTATAATTTGAGTTATAGGCTTTAGTCTTGATGACATAGAGACTAATACGATTCTTGGATGCAATTTGGTCTTAAAATGTGTAGAAAAATGACTGAAGAATTTAGCGGATTTTATTGACGCCATTTCTCTCTTAAAGGAGAAAGTGCGTTCTTGAGCCGTATGATGTTGACTAATTTGATTAATAAATGTAATATGAAGCTGCTATAAAATTGTTGAAGACTTTTGCTAGAGTTTAGGCTAAGATTAATTTGATTAATAGAGTAGATGTGATAAAGATCTACTACAGGAATGATGGAAAAGTTAGGAGCTAGGCTAACGTGCTAAGATTAAATTCGATGGATAGATGTAATAGAAATCTACTACAGGAATGATGGAAAGTTAGGAACTAGGCTAATGGATGAAGATTCATTCAGTTAATAGACATAACAGAGATCCAATACAGGAATGATAGAAGAATTTTTCTATAAGCTAGACTGGCCAAGATTAATTTGGTTAGTGGATATGCTATCGATCTGCTAAAAGAATAATGAATAAATTTTGGTAGGAGCTAAGGGGCTAGCATTAATTCAGTTAATAGATGTAATACAGATTTGTTATAAGAATGGTGGAAGAATTTTACTAGGAGTTAGACTAAAAGGGCTAAGGTTGATTCGGCAAATAAATGTGCTATAGACCTACTATAAGGATGATAGAAGAGTTTTCCAATTTATTCATAAAATAAAGCTAACCTGTTGGTAAAGGCATCAAAAATTTTAGCTATATTTCTAAATATTGACACTAATTATTAAAAATAGAACTTAAGTTTTAAATTCTATCCAAGCAAAAGTGATTTCATAACAATCTTGCCATATTTTAAAGTTTAATCGAGAATCAGTAGCTAACGAAGCGAAAATAAATAGGATCGGAATTCAGGTTATTTCGAATTGATATTTTATGAAACTAATCAGCGTCTTCATCGTTTGAATTATTGTTGACATGGCGCTTTTTAAGATTTTCCCCTATCTCCAGGTATCTGCTCATACATTCCTCCTAAAGTAAGGCCAATTTGGGATGGATAGTGTTGAAAATATGAGTAATGGAAATTTTTAGCGAATTATACGACACTGAAAATAGTATTAATTTTGAGTGATGATTGCTTACTTTAGTTTTCTGGGGCACTAGCATTGAGATTAAATCCCATCGATCTTCGATTTCTTCCGGATATTCTTTCAGTGCTTCTTCCAGTTGATCGCTTTGTAGTGGAGACCATTGGCTAATTTTTTCCTCAGAGTTACCCATTTGGGTGATGTTGGCTATTTCAGCTTCTTCTTTTTTGTCATTTTCAGATGGTGTATTTGCATTTGGAATCTTATCGGTTACTAAAAGCGCAGAAAATTGTAAACTAAACTAAATATCAAGGTCTAGTTCTGTTCAAGAAATTGCAGCAATCTCTTTAGCACTCATTGGCTAAATGTTACTAGACATAGCTAGGTTGAAGTTTTAGCCTATTTCAATTCTAGTTTAATAAGATCGAAATAGATGTAGTATTACTGTCATAATTCATGTGTAATGTATTTGTATTTGCAATCTTGTCGGTTACTAATAGCTTAGGAAATTGTAAACTGAAGATTAAAGTTTATATCTGCGCAGCCAATTATCGCAATCTCTCCAGTACTCATAGGATAAATGTTGCTAGACATAGCTACGTTGAATTTTTTGCCTATTTCTATTCTAGCTTCAGAATATCTAAGCAGAAGTAGTAATAATAGCGCAGCGATAGTAGTTTTCAAGCGAACCTGTAGGAGATTTTATTTTACCAAGACTCGATTTCATTTTTTGAGCCATAGTAGCAACCTAGAACAACGGAATGATATCCATATTATTTAATTATTTTTTTCTACTAAAACTGAGATAATTCTTATTAAGAATATGAGAGAAAATTTTTAAAGTGTAACCTGCGAAGATGGACGATTCATTTCTTCTCCAATAGTTTCCCACCGATGGCGAGTTCCACCAGGATATTTCTTCATTAGCTTTGATAATGTTACAATATCATTATCGGTCCATTCCTGGAAAGAAATTGAAATATCTTGATTAGAAGTGACTATGTCTTCACTCATTGTCAACATAAACTTCTCCAATGCTGGATAAACTGTTCCATTCTAGTAAGCAGCCTAATAACGTAAGCCACTGATCATTCATTCATTTCTAGCCCTCCATTTAGCGATCAAATTAACAAGTATTGCAGAGCATGCATCCATTTTTGAGTCTATTTTGATTCTATTGCCAATATCAGCCTACAACTTGATAGGGATATTATCCTCTGTTAGATCAAGAGATCAGATCTACCTTATTGACAATTGGGCTCTTTTTTACAACAGCTGGTGTCGAGCTTGCTACATTGGATTGCGGCGCTTTCTCAGGCTTTACGTTATCCGCAACAGTGGCAGTTAATCTCTTGCTATTAGAATGATTGAATGATTCTCCGATTTATTTTCAATCCGCTGCTTCTTTCTCCTTCTACGATCCACTACATTGAATAGCATTGAGAGAAGGTAATCAACATTTCATCGTCATCAATCGAGTAGACGATTATAATAATATCGTCAACGAGATTATAAATTAGAAATGAATTTTGTCCAGTTATGGCGATTCATGAATGCTACAGCGGTATGCCTTCGCTGGCTCTTGTTGCTTAGCTCTCATTCCTATCTTATCCCGTACCTTGGATATCTTCATCTTCTTCTAATTTCTCCTTATTTCGAAAAGATTGAATTGTAGCCACAATATACTCTCGATGCTCGGGCCATGACTCGTAGAGCCATTTGCTAAAATAATAGACTCGATAAGGCAATGAATCATCCAGTTTGGGTGATTGAAAGACTTCTATTTTCAGAAAAAATTTCAAGTATTGATAGGTAGATATTAGAATAGTGATGAATGATTTCATGGCAAGCGATAGGTTGTATTAATCATGGATGGAACTTACCATAGTAGTTGGCTTCCGCAAGGCGATGTTTGGCTTTCTGCTTGGCTTTTCTTTCTAGATTTTTCTGTGTTGGCTGAGCCATATACTAAAAGGACGATCAGAATTCCTGAATTAAACCGTTTCAAATCCATGTTGAAGCTTTAATATAGTGGTTGGATGTCAGTGATTACAAGTCAATAATTAATTCTTAATATCTGGGATCAGTTTACATGCAGAGTTGAGCGGAAAGTAATGTGACTACTGTTTGTGAATAGGTGTTTAATCCTTCGCTTACAGCAATCATTATAAAATTCAAGGTAAAACAATTTCTATCTAGCTTAATCTTTTACAGAAATGGAGGTTCGAGAAATGACTTACAGTCACCATAATAAGAAGAAACTGTTTATGAATCTGTGCTGAATCTTTCACATAGAGCGACGATTAAAGGCAAAATATCAATATCTTATACCGCAAATAAATCATGTTTAACGTGAAAGCAGCTATTGCTTGTGAATCCTCGTTTCATCTTGGATATGGAAGGATGATTACAAGAAAAAAGAAGCTTATACAGGAAGTAGAGCACACTAAAATAGGATAAAGTATGGATGCATTTTTTTGATGGTATCTTTCGCATATATTGGTGATTTACAAGTAAAAATAACTAGTGCTTTCCGGGTCTACTACACGACTCGAAAGTCAATCTTGCTTAGCAAGAGAGCCATGACAGTCTGCTCTCCTGATGCATTGATCACACTAGAAATGGGCTAAAATAGGACGGAATAAGCTTTGGTTGACAGAAAAATAGTACAGAAAGTTACCTGATTAAATCGCTTGCCAAAGTAATCGCTCCATAAATAGATCCAATGACTGATTGTAGTAATAAAAATCATGAAAATAATAAATTCAATAAAGCTCATCTTTCTGGCTCTTCTGAGATAGTAAACGGGTTCTTTCCAGTCAGGAAGTCCATCTTCTAATATTCTATCATAGCTGGATGTATAGAAAATGATAAAAATAGAAAATGAACAACTTATTCTACGCAGGATTTCTTCAGCAAGAATGCTAATCTGTTCATCAATTCTCCATGGAACGAGAGGAAAGAAAATGACAAATATCGCCTTGACGACAAGAAGGAGAGCAAGGGGCAGAATGATCAATAACTCCTAAACCCTAGTTTACTTCTAGTTTAAATCCATTCTCCGTGTAACGATAAGAACTGAAAATGGACTTTCTTAAAATGGCAAACACCGCATGGATAGCATAATTAAAGGAGAACAAGGGGCAGAATGATCAATGTCTCCCAAATCCTAGTTTACTTCTAGTTTAAATCCATTCTCCATGTAACGATAGGAAATGAAAATAGACTTTGATAAAATGACAAACACTGCATGGATAGTATAAGTAAAGGAGGACAAGGGGCAGAATGATCAACATCTCCCAAATCCTAGTTTACTTTTAGTTTGAACCTGCTCTCCATGTAGCGATAGGAAATGAAAATGGACTTTGATAAAATGACAAACACGGCATGGACAGTATAACTAATTTAAGGGAGAGCAATGGGCATTTAAATCAACATCATCATGCTCATAAAGAGCGATCTAGAGTTAGCTGGTGATAAAAAGAAACATCATGGCTACTCTTCGAGTGCTAGGAGAGTCATTAGATAGAGTAGGTAGAGATTTTTCGATTAGGAACTATCCTTAATTTCCGCATTACTTTTATGAAATGATTAACGGCTTCTGCTGGACTAAGCGATAGCAATTGACGTCAAAAAAGATGGCCAGAATGAGACGTTGACAGAGAAAAAATGATTGTCTATTTTTGGCCTAAAGTTACTCATTCTCACTCAATCCTCTTGAAAGAAATAGAGCTAGCAGAAGATAAAAGTAATTTCATTCTCGAGTTATGTGATAATACTGTGATGTGAAATTCATGCTGGTAGTTTAGTGATCCATGGCAGACGAGAGTGAAGGACAACGGCAAAGAAGTTTATGATGTTCATTTTTCAATTCTAATATCCATGATGGATGAAAGCTTTATAAAAAGTGGAGAAGAACTCCTTGCACACTGGCTTAAATAGGACTAAAAGCTGCTCCATTGCATTGAATGTCAATGAGATGGAGTTGATTTTCAATCGCTATTGACAAATTGGACGCCAATTTAGCCTACTATTTTTTCTACTACGTGTGAACAAATAAAATGAGGGTCGATGAATTAATCACATGAACTTGTAGACTTGGTAGAGTAAATAATTAGACTTTATATAAAACACAATTAAGAAAACAAGATGAAAATAATACGACTAAATAGCACTGAAATGGGAATAAAATCGTTGAAATAGTCCGTTATGGTAAGCTTCTACAGAAATCGCAATCAAGCCAATAAGACGAAAATCATGGGAATCAATGATACCGAAATTTTAATCCATAAGGTTGGACTAAAACCCTTAATTATTGACGGTAAGCTTAAATATATAGGCGATGAAACAAGATGGAAATAATAATTTATGACAATTTCAATCGATGAATATTGGTTGAATTAGTCCTTGATGGTAAGCTTATAAAAAAGTGATCAAGTTAACGTGATCCATACGATTATAACGATCCATAACGTTATCCATAAGATTGGACTAAAACCCTTGAGTTAATTATTGATGGTAAGCTTATAGAAGTGATGAAGCAAGATGGAAATAATGGGACTTAATTTAGGACAATTTTAATCGATTAAATTTGGTTGAATTACTTCTTGATGGTAAACTTATAAGAAGTGATCAAGTAAGCGAGATGGAAGTAATGCGACGAAAGGAAATCAGATCAAACTGTTGAATTATCCCTTGATGGTAAGCTTGTAAGAAGTGATCAAATAAGCAAGATGGAAATAGTAGAACTGAAGGAAATGTAGAATCAAACTCTTCATTGAATTAATCTTTGATAGTTAGCTTATAAGGAGTGGTTAGCAAACAAGATGGAAATAAGGTACCTGAATAAAATTGGAGTGGAACCGTTAAAGTAGTCATGCATGGTAAGCTTGTAAAAAGTGATCAACAGACAAGATGGAAATACTGTATCTGAATGAAATCGGAGTGGAACTGTTGAAGTAGTCATTCACGGTAAGCTTGTAAGAAATGATCAGCAAACAAGATAGAAATAATAAAACTGAATAAAATTGAAGTGGAACCATTAGAGAAGTACTGATGATAAGCTTATAAAAAGTAATCGGCAAACGAGATGGAAATACTGTAACTAAATGAAATTGGAGTGGAACCGTTGAAGTAGTCATTCATGGTAAGTTTGTAAGAAATGATCAGCAAACAAGATGGAAATAATAGAACTGAATAAAATTGAAGTGGAACCATTAGAGAAGTACTGATGATAAGCTTATAAGAAGTGATCAGCAAACGAGATGGAAATAAAGCGACTAAAAGAAGTTTCAATCAAACCGTGTTATTAGCCCTTCATGGTAAGCCCATAAGATCAAGCAAAGTCGATGGAAATAATGTAACTAAATGAAATGGTAATGAAACTGTTAAAGTAGTCATTGATGGTTAACTTATAAAAAGTAATTAACGAGATGGGAATAATGTAACTAAATGAAACTGTTGCATTCATCATTGATAGTAAGCTTATGAGAAGTGATGAACAAGCAAGATGGAAGTCATGGGACTCTATCCTATACAAATTTCAATGCCTAAAATAGGAATCAAATCGTTCTAGTAATCATTGATGGCAAGCATATAAAAATTAAATCAACGAACAAGATGGAAATGATGGGATTCAATCTGACAACAATTTCAATTCATAGAATTGGAATGAAATCGTGGAATTAAGGTAGAAATAATGCCACGCAATCTAGAGCAGATTTCAATCAATGAAATTGGGATAAAATCGTTCGATTAGTCATTCATAGTAAGCTTAGTTCGGGTAATTATTGATGGCAAGCTTATAGAAATAATGGGACTCAATCGAATCACAATTTCAATTCATGAAACTGAAATGAAACCGTGGAATTAAGATAGAAATAATTCCACGAAATCGATGAAATTGGGATAAAATCGTTCAATTAGTTATTCATGGTATGCTTAGAAAGCAACTATCATCAATCAATTAAGAAATAGTATAGGACAAGATCAAACTTACGATTTCCTTTTCTCGCGATCCGTTAAGATTTCTACCACCAGGGAGAGCTAGAAATAAAATACAAAAATGGAAACATTTCAATATCAGGCAACGCTGTATTAGCTTGTCTAAACTAGAGTGATTCGATGACTCGATTAGAGTAAGAAAAAAGGGGCCCACTCATTGATATCATCCAAGTATCCATAAAGACCTTAGAACTATTTTCCGCTTGAACTGGATATAATTTTAAAGGAATAACTTACATCCTGAAATACTTGTGTGGCGTTTTCATCTTTATTCCTATCTGGATGATATTGAATGGATAATTTCCTATAGGCACGTTTAATCTCACTCACGCTTGCAGTCTACATACAAGAAGGATAAAATATCCAATGAATCGATTGAAATAAGCACAACATAAATTAGGCTCAAGTCTATACTAAACGGCCATTTTGACTTAAAATCATACAGTTATAATGTGTTGGTGGACATGGTTAAGAAAAGGACTAAGAGAAAAATAAAAACTGCTGTATAGTAATGAGATCGTTAAGCTCAAGATGAAGAATTTATAGTTCTACCAAGCGGATAGCAATAGCAAGACAGGAGCTATCGTATAATATTCATTCAGTCACGTTCCTAATTACCTTTTCAACGGATAACATGGTATAAAAATCTTTACTGAGTCTTTCTACTAAATCAAACAGTTCAATATCTTTACTTCTCCATCCTCTCCATCCTTTGCCACCGTCAACGATCGTCCATTGCAGGCAAAGAGCTAATATCATTAGATGACAACCCAATCTAATATTGGCCATATTGTCAGTAATCGTGGACAGTAAAATTGGTTGGCAAGGGAATCGAAAAAATGAAGGAAAAAGGAACCCTAAGTCCCTTAAATGAAAGAATTCACGATCCTATTCAAAAGACAACCCAAGAGGGGGAGGGAGAAAAATGCCTCTTCCTAGTCTAACCTAATGGTATTCTATTTTCGCATTGTCCATGCCGTTATCCGTAATAAATTAACCTATGGAAAAAGCAGTTTATAGACCAGTTGGAGCCTTGCAATGCAACTTAAGACAATAAAGTTATTTGAAGGCCAACCCATTCTATTAATTGACTCAAATATGGAATAATAACTTGATCCATAATTCATAAGCTCTCCCTTTTGTCCAATCTTTATTATCCAAGAAAAGCAATAGTAAACTTGCTTTAAATGCTTACCCACAACTCGACTAGTTAATTAAAACATCAACATCGACTGGACAGTGTAAATAGCCAATCGGCAAAGAACCAATGGAAAATGTTGCCGTTTCAACTGGAATTGGTTATTCCTGTTGTAGTTCAACACAAGTGATCGAAAGGAGTTCAATAATGGATAAAATCAAATAACAGCCATCGCTAACATGGAGCAAAAGTAATTATACAAACATCATCAAATATCATCCAAAAAATCGCATTCAAGCTATACGTATAGATAGGCAGAAGCTAAATTGCTTTCGATGTATTCACAGCTACTTTAGATAGACATAACCGTAGAAAATAGATTGTTGAATTACTTTCTAAAGATGTTATCAGTCAAAAGTTAATGGATAAAGTTATTAATGTTTTCCATAGATGAAAGAAATGCTTGTATAAACTACAGTAGTTTGCTTGTAAAGTAAGCATTAGGCTATTGGGTAACATGACTAACTCACTTTGTAGTGGCACCATAAACCAAGAGTAGATTGATTCTTTAACAAAATTGTTCACATCGATGGATCATTGATCGGTTGTACACTTATATTTAATAGCATAATTATAATATTGGATAGTAACTTAGGTTGAGAGTAGATTTATTCACTTACAATATAGTTTACTTAAATGGGTCTTTGATCGGCTATACACGTCTAATAAATGGCATAATTAAAATATTGGATAGTAACTTATGTTGAGAGTAGATTTATTCACTTATAATATAGTTTACATAAATGGATCTTTGATCGGCTATACCCGTCTATTAAATGGCATAATTAAAATATTGGATAATAATTTAATTTGTATAGGCGCTATAAACGAAGAGCAGATTCGTTTACTTACAAAATAGTTCAAATAGATAGATCATGGAACAGCGATACACACCTATATTAAATAGCATAATTAAGATATTGGATAATAATTTAATTTTTAGAGGTACTGTAAACTAAGAGAAGATTCACGCATTTACGAAATAATTCATATCCATCAAT
Organism: Trichoplax adhaerens; assembly: GCF_000150275.1. Classification (NCBI taxonomy): domain Eukaryota; kingdom Metazoa; phylum Placozoa; class Uniplacotomia; order Trichoplacea; family Trichoplacidae; genus Trichoplax; species Trichoplax adhaerens. The sequence continues at coordinate 9,119,468 of NW_002060945.1, read as the reverse complement.
CCTTGATCGGCTGGCTCGACACGTATATTAAATAGCATAGTTGAGATATTGGATTATAACGTGGAAATAGAAGTGCTATAGACCAAGAACAAATTCATTCACTTACAAAATAGTTCATATCCATCAATCTTTGATCGGCTAGCTATATACGTATATTAGATAGCATGATTAATTAAGATATCGGATAATTTAGTTTCTAGAGGCGATATAAACCAAGAGCAAATTTATTCACTAACAGAATAGTCCACATCCATCCATCACTGATCAGTCAGTCATACATGTGCATTAATTAAGTAGATTAATTGAAAAACATGCTAATGATGAAGATAGTAGAGAATAACTAGTTTCTGGTCTTGAGTGCATTTAATTTTGTCGTATTAGAGAAATATTCATAAACTAAGAATATGCTGATTAGCTTAGAAACAGTTTAGATATATATGATGATTGATTTGTTGCCTAATCTAGCATGGGTTTCGTCAATAAATTAGATAAATGTCGTTTTATGACTAATTTAGTAAATTAAAAGCTTTTAATCAACTTGTCTAGAATGGCCCACCAAGACTTAACTTACAAGTATACATATAAGGTGCATGGATCATTGATATATTGCATAAATTGGTAAGACTATCATTTAAGAAATTAGATCAATAATTTAAAAGCTAATGCAGCTGATCATGCTATGCACATATGATTGAATATACATGCAGGTGTCTTTGGTTTCTTAGAAACATTTATACAGACGAAGTTCATATAATTAAATCGGTATAGGTAGCGTTAAAGCTATATGCTAGAGCTATTTCTGCTTGGCTGTAAAAACTATGTTGCGTCAAAACAATCACGATGAAATCATCATATAAAATATCCATTTCGAATCCAATGACTGTATACAACAGTATTATATAGCGGCAATAAAGCAGTCACTAGCTATTAATTTATCTCACCATGGGATGGATAATTTCAGAATTTCTTCAAATAAGTCCATTCAAATTTAAGAATGATGTTGCAGTTGAATCCTGTTATATATAGTACAATTCTTACCTGCATACTGGCCATCAATTTAAAAAGATACTTGTGCATGACTGGCATCAGTAAATACTACAAGTAGTTCGCTAGTACTGTAGCTGGGCTAATTCAACTTGATTTTCGACAATAACTAGGTAATACATTTAAAAGACAGTAGAGCTAGTAAGAAAATGTTGGATAATGGATACTTTATTTCTTAATTTTGGATAAACTTCGACCAAGTTCAAGAATTCTGTAGCTGAATAATATTAATAAGATACACACAACTACGCGTATTGGAAATATGGACATATAATTCTAGTTCAATTTCGAAAATTTTCAAATACTAGATAAGATCATGTGGATAAACATCTATCATTGCGTTTAAAACGCTTCCAAGCTAATAACTAAATTATTCTATTATATCAAATTAGTGCTTAAAGCATATGCAAAATTTGATCAGTTTAGGATCACACCCATGACACAGAAGGTCAAAGCAATAGCCGTTCTTCGTGGAATAGATAGCTGATACTGTAGTACAAATTGAGCGAAGCTATTTTTACTAGCCGCAACTCATGTATTAAACGAGTACAGTGACCAATTTAAGGACAATCTTGGCAATTAATTAAAGGTACCGGTACTAATTTCATGGCTAATTCCAAGGATACCAGTGTGTTCGAAATTTGTAACAGACTGTAATAACCTGATATAGGATTATACGTATACTTCAGATCTGACTACGTATAACAAAGACCATAAAATGGAATCATAATGACAGAGAAAAAGGATTTCCAAACTATTACAATAAATGACTGTAATATACAGTAAATGAACGTAACTATAACATATCTCTATATATGACATAAAATGATAATGATATATCAAGGATCAATAGCACTACCATCTCCTAAAAATCATCAGCAAGTTAACTTTATCATCATATCAAGATATGTATAGATTCGTATTGTAGGATGCTTAATCAAAACGCGAATAATAGCATAAAAATAAAAATTCTCTATATTATGAAACTAGGAAATCAATATTGGAAACCATAGCATATTATGATAAAGCAATCTCCGGCAATAATTAATCCAAAGTTTGTAATTGATATGTTGCACAACGCTATCCGTACTCAATGCTATCCATGAAGTACGTACATTGCTTTATTAAGAACATTATTTCCATCATTACTCAATACTCATTATAAATCTATATCACACATAATACTGCCGAGATAGTGTATAAGTTTTGATTTCAATCTTTAGAATAACTACGTCTACTCGCCCCAGGTTATTTAAACTGCATTGGTTAGTCAATTTTTCGATAAAATGAATTAAATAAGTCAGCTTTCTGGAGTTATTTTTAGTCGCTTCCTGTAAGTGTTTTTTCCATTGAGCTGGTCATTCACGACTTCATCATCATCATTATCATCCTCATCGTCGTCATCATCATGACGATGTTTTACACAATATTGTTTTTCTTTGCTGTTCACACTGTGTAGAGAGGTAGATTCAGCAATAGATTGACTATCATTGATGTTGGATTTTTCCACAGACCTAGCATTACCATCAGATTTCTTGCAAAATGTTGGTGGATCTTCTGCATATTTGACGATAAGTTTATTACCTATAGGATACTCGATACCGTTTAATTTTTCTCTTGCATAAGCAGCCATAGCTAGTGAGCAATAAGTTACGTATCCAAATCCTTTGGACCCTCCAGTTTGACGATTCAATTTAATTTTACATGATAACATGCCAGGTATAATATCAAATAAACGATGCAATTGTTCCTGAGTAACCTTGGTTGAAACAATCACAAATAGTCGTAGGCCATTTTTGGTACTGCCTCGATTTCCATTGGCTTTTACGCTATCCAGCATCAGGTTTTCAATCGTCTTTTGCGCTATAGCTGATGCTTCCACAGGCTTGCTTTCATTATCAAGGTAGGCATTTCGAAGTATAGATGGCAGGTAGTCTATAATGGAGAGATTGGCCAAATTGCTGGAGTTTGTTGTTTCACTATTAGCACCGTAAGATTGAGGTAATTTAGTGGATTTAGGCTCAGCTAATACTGCTCTAAAACTTGCGTCACAATTCTCGAGGGCAATAGCAGCTGCCGAAGCTTTATTAAATTTGACATAGCCTAATCCTTTACTTTTCTTCGTTGTATGATCTTTGACAATTTGGCAGTAGTCGATAGAGCCAAATTCAACGAATTTCTCTTTCAAATCTTCTTCCGTATAATCCCTAGGGCAGACGACAAATAATCGAGCTCGATCATATTCATCGATACAGTTACTTCTTCGCGTCGAATTCTTGGATTGTGCAATCATACACTACAAGGTGAACATAAGAATAGATGAGAAAATACTCTTAGGAGATATTTGAAGTGAAATTTTGATGCATTTTTCCTGATTAACAAATGATAATACGTGAAAGGTTGTAAGCTAGGTACAGTTAGTCATGTTAGAAATAGACTGGTCTATCGTACAGTAAATTATCTATTTGCTATCATTTGGTAAAACTCACAATCTGTACTTCATATTGCTGTAATTATAGAATAGGAGAAGATTACAATTAGGCATATAGGTGAACGAAGCGAAACCATTATGCATGGCTCATGCTATAGTAGGTTAAATGGTGAGCTAAAAACGTATGGAGATAGTTATATTACTACTGTAATTCATACAAGTCGAAATCGTCAATTCTACTCAGCTACTAACAGCATTCCTAGTCCTAGTAAATGGGAAAAGATCTCCGGTAAGCATGTACTTATTGGAAGTAAACGGAATTTGAACGCATTTTCATGACTAATGATAGGAGAAAAAGGATGAGCTTCAATGTGCTCATGTAGAGGTCGTTATTTATATTTATAATACGTCGCATAGTAAATTTTACTCGTCTATTAACTGTGTTTTCGTACAACTTTCAATCCATATTAATAACATTAATGGGAAAGAATCTCAGGTAAGCATGTCGGTAGAGTAAACGTAACTATTATACATTTTTATGGCTAGAGATAGGAGAAAAATTGGGAGTTTCAAAGGATGGAAGTAGTAGTGCAAAATAAAAGGTACATGTATGTACTACAGTAACTTCTACTCGTCCATATGCTGTATTTTGTACAACTCCCAATTCATGTTTAATATTAGTGTGAATGGAAAAGATCACAGGTAAACGTGTAGGTCAACAAAACGCAACTTTTAAGGAATCGCATGAGTAATGCACCAAGGAAAAAACTTTTGAAGCATTTTCATGACCAATGATGGGTGAAAATTGCAAACCGAATGGAGGCAGTCCTGTTAGCAAGACTAGTGAATGCCGTAGTGTAAATTCTAGTCGATAAACATTTATTGTACTTTGTACAACTCATAATTCATATTTAATATCAGTAGTCATGGGAAAAAGATATGGTTGTTCATAGTTGTTAATACGTAATACAGTCCGTCATTGAGACGGGATTCTACATCAGTAATTTATCGGTTGTAGTACCACTTTGGATCCAAATTGCCAATGTGATTCTATAGATCAATCCAATTTTCTACATGGAAATCGTGTGGTAGCCATGCCATCCAGTCTCTTTTTGACTATAGACTCAATCGGCTACAAGCTGGATTGGCAACAGCTTATGCAAAAACCAGTCGCCATAATATCAAGGGCTATTCCGAAAACACAGATAGTATTGACAAAACATCAAACTTAAAACCAATTCCATTCCATCATGTGGTATAGAGAAGTTCTACTCGAGCAGTTTACGTGCTGTAGTAGAGTCCCCAGATTTGAGAAAAATCGATTCCGGAGTCAATACTGTTTACTCTGGATATTTTTAGCCCTAGGGTACAGTGTGGACAATAATGTAACTTGTTTAATCATGGCTGTCGCTACTAAGCTAATACCTATCGAAGCTTAAAACACTCCTGCATATTACTGTGATTGACGGACCTTGGCGATCTACCTAGAAATTGGGAGAAAAATTCTCCAAGTAGTCATTTGTGTATTAAAAATGGATGCCAAAAGTAGACAGGAAGGCGATGCCATAGTACGCCATGTCAACAAAGACTGATCAAGTTGATTTGTATTGTAATTCATTTTTTTCCTCTCGCTTATGTACCCAGTGGTTTGAAGAAGAAAAGTCTTCAAGTCATCATACCCATAAGTCTATATATGTAAAAGTGGATGGCCAACTCGACTAGTAGTAAAGTGATGCCGCATGTTGATGAAGAAGAATCAAGTTGGTTTGTGCTTTAAACGATTGCACTGGCATATTGCTTTTACGCTATTACTACACAGTATGTTGGGGGAATAATCCTCTATATATTGAATGAATTGGAAGATATAGTTTGTACGACTGTATAAAGGAAGGTATTTGTTGTCTTGCAATTTTTCACGCTGTACAAATATTCGTCAACACTATTAGAAGTATTTTATACTAGGATTTGAATATTCCTTTTCCCTTTGTAGTTGGTAATGTTATGGATGTGGATAATTGAATTATTAAAAGATGATCCACTTTGATTTGAGCACAAGATGCGCTTGCTTGTCTACTGGATTGTATAGCGTCGCGTGAGGAATAGTTGTCGATTAGATGACAATGAATTAATTAAATCAATCAATACAATTAGCAACATGAACTTTGTCTGATGGTATTAATTCTAATTCTAATTATCCTCATTCAATATCTCCTACACTACAGCCTATTGTAGTAGAATAGGAATAATTTTCATGCCATGAAATATTTGGTACGCTAGTAGGATAATCGAGTACAGTAGAACCATTTGAAAAGAATGAATCAAAGCAAAAGCAGAAATCACTTGCCAGCAGTGTCTTCTTACTGTATTATTCTTGATCATCATCATCATCATAACCATTATTGATAGGTGATAAAAACATCACATCAAGAAGAAAAACAATAACATGGAGGACAAATACAACTCGATTTGTTCTCGCTATTTCTGTAACTAGCTTGCAATAGAGTCATCGTACAGTAGAATCGTTGCAAAAAGAATGATTGTAGACATTGAAAGTCTGATCGACGTACAAGTAAGTCGCTTAAGTTACAGCTTTGCTGGCGCCCATGTCCCACTCTTGGCTTGGATTTATCAATACTGTCCTTGCAATGGCGAATGATTGTTTGATTTTAAATAAAAACAAAAACAGTCACTGAATAAAATAATCTAACCCATTGAGTCAATAGAATGAAATTAATTAAAATGATCACGATCGCCTTTGCCATTGGAAATATTGATCAATAGGGGCAAGCAAAAGTAGATAGATGTATTTTCTTTTTCATCAACAAGGAAAACTGACTACTTGAACTGTAATACATGTCTACAGTCAGTTTGGCAGTCTACGTATAAAGTAAGAGGATAAAAATATACCATCAGCTTTGGGTATTCTAACCGGCCATGTTGGGCATGGAGGAAGAAAGAAGAATGCCATGTTGGTTAATAGAATGACTATTGTCTAGCATACAATAATCGAATTTCCCTTCAAATCATGTTGACATCAATAAAAATCAATACCTTCCAAGATGATTTATTAATCCATGGGAAAAAAAATTGCCTCTGCAACTGGTTTAAGCGTTCCCCTTAACCATTGACAGTACTCGATGGCAAAATGGATCGTTTGCAAGTTGTTAACATTATTGTCGTCGACCAAGAAGCAAGATACAATGAGGACATCGCCCAAGCCATCAATTAACATATGGAAACATGTTTACTATCATCAAATATTACCCAAGCTATCGGCCTAACAGGCCACCTTTTATTAGACGGTGCAAAATTTGCCTAGCGATAATACAACATGGATAAAATCAACACTTTTGAAAAGCGAGACTATTCTTTGGCTATTAATAATGAATGCATTGCGGTTGATAATGAGTTGACTTTACAGTAGTGTTGTAAAACAGCGAGATCAAAAATTGATTCAAAGTCTTTTTATTTCAGTCAGTGAGCAATTGCTGCCTCTGTTCGAGTGTTGTCTGCAGACTTTGGATGCCATGCGAGTACTCGACGATCATGATCGGGTATCGATAGCAAATCGATGGCATTGAAGAGTCGCATCCAGTTGTAAAAGATAGACAAATGGATGTGTTTTTGGGGGAGTGGATCAGCGGCATTTCGTGCGCTCCTGTCCATAGTCATTGCCACCGATGGTTTTCATCGGTGTTGCATGACTTGTAGGCATAATCTAGTGATAGACATGTTCCATGGAGGAAAGTATAGTATCAAAAAAGCATCTGTCGACCAATGGAAATAAACAAATCATTGAAATCCGATGGAACAAAAGCAAACAAATAAAAGTATAGGGACATCACCAATACGATCAACTCGCTCTCAAGGGGCCATAATCCAGCAATCAACTCAACTCCATGTAGAATTTCAACTCAGATAGTCATTGGATTAGTTGGATTTACTCTCGCATGATGAAACGATGAGGAAAAGTGCCATGATCAACATGACAGCAGTAGCCATGATGACGACAAAGCGCACGTCAAGACCCCAATGTTATTCTACCTCGGTAGTAAGGGTCCATTGGATATCTTGGATTTGAAGAGAGAGATTACGAACAAGGCGATTGGACAGTGTCTAACATTAAGCTTGTTGTCGTCGTTCAACATGGGCTATTCCATCGACTCGTAGACTGCAATACAGCAAGATGATGGCAATCCGTCTTCAATCCCTTCCACCGGATGAAAATGATAGCATGGACTTGGCGCATCCAGCAATCCATCATTGTTCATCGTATGGCAATCAATGAACAATTCATTTTGCAAGTATTTGGCTACCTTACCTTAAGTGATTTCTGATGATCGCCTAAAATTTGACCATCCATTGCTTCGATCGCTTGAGCAGCCGATGATGCCTTGCTAAATTTAAGATACGCCATTCCTTTACTTTGGTTGTTATTGGCATGATCACGAACCACCCAGACATCTTGTATACACCCAAATGGCGAGAAAGCATTTCTCAGGTCGTCTTCAATTAATGATTTATCACACAAGATAAACAAACGAGAATAAGGTGGATAATCGCAATCGATCCGATTGCTCGATGATGATAAACTATGCTGATCATAGGACATGTTGGCTAATTAATTAATTAATTTATTAATTCATTCATTTATAGCAGACACACCACTAGCAAATGCGAGCAGGCTGCTTTGATGCCTTGCAAATGCTGAACTTGTCCGCGCCGGCGCTCGTCGATATTTTGGTGGACCAGTTCGGTCCGGTTGGGTCGCAGTTCGATACCATAACGGTCCAATACCCAAGGATGGCATGCCTGAACTTTTGCCCTTTTCTCCCTGTTCTACCATACTCCACTATGGAGAATAACGACTTGATTCAGTAGTGATACTACTCCCTTTCCAACAAGGCAATGGATCCTTGGCATCTGGTAGGCATGCTCAAAACGAAACGTGACTTGCTTTGTTTTATGTAATAAAGAATTGAATGAAAGTAGGAGTGCAGGTTCGTTGGTGTAGTGGTTATCACGTCTGCTTTACACGCAGAAGGTCCCGGGTTCGAACCCCGGACGAACCTACGCTAATTACTTTTTTTTTCCCCAATGCAAGACTGCCCTATTCCACACAACTAAAATGGACGCATCCTGTACTACAATAACACGACTCTAATAAGAAAGGGGTGCTGGAAATAGTTGGCGAGACTTGTCGATTATTTTATTGATTGATTGTAGCAATGGACAAGAATAAATTGAATAATAATAATACAGTACAGAGCAGACTTGAAGTCATGATTTGAGTCTACGGTATCCACTTTCCTCTCACAACAGTTCACGAGAGGATAGACTACAGCGAGGATTGTACTCAATCTATCCACGATTGTACTATAGAGTAGAGAGAGTACAAGAGAGGAGACTAGCATCCATCGCAAATAAATAATTTATTTCAATGGCTACAGTAGAGAAAGTTATTTTGCCCAATAGAATCAAAACATTCTTCCTGAATGCATTTCAAGAGTGCAAATAGGAGTACACCAGTAGTCATAGTACGCAGACAGGAGTAAGAAAGTCATACGTTGCATCCTGTATTCAATCCAATACCGGCATCGCCACCATAATCATATCATAGTAATACTGTAGCTGTAGAGCTGTTCATCGTGCTCAATTCATGTCACCGTAATATGTCTGAAAGACTGACAATAGACTAAAGGCGATGAACAAATGAACGACATCCTACTGCACATGGTATACCCTACTTAATACGTTCCAGCATCAACAGGAAAGAGTCAGTTGAACTACATAGTCAAGACTTGTCTGTTCTCCTCTCGATCACCATTGCGTAATAGTTCCTCAGATAGTAGTACTATAGCAGGAGATAGGCCGTATTCGATACTAACCCAAAGCGAAATTTCCTAGCTTAATCGAAAGAAAATCATCTGATGAAACATTAACCTACTCAACACTAAGAATATTTTATCCCCATACACATTAATAACTTATCTATATACAACATCGTCTATAGCCATGGCTGAGGCTTGTAAAGTCTGTTCGTTAACCGAAAGCTATCCAGAAAATCGACTTATTCAATGTCATGGCAATCAATGTGATGTCATCGTTCACCAAGGTTAGCATTTTGCTTGGCTTGATGCTTTTTAATCATAATTCGTATGCAGTCCTTTCATCAACGTTCCACTAGCCAACAGACTTATTCTCCAACAGCAAGTCCCCATTCGCCTTGAAAATCAGAATACACACACATTACGATCACTATCCAGTAGGCTTATTCTCTCTCACAAGTCTCCATTAGCCTTCAAATCAATACATGACGATCATCAACCAGTAGGTAGACCTATTCGCCTTGAAAATCAACACACATACATTACGATCACTATCCAGTAAACTTATTCTTTCCCACAAGTCTTCATTAGCCTTGAAATCAACACATGACGATCACCAGCCAGTAGCTAGACCATGCCACTTGGTTAAAGCTAATCGTGCCTACCATATTATGGGATTGCTTGCTTTCATTGAATCAACACGTTACGATCATCAACCAGTAGGTAAACCTATTCGCCTTGAAAATCAACACACACACATTACGATCACTATCCAGTAGGCTTATTCTCTCCCACAAGTCTCCATTAGCCTTCAAATCAACACATGACGATCATCAACCAGTAGGTAGACCTATTCGCCTTGAAAATCAACACACACACATTACGATCACTATCCAGTAGACTTATTCTCTCCCACAAGTCTCCATTAGCCTTCAAATCAATACATGACGATCACCAACCAGTAACTAGACCATGTCACTTGGTTAAAGCTAATCGTGCCTACCATATTATGAGATTGCTTGCTTTCATTGAAACACTTGTGCCTGCATGGATAAGCAACAGCATTGTAAAATAAAGTGTCATAGCTACATTTCTTACATGGATAAAACTAGTTGTTAAGCAATTCTACATATGCACACTGTGTGCACACATTGGCTGATCATGATATGATCGTTATCGTCATGGACAACATGGCATTTTAATTAGTATCATGCTGATGATCATCACGCATTGGCAACACGGCTATTTAATTTCTACAATGTTCATTACAGGATTACCATCATCACTACATAAGCAATCTAGGTCATTAAGAGGATGCAAGCTAACAGCAGCTATATATAGTACTGTATAGCTGGTATTATCTTTCATCAATCACATGCATATATCAGATCAGCAATGCTAGGCTTGCTAGCCATGCCATAGCATCGACTGTATATGGATAGTCTGTAGGTGTCGAGAATCGACCTACCTGCGTTATGGAAACAGTCTCGATGCATGTTCTATTCCGTTAAAATGATAACAAGGAGCTACTAGAGACGACATGATGCAAGATTGAGCTGATGCCTATCCATACACACCACAAACAGTGCTTTTATACTTTACTGTTGCAAGATTTACCTTCAAGCCCTAATAGATAATATAAACATCATCCTAGATGACTCCAATCCCTTGGTAGTTACCGGAAAACAGTAGTAAAGATCCCAATCGATAGTACGTACAGTCAATAAAGTATGGCAGCAGCATGGAGGATTACCAAAATCACCTGGTAAGAATTAGAAGAGAATCCATTCAAGTCTTCCTATACAGAACTGTCAATCCTGAACTACTCTCCATTTGTATAAAATGCATAGACACAAGCCTATCGTACAGGTAGATTTCAACTACGAATGTCATTGCTATATCGACGGAGACAAGGATTAAGAAAATCATGTGCTAAAATACAGTACCATGTCCATCTTGAGCAATTCCTCCATTCTCCTATCCTAGTAGAATGCTTTCATCTTAGCTGAAATGAGTAACTTTAGTTCTATCCCCAGTAGAAATAGTCTATCCTAGGAGTAGAATGAGTCCTTTTCTAGTCTAGGTGGCATCCATTTTCTCAAACCTCTCGCAAAGAGTGCCTATGATCTTTACTCACAACTTGCATCTATTTGCTGTTGTAACTGTGAATAAACGAATGGTGTTGATCTCATCGACTGTGCTTTACTGTCATGCAAGCGTTATGATGGATAGGCTACAAGTAGAAAAACTGCTTAGGCACTCGATCAGTATCTTGATGCATAGAAAGCAATAATGCAATGAATAAGAGCAATAAAATTTCTACATCGTTCTAATTCTAATTATCCATATTGACTGCACTAAATCATTTTAAAGAAATTACCAACCTAATTGAATTTTTTAAATGAATCTTTGATATACTGCAGGGTGCTACGGAGTGGCGCAAGCACCTACAAACGATTGGTACTGCGATCGATGCAAAGCAAAGGAAACGAATCCTATAATAGTAAATAAGGAACCTATTTCAAGTTCAATTATGCTATTATTATCTACATAAATCAGTATTTTTGTAGTTTTCTTCTTTCCACTCTACTGAACATAAATACAACAGTTATCGTAGTAAAATGAGCATCAATGTTCTAAAGATACGCCCTTACATTGCATTTTCTCGCAGAAATGTCAACTGTGTCCTTCAGAAGATGGCGCCTTTAAAATTTGTAGCAATGGAGGTAGGTACCTATTGGACTAGCCATGATGCCTATTGGGAACATGAATTACTTCTTTGTAGTATCTAAGAAATGGATGATTTCAACATGTCTATGTTAAGCCGCGAGTTGTCCATGTAGCAGCAGCGGCCATTAACGTACTGCACTTTAAGGATCCTCCAAATTGAAGAGATTTTGTAAATAAGCAGAGCAAATAAAAGATAACTATGTAGTATACACAGAGAGCTCAGCCATGACCAGATTATTAAGCAGTAAAAGAACAAACATTCAAAGTTTACTAGTGCTAGAACAGCAAAGGAATTTGTGTACTGCATTGCAGGGATTGCGAATGCTTTCCATCGATCCTTGCAAACAACGTGCAAATTATACGTGCATCATTTTACATTTTAATTATACACTAAATTGATACTGTACAGCCACCATGAGCCATGCAAATAATGTAAAAGCATTAACATGGGTAATTTTGATGGCCAATCTGCTACAAGACTACAGTATCGTCATTCTTATTCCATTGCTGTAGCTTGGGCGCATGTAATATGCGCTCTGTATATTCCGGAAGTAACATTTGGCAATAACCAAACTATGGAACCAATTGAAATCTCCACAATTCAGGGTGATCGATATCGCAAGGTAAATTGATCGCTGTTTCACCTTTCCTCGCTATAACTGCGTCTTATCGCCTCGTCGATTTTTCTTTTTACTGTCAATGGATAGCATCCAGACTGCAAAAAGTTTACTAATCATGCAGTGCTTGATCGGCTTCTTTTCCATCAACTTTGCTTTCATTTAATTTTGTTTGTGGTCAATTTGTTGGGTAGTAAAGCGGATCCAATGCAGCCAATCAGTTGAGCTAGTTTCTGCTTGCCATCCAGCATTTGTATTTCCAGATCTGAAAGATCGAATTTTACATGACTACATCTCTTGTTGGACACTAATCTATCTTGTCTTTTCTACAGATTTGCTATCTTTGCCAATTAAAGGGACAACTGAGTGGTGCGTTAATGGGCGCCTGTATTAAATGCAGCCAACCAACTTGTTCATCTTATTTTCACGTAACTTGGTGAGTTAATGCGTCAGTAGAGCACGTGTACCAGTAGTGCTGCCAGAAAAGCGAATATTCTCGTAGCTCAACATGATTAGTTATTAATTGACTGTCAACAAAATAACCATGGCAAGACGGTATATCATAGTTACAGAAATAATGATTGAATCTTTCTACCACCTTCTTGAGCCTTTCTGTTAGTCTGGAAAAGCAACCACACCAACTTTAAACTGTATATTGCTAGAGTAAAGTGCGGGCTCGGCGCAGATTTCTTCAAACGATGCGCGGTGCACTGTCTTGTAGTTTTGCGTGTTGCTAAACCTTTTAATATGAGCATATGCCTATAGACTAGACTAGAATGTCGAATTGACACTTATTGATGAATCCAATCGAATTACAAGATCTAATCAGTCTCTATCTGTGCACGCTTTCATCAATATAGCGCTCAAAGTGAGGATTTATTATGGGAATTAAGCAGCAAAGACCTTAGCAAGTATTGTGGTTTTTGTCACAAACATCATCCGAACCAGGTAACATTATCCTCTCCAACTCTGCAAAATACTAGAGTACAGCAATAGTGAGACTCTGTTGTGGCTTAAGAGCAATGAAATTAATCCTTGTACACTGCTGTCAATAATACTTGTAGTTAAAGATGAAAAAAGACACCAAGAAAAGAAAACGGAAACCTAGCCAATCTTCCAAAACGGAAAATCTCGGTACTAGCCATTAAATGTGTGATCAAAAATTGAATCTCAATTTCTGTCTACTAAAACTTAGTTTTGCATTGGAATGCAGACAGCGCGGACAAAAAGAGCGCAACAAATTCTTCGTCTACTGCTAAAGATACGGTAAGCTAACTGACCATAAAGAATAAAGTGGAGTTCTGTAGGTCCTAACTACTGAAATTGACAGTGTATGCAATATCTTGCTCGATTTAAAATACAAAACTAGTCGATCGCAACAACCATCGTTGCCATCAAAAGAGATCAAGATGAGTGTAGAATAGCGATAGATTGCTTGACTTTACACTTGTTTCATAAAATCTCTTCCATCTGGATTTTATAGGATCTCAATTCAAAATGCAAAGATACACAAGGCAAGATTATTTCACTTTTCAAGACATCGAAGGTTGTGTACGCATACATCGGTCGTAGGATGATTAAAATGATTCGTTTATTCCACTGCAATGTTTAGGTCCACCATTGAAGAAAAAAAAAAAAAATAAACACCGCAATGAGAACGGTAAACTATCGCATTACGATGTGAACAAGATCAAATATGGTGATACTAGTGCTTATTGTACTCATAAAGTATTTTAAATTGCAGAAAAGTTAGCAAAATACAACGATAAAAATGATCCAAAAAAGAAGAAAGAAAAGGTATCCAATAAAAGTTATAAATCAAAGAAAGGCTCTCTTAATGAAGAAACTCAATCTGTCCAGAAGAACTTTACCAACGAGAATGCAGACACACGAATCAAGAAACATCATCGAAATCAACAACAGCTTACAGCCCAAAACGATCTAGATTTAATTGCCTCCAGTCTTGTTAATGCTGCGCTGGTAATGCCAACTACGTCAGCTACTAGTCTTGATGGCAATCTATCCCAATCGAGCGGTAGCAATTTTTACCCTACTCAGAATAACATATCGAGGTAAATAGGCAAACTTGAAAAGTGTTTAAAACTTGCATGTCAGATGAATGAACCAATAAATACATTAAGTGAACATACTCCATTTTAACGGAATATTGTTGCTGCTCTTAGTTTGCAGGACATTTTAATTGCTAGCTTGAAAAATAGCTTAGCATTCATTGACCAAACAGCACAAAATCACGACAGTAAGATCAAATGAATTTATGTAATTTCTTCTTGAACGCCTAAGCATGACATTCAATTGAATCTCAACATTTCACTGATTTCTTGTACACGCTCAGTTTCCAGTTATATACGCGATATAGCCAAGCTTAGAGTTAAAACACGACAATTAACAGAGCAAAAGCATCAATTAGAGTTACGTCGGGCTGAATTATTACTGCAAAATCGTGACCTGGAATCAGCCTTACAAGAGATCAGAAAGTCTAGACTCTGCGAGCAAAGTGTTCATATGCAAAATTCCAATAATGATGAAACATCTCATAGAGGTATTTCCAATTTTTGTTAACAATTCTCCAATTTGGTCTCTTAAAAAGAAGAATTCTATTCCTGACGTAGCAGTCATGATATATTGCTCTTTGTCACATGTAGCCGTATATAATAAAAATAATCGTCTGTTGCTTACTCGTAGGTGATGAAAATGTTATTCCGGAAATAAGTAATGATTTACGCAACAATGATAGTTCAATCAATACTATTGCGAAAACGAGTGATGATTTCTATAATAATGATACTTCAAGTATGCCTTCCTTAATAAACCCAAATAATGATCTCAGGTTAGTAAGAAATAATTTGCAAGACAGTTTCGATGAATTGCGCGTCTTAGACAACGCATTTCTTTTGCACTAGAAATAATTGATCGTCTAACTTGATATACAGATTAAATAACCAACATCCATCTATAAATTACAATTTGAGCAAGCCTGACGTTGATTCGAATGTTATGGAGGTCTGAGTTTTGAGCATTAATGCAAATCGTGACCATTAAAGTCATCAGTATTTCTGTTAATCCTTTTTATTTATAATTTAGCTTTCTAATAATCCTATCAACATGGAACACGGTAACTTACACTAACGAAAGGATGTATCGACTACTTTAAATTAACCTGCTGGTATAATGGAATTGGCGGTGATACTAATTGCTCATATTTGTATTTTTAAACGATTAGTGGATACGCAAGATAACGCTGAAGCATTAGTAGATTCTTCCGAATGCTGCTCTAAGCAAGCTTCTGTTAATTCAACAGAAGATACGACTGAATCAATACAACGTAGTAATCCCGACGATCACCCGACTGAAAAAAACCTAAATTTGCAAGGAACATTAGGAACTAATGTGTGCCATAGTCATGAATTATTCACACACCAGCTGCAAGCTGCAAATTCGGAGTCTCCTAATAAATTAACTAACAATAATTCGCAAATTCTCAACGGAAGCCCAACGTACAACCAAAATGGTCAGCAATTACTTCCTAATTTCAATTCCTCTAACAATCATCAGCAGCAAATTCATCAAATTGCTCAACAAACCAACCAAACGGTAAGTACCCTATTTCGAATGTATTAAAATTTAAATCTCTAGTAGCCTTATCGCAATTGTAACTGTCCAGTCTATCGCGTGTTACTACAGTAATCGCAGAACCACCAAAGTCCACTTTTCGGTGCCAGGCTATTTATGCATATACGTACTATTTACCGTTTGTGCACCTGGATTTTTGTCATCATCGTACATGCACTACAGTTCTCTAACGATCTTTAAACGAAATTTATATATAGTTGGCTGCTCCATCATTTACAAATATCCTTTATCCTAACCATAATTTTGGTGTCAGTCCCAATATATTTTCATTACATAATTCTCCATCATATACATATCCCACCGCAAATCAGCATTATCATCACCATCATCATCATGACGATCGTCTACTACATCAATTTGAGCATACTTCTAATGTAAAGCCTGTAAGCTTTAGTCAATAACTTCAAATGTGTTACCATTTTTGTGATTTTACAGGAATAACGAGGTATGACTGTTTATTCTCTTAGTAGGAGTGTGAAGAACATAAGTAAACGTGATCGTCGTAGGTACCATACCTAATGTCTCAATATCTCATGGTTCACGATGTCCTTGGGCTTCAAATGTTAAAAAGCGTTATGCAATAAAACATGTTATTGTATTATTGAAAATTTGATGTTTGATTTCACAAAGTGTTTTAATCCTAATTCAAGCAATTAATAGAACGTTGGTATATTCCTGTATATTGGTTAGTAATTTCCCGTAGCTCTTAAACTGTAACGTTAATTTGGAAAGGACACTCTGTTAGAACTACTACAGAAACACTTGCTATTGAACTTAGCTAAATTATCATGGTAAAGATAAGTACTTAGTCTTATCTTCAACTCGATAACCTATTTTATTTCATTTTCAAATTTATTGATTTGACCTGTGTATCTAGTAGATACTTGTTAATCATAGGTCGTCACAGAGTACATGTCATGCATACATTCAAATGTATTTCAGCTGTAAAAATGGCGTTATTTGATCCACTGTATTGACGATGTAAATACGTTATACTTATGCATGCGGCACATGTGTAACATGCCAGATGTAATGATATTGTATACATATGTATAAACATTGATGAATGATATCTAATGATTCCATCGGGAGCTATATGAAATAACATTTAGACTACACTGTTTACAATTAGTTCTATGCATTATCGTATTACTAAAAATATTTACCAGATTAGTGATCTAAAGGACTAACTACTTTGTACAGATGTAATCAGCAATCAGAATGAACCGTGATATCAACCGGAAGAATATATAACTTAATGTAGTACATCGCTGTAACTGTACCAAGATTCTCGTTTCATTTTTGCTGCTTCCTGTAATGTTGAATTGGCCTGCAGCATTTATAAAGTACCCTTTCGAATCAGATCTAATTTTCGGATGTTCTGTGTGGTTATATCGATTTACTAAAAGCAAGTAAATAATTAGATGATCTTCGCACGTAAAAAATTTTACATGGAAAATATCGAAATTGCATTCCTAGTGCAACAGATGCCAAAGACGATCACGCTCGTACTGTGTGGTGCATTGTTGCCTCCTAAATTTTTAAATCGTGATACACATATATGCAGTCTATATACATAGACGAGTATAAGCATACAAGGCCTGTTATTGAGTAATATCAAAAATACAGTACAATATATAACATCTCACAGTTTTGAATTAAGAAGAGTCATCTGATACAGGTAGGATAGATATATTACTGTACAGTATTACTGTACAGTAGACTGTATTAAAAATTTAGTTTAATCTTAAAAATTAGCAATTTCCCAACAGCTTTGCGGTCTAGTGTACATTGGGGTAGTCTCCAGATGTAAAATTCTTAAGGAATTCTATGTATTAAATGTGGCCTATTGCCTTTTTAAAATACTGATCGAAAGACACTTTTTGTCACTTTTAAAAAAGGCGTCGTGTCAGTATTTGAAACGGCGACAGTCAACTTTTAGTAAATAAAATTTTTAAAGAAATGATATTAAGAGACTGCCACTTATCTATACTAAATGATGAAGTTGTTGGGAGTTTAATTAATTTAAAGCTTAGATTTTTTAATACAGTCTAATATACAGTATTCTATTGTTTCCAAATAGTATATCTTCTATTGCTATACAGTTATAATCGAGACTACTAATAAAGGCCTAAATTGCTTTATAGATTGCCATAAAATGTCATAACGTATCTGTGATCATGTAAGATATTTAATGGCTTTTCTTACTCTCTTTTGCATAATAAAATGTCTATTTGCGGAATGAATATGCAGATTTAACTTTCACTAGAGTATGGTACCAACGCAAATCTGTGCTCAAATTGTTTAACTCCTATGCAATAAAGTCAGTCAATCAACGCATGGGCAACATATGGCACAGTCTGTAAAAGTGTACCTTGTGTAGAATATTATGGGGCTATATTACATTTATTTTAACCTCATCAGATATAATCGAGTACTATGCATCATGCAAAGCGATATAAACAAGTGTTTCCTTTAGAATTCTGTAGCTAGGAAGTATACTCACATTTGTTTTCTACTAGTAGCACCTAAGATACGCTCTCAAATAAATACAGGTTCTACAATTTCAATCTATTTTACTTGGCTAATGGCCTCCTTGGTACATAAATAGACATGATGTCACCGATTTTGCGTATATAATGACCCGTATATTTGCTTTTTCCCTCATAATTGAAGAGTTCAAATGGTATTGTCGGTAAATTCAATTTAAAAATATTCCCAAATAAATATAATCTATCAACAGCCGATTACGTCAGATTTGAATGTAGTAAACACAGCTTACACTAATTAAGCAGCATAGTATAGCTATTGGTGTATCGGCTTATCAAATAAAGAGTACAATAAATCTTGTCATCGATAGCCTGATAAACATCGCCATAAAAATATAAAAGTACTCTTAGAGGTATCGAATATCAAATAACGCCTAGCCTAATCAGTTCGTGGCAGCTATTGATACAAAAACATCACGGAACGTATAAAAAGTTGAATACTCTAACAAGCCATCGTTGAAACCATGTTGGAAAGGTTACAGCTTAGGCAATCTGGGACATCAACCAACTTAACAGAGCGGTTATGGCCTTTCCTGGTAGTTGCATCTCAAACATTCGGGCTACTAGCGTTTATTCTATTAACGATATGGGTAACCAAATTCCTTGGTGGGATGTTATGGGATGGAGGTGCAAAAGAATTTAACGTTCATCCATATTGTATGGTTATTAGTATGATTCTCTTGAACGGCGAAGGTAAGTTAGGAAACACACATCGCAATATTAAGTAACTTTATAACCAGTTTTTGTACTCACATCGCTTTTTCAACCTTAATAAAATTTATATTAGTATCATCGTCGTATAGTAGCTGCACTTTTGTAATTAATATCGTAATAACTTAAGCTTGTACTACAACAATAACAAGCTATAGAAGTTATTAGATGCATGGAACTTTTGTTGTATATTTAATAACAGGAATATTAAATTTTTAGTTAGATAACGTTATAAAAAATAATCTTAAATTGACAACAATTTGTACTAGTCATACTTGTAGATTTTTCTTATTTCAAATTACAGTACATCCTTATATGTTTTGATCTCTTTAATAACGATATCAAATGTTTTTTTTTTTTCGACTAAAATAACTTTACTATTCTAGATAGATTATAGTGAGCCGATATAATAATCGAATTTTCTAATAAAGTCTCATCTAAAAATCAGCTACTATTAATATTACTGCATTTCCTTACAGTATAAAGATTTGATACCATAGAAAATGACCAATATTGTAGAGTTTAAGTTATATGTGTAGCTTAAAATTGTAATCAGTTCGTTTAAGGTGATAGAAAGTAGAAGACTATATATGATGCTAATTTATAAATTTACAGCACATTAGTCATCTATTATTCTGTAGTGTGGACAAGGTGTCACATAGTGTCTTGATTCACATCAAATTAAATAAGACGAGGATTCACTATGCATATTGAATAATATTTCTATAATGTCACGAAATTATAATAGCAAGCTGTTGGATTACTGTATAATCTAAAGGTTATAGAAGAAAGACTTGTTCATAGTAACCTGGTGGCTGTAATCTATATTCTAAATAGTTTCTGAGACAGAATTTGTCATGACAGTGCAACCCCACTTTAAATGTCAAATAATTCCAAAAATCGGAGGCATATGTCCCCGTTAGACGTAATTAAACGTAATTAACAATAACGCGGCTTACACGAGATTGCTCTCAATACATACTAAGCAGTAATGTTTATTGAAATCATTTATTCATTAAAATTTGCCATTAAAGAAGGCTAGTTGAATTCCATTAGGATAGAATTTTATCTTTAGTAAATGCACTATTGCTTACATCTAAAAGTATCTTATTTCAAGGAGTGTTAATTAAATAGCATTCTTGTAGAATCTTACCTTTAGACTCGTGTCATTTTATTTAGGTTATCTAAAAGTCTCTTGTATTAAGGAAACTTAATTGAGTTACATTTCCGTAGTACTTTATCTCTAACTAATGTGCTTTTTTATCTAAAATACTGTATATTCGTATATGTATGTAAAAAGATTTTGGGTTAAGGAAAGTCAGTGGTACTCTTAATTTATCAGTTTCGTGTCTAAATAGTCTATCGATTGTGAGCAATTGGCCATCTGAAATGAAGTTCTGCAGTAGTACTCTTAGCATATACTCGTTGCTAACCTTGATAAACAGGAACATTAGGAAATAATAAAATAGCCATTAACCAGTTTAACTAATTAAACTCAGCCAAAATATCAAATACTATACTTGCGTCGGTAAGGCTAACCTTAATATCATTGTTGTATGCAGCCATAAGCTTTTTCCGAATTTTCCGCCACAGCTCCAAAAATACAGTAAAATTAGCCCATGCATCAATTCAACTTGTCGCTTTCACGCTTGCCACTGTTGGATTATCTGCTGTTTTTCAATTTCACGACAATAAGGGCTACCCTAACGCTTACAGTATGCATAGTTGGTGCGGTTTATTAACAGTGTCCTTGTTTGGTCTTCAGGTATGTCAAATGATTGTTTTTTACTGCTACTGGAAGGCGATATTGACCTCATATAAAGATCTTTCGCATTGACTAACAAGTGGATAGTTTAACAAGGATCAATCTAATATCATTATTACCTTCTTTCTTGCGTCCTCTCATTTTATAGTACGTTTTTGGACTAGTATTTTTTGTCTTGCGTTTCTTTCATGAGAACCTTAGACAAGATTACCTCAAGTTGCACCAGTTTTTTGGTAAAATAATATTTGCAATGGCGATTGCAACCTCACTTATCGGAATTGATGAAGAATTAACATTTGCGTAAGTCTGCAGTAATTACAGTTGTAAGATCTTAAAAGTAAAGCTACGTAATTTATCAGCTCTAAGTTATCATATTGATCATTTTTAATAGGTATGTAGTAAAAGTTGAAAACAAATACATTAGCAAATCCTTAATGATATAGATAGTTCGAGTTGCTTATTTTAACTTGTAGAAAAATAGGGATAATAGTAAATTCAATTATCTGTTTCTGAATATAAATTTACTTATTACATATGATGAAATTAACAGAGGGAAATATGGTCAATTACCACCTGTGGCTAGTCTTGGCAATGTTCTTGGCTTGGTACTCATTATTTTCGGCATTATTGTAGCCTATATTATAACTCATACCGAATTTGAACGACCACCAAGTGACGATGAGTTTAAAGCCATATCTGAAACGGAAAATGATTAGACAACCAATGTAGGTTGCAACATGACTGCAATCATTATGCTTATAGTTTTAAAAGCTACCAGAACTCTGTTACTGATAGATAATTCAATGTCGTTTTATGATATTAGTTTTAAAGATGAGATTTTATGATGAGAGCATTATCGGTCATATTTACATCTTAATCACGGGAGATAAACCCATCAGGGAATCGGATATTACTTCTCACTTGAACAGGACTTAAAACTTGTTAATAAAGATGTCATAATAAGTATGATTTTGATTTATTTTTACTTGTACACGTCTTGTTTCCTACGTTGTTAGTGTGCATGAAAAGTATCAGTTCGATCTGTAATTCTAGTTAGGATACTTGGTTACAATCTTTTGAATGCTTCTATATCTGTCATTTATTTATTTAAATAACTTTACTTGGTCAGCGTTCTTAACTGCTACCATTAAATATAAGCGCAAGATCGTATGGATGATTTTTTGTTTCATGTTTCTCCACAGGATGATATCGTTAAGGATACGGTAATAAAATAAAGAAGTTTGTTTAATTTGAATATCAACTCTTGATCAGTGATCAGTGAAATAGGTTTAAACGATGGTTAAACTTAGAGTTACGCAGCCACTACCAATCGATTAATCTAAGAGATATCCGAAATCATATTTTACAATTTTTTTATGGTTGAAATAGTTAAACTGATCTATCTTTCAATAATTTACTGGTCGTTTAGTGGAAGAAGTTGACTTTGGCTATGGCTTAATTTATTATTCGCTGTTGAATTTAGTTAGAAGCTCGCAATGATCTGTCTTTCAATAATACAGTTGTCGCTTAGTAGAAGGAGTTAGTTTTGGCTATGGCCTAATTTATCATTCGCTGTTGAATTAATTCATAAGTTCGCAATGATCTGTTTTTCAATAATACACCTGTCACCCAGTGGAAGAAGTTAACTTTGGCTATATATTAATTTATCATTCACTGCTGAATTTAGTTAAAAGATCGCAGCGATAGATCTTTCAATAATAAACTTGTTACTTAGTATAAGTCAATTATGGCTATGGACTAATTTATCATTCGCTGTAGAATTAATTGAAGTTAATTTTATGTTACATGAAATGATTTATCTCTTAATCTTGCATTTATCGCTTAGCAAAAGAAGTTAACTTCGGCTACGGACTAAATATTATGTGCTATAGAATTAAGTTAAGTAGAGTTCATTTTAAATTACAAGGACGAAATCATTTGTCTTCCAGTTCATAACCCATTTGTCGCCTAGTGAAAGAATTAAACTTTGGCTATCTATTAATTTATCATTTGCCGTTGAATCAAGTTAACTGTAGTCAATTTTAAGTTACAAGACCGAAACGATCTGTCTTTCGGTTCAATAACACATTTGTCGCTCAGTAAAAGAATTCAACTTTGGCTATGCATTAATTTATCATTCGCTGTTGAAGTAAGTTAAGCTAATTTTTAAGTTACAAGACCGAAATCATCTATCTTTCAATTTCAATAATCTATTTGTCGCTTATTAAAAGAAAGTTAACTTTAGCTAAGTATTCACTTATCATTTGATGTTGAATTAAATCTAGCTAATTTTAAGTTACGAGGTCGAAATGATCTATCTTTCAGTAATATATTTTTAGCTTAGTGAAAGAAGTTAATTTTAGCAATATATTAATTTATCATTTGTTGTTGAGTTAAGTTAATTTCAAGTTACAAGATCGAAATGATCTATCTTTCAATAATACATTTGTCGCTTAGCGAATTAAAGAAGTTAACTTTCACTATGTATTTACAGTATTTATCTATCGCTGTGGAATTAAGTCATTAAGATATGACTGTCCTGAGTAGAATGTCAATTAGGATTATCAGAACTCTCATTTGTACAGCATGGTGTGCGGGTTTTGTTAGTCCTTCAATAATACACCTGACGTTTAGTAAAAAAAATTAACCCTAGCTATGGACTAATTTATCATTGGCTGTTGAATTAAGCTTAGTTGATTTAAAGTTACAGGGCCGAAATGAAGTGCCTTTCAAGAACTAATCCATTTGTCACTTGGTAAAAGTAGTCCACTCTAGCGGTGGATTAATTTTTCATAGGCTGTTGAATTAAGTTACAAGATCCACAGGCTAAGGTGTAATATTCTCTTACCAAATTAGAAAACAATTCGGCGACACGCGTACTACATGCGCCCATCCTTTATTGCATTATTGCGCCTGTTGAAAGACTCATCAACAATGATAGTTTTAGCAAAATAGTTCCGCTGTTGTTTGATAGACAATGATTCAAGTTGAAAAAGGGTTAACTAGCGGCAATAGATCAAAGCAAGTGTATAACAAATAGCAATAAAAGTAAAATAAATGGCTTATGTTATGCAACTCAATTTGCAAGACAACAACAAATATAGCTTTGACTACCTGTCGCGCCGCACATTTCTTATTCAACTACTTTTACAATGAGCAACAAGACTTTTAATTTGACATCAAGTCAAGTAAATTACCAATGACGTTAAATCAATTATTCTCCGGTGATCTACAAGTGCTTTCTAACTTATACAACAACAACAATCCAATGCCGTATGGGCAAGGAGTTGCGGAAAAAATCACAAGGCAACACTATAAAAAGAATAACGTTACGGTACTTCTGTCTTTGCCTAGTCTAATTTTATCATCACCCTATACAAGTATAGTCGTCCATTTTACTGACCTATGTATTCTGAGTAAAAAGGATGCTAATAGAATGGATTCAATTATTTTATCCTATCTTTGGATATTCTTCATTCAATTAATTCAACATGAAAATTTAACGTCATTATTGAATGTATACGACATGGACTATAATGCCCATTTGATAATATCATGTAATAATTAAAGTCATATTTTAGCTACGACATAAGTTGTATTACCGTAGATTGCCGTTATGTAATTTCTGCAATTAGGAAATCATAATATGTCCATGTGTACGTATTGTTCTGCACTTTCATGATGCTCTACAGACATAGGGTGTCCTTGTCATCAAAGCCTATAAATCATGCGTAACGTTGATTAAACGATTCCTATTTTCACATTTTTATAAATATCCAACATTAATCCCCACATGGATTGATTGGCAATAAGATTGGCGCCAAGATCGATCGAAAATTCGCGCCACGATTGATTAAAACACAATTCTTGAATAACATTTACCCTCTGGTAATACAATCAATCGCCCATCAAATCAATATTAGTAATCAAGTTTATTTAACAGGTTGCGGTAGCACAAAGTGATACTTGACGATCGTCCAAATGGACGACAAGTAAGTTTATTGATTTTGAAATGAACATGACTATAAACTAAAATATTCACTCTAGTAAGAAATGAACCAAGTTAGAAGATAGCAATCTTGTAGAGAAGCAAATTGAATCGCTTTTATGTATTGCATTAGTCACCATTTCAAACAATCATGTTAGAAACAATATGACTAAAGCAAGTCTAGTGAAAGTAGAACCATAGTAAATTAGATTATGATTTTTGTTTATAAATCCTCATGGTAGAGAATTGTAAACTTAATTAAAAATCAATTCTAAGCCGTTATTCATAATGACATCAAACAAATTCTCGTCTATTGCAAAGCTTACAAACCTAATTGGTAGGATGTCCAAATAAAAAGAAAGTCAAGAGGCTAAGGTGTTACCAATTCAACGATATTGTTTTTCAACAAGATGCCTTAGTTTTGCCAATGTCTGTCGCTACAATCGACATGAGACTGGTAAAGATAATTGACGATGTCAAATTATCTAGCCAACAATTCTAATATTATTGAAATCACTCTTGACATAAACTGTCAACGGACAAATAGTTTTGTCTATCAATGAGTTCAAAGCTAGCAGACAGGTTTCTTTAAATTATCACGTCAATAAGCAAACAATTGCTAGACCATTCTTTTATTCTACAGGTTAATAGCAACTCCTTCAATAGTTAACCGTGGTTATTTTAGTCCTATTTAATATCAAAATTAAGGAAATTTAAGCTTTCTAGTAAGTAATCACCACTGAATAGGTACATGGAGTACTTCGACAAGTCACTATTGTGCCATAATAAATACGATTCTTTTAGGCTTTTAATTGTATACCTTGAATCATTGTATATGTATTTCTAGCTTTTGCCAGTATATCAAGAGACAGTAAACGATGGTTAATATTTCTCAAAGTTGGATGCTAATAATTTTTAAATTACTTACGCATTAACATAATGGCTACTATGTGATAATGATGTGGTACAGCAGATGTCCTAAAACTGAAAATGAGCTGAAACAATTAACAAGCTGAAAGATAAGATTCTATTCCTAATAGTCGCTACGCTAATAATTATTAATCATGGTGAATAGGCGAATAAAGCAATTCATGAAGTAAAATATGATTAATGCTCTAGTTTTTTAGGGGCGTGTAATATTGTATTAGTGCAGTTTTTTTAAATACCCCAAGCATGAATAAATCCTTCTATATGCATTTCTTCCTATTAAATCACAGAAATCAACTGATCGAATACAGTAACCTTAGATCCGGAGACTAGTACATTGATACTTAGCATTTTAAAATGAAAGCTAAAAAATATTTTTATAAAACATTCGATAAAAATCTTGGAACAATCAGTACTATTACTATCTCCAAAGTCATAAGAAAGAGCTATACTGTATTGAAAATAATCCTAAACAGTAGAAAAGAAGATAAATTATCGTTCAAGCAATTTTAGGCGGGATTTATTTTTTCACTTGATGAACTTAGCGAACTGCTCTATAATGCATATTGTTTCTCTGATGGATGCACTTGACAACGTCGGGTGTTGATCAATGTGCTTTATTAATGGCAATAATAAACTACTTGTTCAGTCGACATAGAAGCAACGGCCCTTGGGCATAATTCATGAACCTCTAGTAATATTTGTACGATGCTGGATTTCTATCAGTACCGCAGAAACAATAGCAATGATAAAGGCTTCATAGCCACTCTCGAAGCCCTTTATAAATTTGCTTCTATTCATGTTTGGAAAACGGCAAAATATAAAGATGAATAATCGTCCTCAATGTTCACAATAAATGAAGATTATTCAGTTTTATAATGCTATTGAGGTTAATTCTTTTAAATTTAAACAATTAGATCTTTTTTCTACTTTACTATTGACTAAAAAGCATTATGAAATTATATTCTATATCCGCAGGTAGAAACCTTAATTAAATGTGATGCAATTTAATTCGTATAGCAGAAGCAAGAAGTAGCCTAAAAAATCGAAACAATTATAGCGATAACGCCATTAAAATAATATCAATAAATGATCGATTGTTATCATAGTTATAGCATGCTGCTAGAGATACTCATGGAGACAGGGTGTTGATTAGGTTGTCCATTTGATCGCAGTAATGTGTGAAACTTATTGATTAAGCATAGTTCTCCAAACATGATTTCTATATGGTCACGAGCTGACAAGTACTTAGTTGTCTAGCTATAGAAAATTTAAGCGCTATAATGATGATACATTACTAGACAAGGTATCTGCACCATGTCGACAATTAGTATATAGAATGTAAAGTTGATTTTTTTAATCACTAACTATTGTTGAGTTTGATTGTTTACCACTGCGTTGCACGTGTAACTCATTTTACAATCATAGTAAATTGTTGTAGTCACCATAGTGACAAAATTCTATAAACTTTGACGTCGATCGGTTATATTTTTCTCCTATACTATCCGTCGATGATGAGCCTATGGAAGGATAGGCACAAAAGCGATGATAAAAGATTAGAAATGACAGCACTGATTCCAATTAAATCAGTGTCTAACGTTAATGAGTATCAACTACGAGTATTCCATTACATTATATCACTTTATATACCACTTTTGGCCATAGAAGTGATCTCATTTGTATAATGACAGCAATATTCGATAGCGTATGATGATAGTAGAAATGGCACATTATGATATTGTCCTATGCTTAGTATGTTGATAGTTCTGCAGTCGTTGTTGTAACACTATAATATTATTTGATTTATTACCTAGCGTTGGTCTCCTCTTTAACACAGCCAATAACGTAGATGTCTACGTTTTCCAAATCGATATGATTTCTTAACACGAATGGCTGAAAGATAGTCCACGTTAATAATTAATGAAATGATCCATAGATACGCTAGCTAGTATGGCTGCTAATCGTCTATCTCATACGATTACATTAACAGATTTGGAATCGGTTCAATTTCTTCATAGTATACATAAACTCAATGGAAGAGTTAATTGTGTAGTGTATAACTATCCAACAGGGCTAACTACAGACAAAAACTATATAGAAAATCAAAAGTCGAAACATGTGCGATTTATTTCAAAGCAAGGCAAAGACAATGTGACACGTTTTAAGTGTTGTTCTTGTATGGACGCAATCAATATGTCGATCAAACTGTTACGATTATTATCCTATGTAGGACATACATTCGCGATTCAATCTTCTTCTTATAGCAATAGGATCCTATTGCTTTAATAGTAATTTTTTGAAAAGCTTCAAAATATTAGGCGAGACAAAATTAGAAAACCTCTATAAGGCATTGACTATGGATAAATCACAGATTCCCTTTAAATGTATTTCTTCACCGCGTATAGAGAATTCTAAATAATCCTCAATTACTACTAATCAAGTGTAATTAAACATTAAATCAACGTTATATCGCTTTGTTCGTACCATCGATGCTCAATAAAGTACTGATATTGAATCCATTCTCCCTTATCTATCCAACTAATAGTATTTGATCATTTTTATAGAGATAATTAACATCAGATGACTAGCAGCATGTATATTCTCACTATGTTGGCGTCATATTCCAATCATCTGTCTTAATTACAGCGTGCATATAGATTGAAAATGTGTATGAACATGCATTAGTAATTATTTGTTCTTCAGCTTAATTTTCAATTCGTAATTATATTCTCCCTTTATATTGTCATCATTATCTTAATTAGTAACGCTACTTGAGTCTTAAAAGGATTGGAGCCAGTTTAAAGTGCCATAATTAATTTATAAAAATTCTCTATCGAAAAAGATTACGGTGAGGAAAAACTATCCTAGCAAATATTACTTGCATTATACTGCACTTGTAAATAAGCCTTACTGCCTCACTCCTCAGAGTGACAAGCTATCTATTCCCGTATATGTATCATCTTAAATAATTAGGTAATGAGAAATAAAACTTTATTTCGATGCAATATTAGCGTTAACATGATACACCATTGGCCAGGGTGCTAACGATCGGTAGACTAGTTTTCAAAAAACCTACTCGTATACTGCCTCCATGACAACGCGTGAACAACCAACTTGTTGTTTATTAGCAAGGACATTTGGAACATGTTAGTGATTGATAAATTAATTTGAATCTCTATAATGATCAGCAAGTGAATCAACAATAGGTTGGTTAACAGAGTCATGATAAGAAAACAACAACAATTAGCAAGCTATCGTAGGGTACTAGGCGACGCTTAATACGTTGCACTGTTATTGCCACTGAATGTCGATTAATATTGCGGTCATTTTTTTTTTTTATTACCTTATGCATATTAATGAAGTGTTGAAATTGAGTAAATAGATAAACAACCAATAGCGTGGCAAACATGAGAGATATTGTTGTTATTATTGATTCAACTCGGTAAATTAGGCAAACTTTTTCATTTGTCAACAGAGTTGAAAGATATTAAATTGATCATTTTTTTCAGTATAGGCACGTCGAATGATGACTTTAAAATGAATCATAGCATTTAATAATTTCGTTATGGCGGTACTTTTAGAAGCGTTTACTACTACCTTCTACAAGCTGTTTCTTGGGATATTTTATAATATTACTGTGGTAGAAAAGACATTTCCTAAATACTTTAAATAGTAATGGCAGCAGTCTCTTAATATAAGCCACGCGAACAGGTTGATTAAAACAATGAAACCCTGTTGACTATCAATCTGAATATCAATACATAGCTATAGAAGTGCAGCCCCGTTTTATTTGATCGATTACAAGCTTTTTGAAATAAATCCTAAATATCATCAGTCAACTACTTAAAATTAATTTCGTTTAGTCAAAGCAGTAAATAACCCCTGCTATGGTGGAAATAAAATTGTAATCTATCCCCAATTAGGACAACATCTGCTTTTCCATTTCATATCGACCATTTTAGACTTGCTTAGGATAACTTTATATCCAATCTTGATGGCTAATTTACCCAAATTTTCACAAAAACTTGACGCGGCATCAACGATTATTTGTAACCATGACACGATCCACGCGAGTAATACAATAGTTTACAGGACAAAAAGCTTTTTGTTATGCAGATAAGGCCTGGATGATCGACATGACGTGTTGGAAGGATAAATCAAATGATGTCGGCAGATACTAGGTAATATATTGGTTTAGTTTTTCAAAATGTTGAAAATAATTTATATAAATTGTGTAAGGCTATGATATTAAATGGTTGCCCCTTTACTTACTGTAAGGATAATCTCATGCTTGCAAGGATTGTCATGGTGCTGGAAAAATCGACTGATATAGAAAGCGAAATAGCAACATGTTGCATGTATTAACATCTTCCAAAAAATGGTTTATTTCAATTTAGAAACAAGGGTAGAATGTACTTATCTTGGTCATTGTTTGTAAACTTGAAATAAAATTCAATCATTCCTTATTCAAATTTTTTAGAATATGGACATATTTTAAATGTTGCAGAAGGGTAAAAATTGGAGTTAAGTTTTGTCCACTTTAGTATTTGTGAGCGTATAAGAGAATAATAGCATAATATATGAGACTTTTTCCGACTTTTTAGGGTACGATATCAACCATGAAAGTAGTATCGATAACAATTGCTGACTGCTATAAATTGATGATTAGTGTAGCAATGTTTTTACGCTACATCAATACGTTCCTGGATGCTATACCAATTTTTATTAAATTAATACTCTATATCTGTTTATAGATTACTTTCAGGTAGTAGTATGAGAAATAGAGAAGGCTAGTCATTCAGTAATTAAAGCCTAAAAAATTTTTTCTCTTTCATTATTTCGTAATGTTTAGTTAAAGAGACAAATTAATTATCTATCTAGTTGGAACGAATGGAATCTCCTGTTATTGAAATTAGAATTTTAAAATCTTCGGCAGCCAATTAGATTTAAAATAATAGGAAATGATGATGATGATTGTTGGGATGTCATTGTCCATTAAAACTCCTAAAGGTTACTGCAACCTTGAAAGTTCTCGGATAAAGGCATTCAAGAATGGGTTGAACTTCATGGCAGGGCATCAAGTTCGCCATAATCATAAAGTAATATCAGTAGCTTTGGCTCAAATCCAAAACAACCAACGCATAATCTTAATTGTCGAACGGGATAAAAAAGAAACAAATATCATTGCTAAGGCTAATATTTAACTTACTATTAGAACTATATTGTTGACATGATGAATAGTGGCTTTAAATAGCCTCGTAGTCTCGTTTCTTTATGCAAAAATAGCATACCATAGTCATTACTAGTCAGTTATTTGCCGTAATATAATTTTGTGATCATTTTCCTCAATGGTATCGAGGTAAATTACAGTTATATACTAGAGTAAATTTACTGTTACCAAATAGTAGTTAGCACCCGCTCCTTTAATATAATCTCTTTATCGATTGAATAGAATATTTTACATGGCAAATAGCCATGAGATGAAATGAATACATTCAACTAAATACACTACATGAACTTGTCTTGTTGTTTAAAAAATATCACCAGAACTTATTAATGCTTTTATTTACAATTTTTTTCTATCTATTTTATAAGAAAGCGTTATAAAGCCGGCTTTAGATTCTTACAATCACTCGACACCTTTTTCCTAATACGTATAGCTAAAATACTTTTTGAAATCGCAACGAAAACCATAGATGTAGGATTTCGATAGGCAAAATTGAAAAACTAGTCATTAATAAGGCAATGGAATACATAAAAAATTTGAATGATCACTTAGATTACATCCAGTCTTTTAAAGTACCGTATGAGAGCAATACTATATGAGAGATACCGATGTCCTAGCAGAACATAATTAGTCAATTATTAATACTCAATGCACTACAAATGTAGAACAATATGATTGATGTGCTAGGATGTACATTCTTGTAGAATTTCATCATCGGGCATCTTTTGTTTTTCAAGTGTATTTGGCCGACTAACTTTACTATAAAATTAATATTGTTTATCGCCAGTTTAAAACTATTGTTTCAATATTATTTGATCGTTGTTCCCTTCATATAATTTATCACAGCGGTTTAATAAACTAATATAGATGGTCATACATGCTGTCACAGTTAATTTAACCTCTAAGGCTGTTTTTCATTATTATACTCTATTATTAATAAACACATTCTGAGCCTATTCTGGCCAATATATTCATCATGTCGCACCGATCGTGTGCTCGTATATCTACATCGAAAATTGAACTTAGCGCCATAGTGTGCTATTCATCTTTCAGCTGGAATTTAATTTTTGATACCACTTTTTCACAACATTATTTAAATGGATTGACGATGAAAATTTTTTCTTTAATCACTACGTTCATTGGTCAATTGCGAATGATTCCCAATTGAAAAATGCCTATCTTCCATAAATTATGCACTTGTTCACTTGACATGATTGGATATAACGTGATATTTTAAAAATTTGTATAATTATCTTTCTTTTATTTACTCGTTTGTGATCAACTTTTTCAATACTCTAATATGAGATCCAATCATCGTAGTGACAGGCAATGATACAATAAAGTATAATTGTTATTACGACAGTATAGAACTGTTTATAGTTCAATCAATGATAACATTTTTTTCCCTTCATCTATAATTGCATGTATACTACATTACAGTGCAGAACACGCATTCCTTAAATTGGTAGCATCCATTTTTGTATTCTATATCTCACTGTAGTCAATATCATATAATATAATCATAGACGCAATCAATATTGTTCTTATTATTCTCACCTATCATCCATCAAATTCTTCGACATTATCAGTAATTACCTTCATTTTCCTTTTGTAAATCATTTTGTGTTGTAATTTTTTTACTACGATGGAGTATTTTTCTTAATTCTATAGTAATGGTAATAGCAATGGCTTGCCTTGCCTATTTGTTTTTCATTTGACTATACTTGCTATTTAACATAACAATAAGTTATTTTATACGGTACTATAGCAAAACAGTAGTAACCTTCCCGTAAATACTGGATGGACAAATAAAAACTGACAGCATTTCAAATAGGAAATGATTGTTATGTAAATAAAATTATAGCGTCCCTCATTGGACGTTGGCGACTACCGCGTTGACAGGCATCAAATTTGACTTTATTGTTACTGTCATCTTTTAGAGCAAAAAAAATGAGAAACGCTTTCTATGCATAGATACAATTATGCTCATTATAAATTTATTCAGCGGTTGCCTTTTAAATACCGTTAAGCCACTCAGATTCGACCAGTATCCACAACGTCACCTAGGCACCGACCAACCAAGGATCAACGCGCCATCCTTCCTCCAATTACCTTGAAGGAATCAAATTTTCTAATCATCACAAATTTCAAATCCACCAATAATGGGCAAGCATATCTGGAATCCAAATCGCAATCAACATAAAAGTAAAAATAACTATTACCAGCAACATCATGAACAATCTCTGCAGCAACATAATAACCTGCGAGATTCTACTTCTCCATTGGACAACAATTTAATTGATTCCGATCAAGAACTTTTATTAACTCATTGTCCACTAGAACGACGCGCTAGTCGAAAATCACCTCAACAGCACGTTGATCAACGCTTAGCCGCTAATCTACGCGAACGAAAACGTATGCAAAGTATTAATCATGCATTCGAAGATTTACGCCACTTGGTGCCTAAGTTACCATATGAAAAACGATTATCCAAAGTCAATACTTTGAGATTGGCGATATCTTACATTGGTTTCATGTCGGAATTGTTGGACACAAATGATCCAACTAAATCCATATGTCGGCAAAATTCTGCCACTGACAGATCCAATAAAGTCATATTGCACAACAATTCTTATGGTAAGTGGTTGATAATAGTCAACTTCCTCTATCTGTTGCACCAATGTTGCAAATATTGTATATTTGCAGATTATCATACCATTATCTCTTCTCTTTTATTTTCATTAAAAATGCTGTTAAGCAGGCCTTTAAACAGAAATACGCTACAGCACTAAGAATAAAATATGCTAACTGATCATTAAGTCTTTCCGTACCACATCTTACAAAGATGTCACTACGACTAGCTACGGTTACTTTATGTGTTATGCCGTATAGTAGAGTAGATGTCGTATATGATATATACGGTAGTACTACTCTCGAAACTCTTAGCGTTGTGTCAAAAACCGGAGACTCTAACTGCTAGTACAAGTCTGCAATTTTAGCCAATGGTATAATCATAACCAAACTGCTTCTATCAGATGCGGCAGACCCATGTACAGTATGATTTCCAGTTGTGATCGAGTCCATCTATAATTCATATGGATTGAAGTAAATCTCGTATTTACTTAAGCGATAGGTTTCAAAGTTGTACCTATAAAATTTTTCAAAAGATTTTAATTAGGTCAATTCGTTTCACTTACGATTTCATAACTAAACAAGTCAGCTATCAACCTGTTCAAAAATAGTATCCGTAATTATCGATACTGTTATGATTCATTTATTGGACAAAATTCAACGTTTTTGCCAATTGGCAATAAATTGCACCACTAAAAGATACAGTATGATAGCGGATCAACTTCTACAACATCTATTTAGAAAAAAAATTTTGTTGTTATTGTATGCATACAGTATATTTACTGTATATATATATTATATATATATTATATACATTCTATACTATTCTATATAGTTCGAAGGACGGCACCGCGCGATACGTGCCATGCATAAAATTTACTACAATGTTTTGACTAGATTGAATCAAAAGCGAAAATTTTTCATAGTAAAGACAGAGCGAATATTGTTTAGACTGAATGCTAATTAATATCTTTCAAATTAAGAATAAAGATTTTCACATTAAAAAATTTATTATTTTGCTACTGCAATAATATTTCGACCGATTTAAAATTGCTTGACCATTGTATGATTTTAAGCGGTCATCGCGTTCCTTTGATAGTGATCCATGAGATCATATTGTATAATTTAGGTATCTTTCTTATTTGAGATCTTTTTATTTTTTCTCAAATCAAAGCTTTCAATCTATTCATTCACATTTTTATTGAATTATCACTAATTTCCGTCAAAATTTTTAAACAATAATATCTTTACCACACCGATGAGAATATTTATTTTATTAAGAAAATCATGCCACTTCACTCCCTGATATCGTATGATCGAATTGGTTTGTTCAAGGGATTAGTAATTTCACATCAACGAATTATCGTTCTAATGATAACGCTATACTTCCTAAAACATTTGTAGTCTTACTGTTACACAAAGAATAGCACGAGAACAAGTAGAAACTGATTTAATAGCAGTCACTTCGTCATATTGTCCATTAATAGATTTACAAGTAAAATTGTACCTACACGAAGAAAAGTCTTATTGATCGACTTCTCTTCATTGGCGTTTACGTCATAATATAGCATTAAGATTCTCAAAAAATTTCGTTTCATTTTTATTGATTCTATCGTCTTTGAACTTGAGGCTTTGAAATTACACACTCATTATTATTATTATTAACTTAAAAACTACCATACTATTTCTTCTGTCCTTACCGTCAATATAGATAAACAAATCGACTGTTGCAGTTCATTATTACGGATACTTGAGTCGTACTCTATTTGCAACTAGACTAATCTTAAATGAAAAGCTAACTTATATTATTATTCTTAAACTAAGAATATCTTGATTTGAGGCTTTTCTATCAAATTATATCGATATTATTTCATTTTTAAAATTAAAAATGATTTACATGAAATAGTATTTTAATTGTTTGCACTGATTCGTGTGCGCTTATGGACAGCATTCTCATCGCTGCTATTGTCTCATTTCTATTCATGTAGAAAATGATTTCGATGAATTCGGTTTAACTCCATTAGTTGGTCATTCATTGTCATGGTGTACAGAAAAATCTTGCATAGAACCGGCCGATGAAATAACTAATGCTATGACTAGAAGCGCCAAGGTCTGGATACCGGAGGATCCACGATCATCGTAATTGTCAATAACTTGAATATGTCTATTCGAAATTTCAAAGATGATATCGAAAATTTAAGAATGGACAGAAGTTATTTTCACCGGCACATTTGAATATATGCAGCCAATTTTTCTAGTTCAACGGAGGCAACTAAAATCTACAAGCATAAGCAGCCATGCTTCCTTTTTTAAATATATCGGACAAGTATTGTCATGCTGACTGTGATCGATGCAATAGTTAAACATGGTCTTTTGATCAAAAATGGCATATCTTAAGTATAATTCGATTTTATGTGTGCAATACGCCATCAAATAACTGATTTAATACGATTATACTACAATTTATTAACTGATGGTAGCTTTAGATTGTCAAAATAATTTAGTCTTAGTTGATCACTAACTTTAACTCCACTATATTATTTTCACGCTATTTCATTTTTTGTCTATTTTATTTACCCAGAATTGTAAAGGTATAAATTTCCAATTTAAAAAACAGTACGGTAGCTCTAGTCATTGCTATCGATGTTGTAAACATACAGCAATTGCTATATTACGACACATACGGTTACAATCCGATGTCATCTAATCTACGATCTTATGCATACCTGCTACACCACTATGTCTATCAGATTTCCATTTATTTGTGGAATGGCATCATAGTAGTTGTTGCTATCATTAGTATCTTTGATCGAGAATCATCATCTTATTGTATTGAAGTCCCTTTCTAACTTTATCGCTACCCTGATTCTAATATTTTACCTTGTTAGATATACATCTTAAAGGTGTTTCTGTCCTCTTCGATAGCCATGATTTCATCAACTAATTAAAAAAGATCTATCTGAAGCGGTTTTCTGTCATTATAAAATTAATAATGTAAATTTTTGTATTACCTCTACCAATTACATTGTAATAGCATAAAGTAAAATCATCTGCACACAATGCAAATAGAAATTAAGTTGTCTTTGATCGATCCTAAGCATTTTATATTTCATCGGATGAAAGAATCGCGCCTTTACTCTTAAATCTTACATAGCGAATTATTTTTATCGCAATACCGTTTCGTGAACTTCTGCGATCAATTCTGTAATTATTAATGTGTTGTACTAAAATTCCTTAGCTATGACACATTGTAAAAAGAATGCTTATTTCAACAATATCAGTTCTATCCGCTGTCGATAATAGTGTAAAAAAAGTTAAAATGAAATATAAACTGCCTGTATTTTGTGGTTAAGAAAGAAATAAATCTACGAAATTTAATCTCAATCAAATACGTTACTGATCTTTAACTATGAATCAAATGGAAAAAAGTGATTTAATCTGTTACTTGGATCACTTTGCACTACAGATTAGTGCGGATCTCAAATGTTTACCTTTCTTTGGAAGAAATATTACAAAGCTTTTAATGTTATCCGTGTATTAGTGATTGCTGCCACTACAATTAAGATTTACCTGGTGATCTATATTTTATTGCATAATTACAATGCTACAGAAAGTTCTATGCAAGTATACTGCGTTGTATCACTTTGTTCTATTATTTTAATTTGATGAGGAAAAAATTTCACTTGTGTAGCGTCCACTACGGCAGCCGAATACTGCAATATATAGAACTAGTCATAGTCTTCTTTTTTGCATGGAAAAGCTTTATACTGAATTAATTTCACCTACGATCTGTCGTCAGTATGAGTTAAATTCTTTTTCTTTACTAAATAAACGGAAAGCACCTTTGCAGTTAACATTGCAAAAAAAGCAATTAATTATTCTGATTGATTTTTTTTTAATATTAATGAGAAATACGACAAAGGTTCCTATTTAGCATATCGCAAAGCTTAGTATGAGTCATAAACCGATTGCTGTACATAAATTTATACTGTTTAAACAAATGATTGTCTATACAACATTGATGGTAGTATGCTATGGTCGCAGACAGTATTTGAACCCATTTTTATCTAATTTTTATAGCTATATTTAATCGTTAATATATCAACTTTGGACACCATCGTTGTCACATTATAGGCAAGCAGTAGTTAATTATAATTGCAGTTATTTATTATCTTAATAAAAACTTGCAGATAGTTTATAATGCACATAATTCGTTCAAGTTCTAAGACAAATTTCTTCTTTATTTGATCACAGCTTTTTTAATGACTTTCGCGTGCCGCATTGAAAAGTTTTAATTACGGCTTCTCCTCATCGTTAAATAATAATTGCTATTGCTACATGTTGATAGCATTAAATCCCGACAGGTAGACACCATAATAATAATGCCATTGAATTGAATTCGTCATCTTCATTGGCTATCAATCAGAATTCATTGTGAAAATTAGTACAATAACGAGTATAGACTGCGAAGAATAATAACAGTTCCAATGTAGCTTCTAAATTTTATAGCCTATCGTCCTAATTTGGTCAACGAAATGCAAAGGCTCTTTTGATTTAATCTTATACAGCCTCTATCCAATCAAAAAGTAACTGACATACTGTCTATATATCTACAGCACGGCACTACAATCTTAAGTCAAAGAGTACATACCATATGCAATGCTTATATGTAGATAAAGCTTGAGAAGTAGTCCTTTTCATTGTGATGAATAAGATATATGATATATTAGACCGTCTACTAGTCTAAAAATGCTAAAAACAATTAATAAATGGCCGTTAAATTGCTGTTTGATGATCATTTAATAAATATTCAATAGGGCACTGATGTAATTAATTTCCAGCTCAATAAGAATTGATCATATAAAGCTAAAATAGAGAGCAAAAATATATCGTCGAAAGGATAATCATGTTATTATCTTTCAGTAGCTAATGACTTCTTCTAATCAATCCATGGAGGAATTATTGTAGAAAGTACTCAATCACAGCTATTGTACTGTACGAGTATTATTGTGCGACCATATCAGATTAAGTTATATTGGCAGACCGATATACTTATTACCAGAGCCAGTGATTGGAGCAAATTATTTTAGTAGAGACATTCACTTTGGAATTCTGAAGATTTACAGTGCATTGACTATACAAGACAATAATCAAAATTATAAATTGATAACGAGTGACGGAAAGCTATCAACTATTCTAATAGGATCCTAGAATATTGCATAATTCTTTCGTTGCTCGTAGGCGCGTATATATGTTATGTTATATACATATTATTGGCGATATACGTTCATCTATTCCAGATCAATATATTGATAGATGTTACTATAATTCTCGATCGTGAGAGTACCGAAGGTGCTATCGGTAAATCAGATTTTGCACGGTCATGAATGTAGAACGTTAGATTGATATGGATACATATAAACGTACAGCGCATCTATGAAGTCATTGGATCGATGACTAGCCTTTAAGCCGCGAGCAGTTGTTTCGAATTGTGCCCATATACAGAATATAGAGTTATACAGTAAGATGCTGACAATACTGCCTAAACCGTAATTTAATTTGTGATATTAATGGTACTAGCGTTATCATAATTCTCTATTCTGACCTGACTTGATATAATAAATGATCAATTGTACAACATAAGAACGCTAAGCATATATTATATATTTACATTTTATTAAAATCGGTCTGTTTCTTACAATTGAGTCGGTAACTGTATAGTTGTTATATCCCGTATATGGAAAATATATTACGCTAGCTACTCATCTGCATTCAGATAATTTACTAAAAGTTACGATTGAATATTGCTGTGTTGAGCCATTACCATATAAAATTAAAATCAAATAGAAATCAATTTTTCCGGTATGCAATGCTCAAATGAGACAAATTCCTATTATTTTCGGATGATAATTGCATAAATTAAAGTCAATGCTATTAATGTATAATTGTAAATTGCTTTCACTTCTATTCGCTTATTTTGAATTAATAGAGCATCTTAAAGTACACTTTCCGGTCAAAGTCTATAAACTTACTGCAGATGAGTATAGATTCTCACCTTTTCTCGCATAATAACGCCAAGCAATTAAAATATTTATTTATACTGTCTGTACTACTTCGAAAGTGATGGAGCTACGTGTGTATCATATTATTTTGATCCTAGCCACATGGAATGTACTTAAGTAGGAGGCATTCAGAGAAGATATTAGCTCAAGATTGCTCGGTATTAACCAAGTATCTAGATCTATATCTATAAATCAGTATCGATTTTAAATTTAAAATCTAAATTTGCATATTAGGCTGTAGAAGGTAATGCAGTAATTTCTTAGATATGAATAGTGCACTGAATGCTGAGCTTCTAAAATTCTCAATAGTATCATCCAATCTAGATGCATCCACCGCATTGATTTGGGATAGCTAGTTGAAGATCTTCTTAAGTATTAAATTAGCGAAATTTTTCATTACATAATAATAACTGATATCATTTCAACTTTTGAATTGAAGTTATATAGAATTGGACTGCTTTGGTCAATTTAATATACCGTCTCCGGCTTGGTGAAGTTACCCGCAGGATCCGTACACCTCAAATTATCCATGACTAGGGTAAAGGCAATGCAAGTTCAACACATAATATTAATATTAAACCGATTAGGTAGTCGAAAAATGTTCAAAGTAGACTAGCACAAGATAATATTTATCAGGTATAATAGCAATGTGTTGGATTGATGCGAGGATGTAAAGGTACCCGGTATATCACTAATATTAAATAGATTAGATGGTCAAAAATATTCAAATCACGCTACCGTAAGATAAAATTTATGAGGCATGACAGTGAAACGTCAGATAGACGTAGAGAATATAAGGGTATATTACTAAATTAATCAGATTAGGTAGTCAAAAATGTCCAAAGTAGATTAACTGAAGATAAAATTCATGAGGCATAATAGCGATGTATTGATAGTCGTAGAGGATATGAGGGTATATCATTCATATTAAACAGATTAGGTTATCAAAAGTGTCCAAAATAAAATAGCTTAGGTAAAATTTAAGAGGCAAAACAGGGACATATTGGATAGACATGGAGGATATATGGGTATATCACTAGTATTAAACAGATTAGGTAGTCAAAAATGCTCAAAGCACATTAGCTCAATATAAAATTTATAAGGCATAACAGGGAAGTGTTGGAGAGACATGGAGGATATAAGCGTATTTCACTGATATTAAATAGAATCTGTAATCAAAAAATATCCTAAGCATATTAGCACAAAATAAATTTATGAGGCATAGCAGGACACGTTGGATGGACATAGAGGATATAAGAGTACTTCACTAATATTAAACAGAATAGGTACCGATAGTCAAGAATTGTCCAAAGCACATTATCTCAAGGTAAAATTTATAGCAGAGGCATGTTAGATAATGTGAGGATATAAGGGTATATCACTAGTATTTTTAAACAGATTAGGTACGGGCTTACACGGGTAGTCAAAATGTCCTAAGCACATTAAATGCACTAGATAAAATTAATTAGTCAGGCTTAATACAGCAACGTGTTGGATAAACATAGAGAATACAGTATAAGGATATATCACTGGAACTAAACGGATTAGGTAATCAAAAAATATCTAAAGTACATTAGCACAAGACAGAATTTATTAGCCATAACAGGCATGGATACAGTATTCATTAATACTAAACAGATAAGCAGTTGAAAAATGTCCAAAGTACATTAGCTCAAGATAAAATTTATCCGGCATAACAGCGACATGTTACATGGACGTGAAGGATATAAGGGTACATCACTATGTCAACATTGTTGCTAATTGCTTAATGACACGCAAACAAAATGTTACTATGATGCTATCACAGCGTTGGATAGCAGAATATGAATCAAACAATAATTTTTATTAAACAAAGAATTGCTTTGATACCAGTTTAAAGGCCGCCATCAT
Source organism: Trichoplax adhaerens (assembly GCF_000150275.1). Lineage (NCBI taxonomy): Eukaryota > Metazoa > Placozoa > Uniplacotomia > Trichoplacea > Trichoplacidae > Trichoplax > Trichoplax adhaerens. Next base: position 9,077,417 of record NW_002060945.1, on the reverse strand, counting down.
GATTTATACTATTCTTGCTTTCACCCAGCCCATCACGTGATAAAGACACTCATATTAGTCATATGTAAACAAACAAAAATAAGGATGACTCGTAGGAGTTATTTGCTTACTAAATCAGCATAGTTTATGATTTTGAAAGGAAGCCGCTAATTTATAAGCACAGTTGATTAAATAATGATCTGCAGACTCTAATTAGCATTGCTAAATGCGAGTCTAGCATGTAAACAGATTAGTGATCAATCTACTAGATATCTGTGTAAGCAATCGAAGGGGAAAAAAATTGTACTTTTTCTGACAAAATATATCGAAACCTTCGATTTAAGAAAGTTACTGTTGGTACAATTACATTGTTCATCTGTACAACAGAGACCAGCTCCTCCCCATCCAAGAAAAGAATTCGACTCACTTGAATAATTGTTCAGCATTTAATAGCTTCAAAATTTAAAGTGTAGGAGCATACTAACGATTTATATAGGGACCCAAGCTTCATATTGTGTACATTGAAATACCACAAATATTTCTATCTTTATCCCACGGGTATTGGTAAGATTAATTCCTTTCCATACAGGGAAATATTTCGACTATCCTTTTAATGTCATACAACTCAATAATTTATCAAAATGGACTATTTCTATCGTCAACGTTATAATATCGGCATTGGCAAACTAATTCAAGGCGAATAATTTTGATGGTGTGACTATTCCACCGATCTGACCATCTGTCAAGTTCTCACCGATTATTTTAAGCATCTATTGTTCAAAATGTCATACAATCAGTTTAGCGTTCGCTACATTTGTTATTCCTTATCAAAACACTGACTTTATATATTAAAAGGTGAAATAGGGTTTAAAAAAATTTTGTCTGTTAGGGAGGTATGTAAAATTAGAGTAAAGTTATTGATCAATAGCATTTCCTTATGGGTAACTTTGGTGTTGAAGAGGATGAACATTTAATAAATAGCTAGTTTGTGGCATCAGTTTTTCAGATTCTGATGGTTTTCTGTTCAAATACTGTATCAACGATCACTGCAGTTAATATTAAATAGAATTGACGTTTAAGCTACCGATATCGATAGTATACTATTATTACCAAGTTCATAAATTTGACAGCAAAGTCAACACTATGATCTGAGTCATGATTTTGTATTGTTGTGATCAACCTTAAATACTAGTTAAGGTAAGCTTCTAGACCTGCTTAACGAGATTTGAGGAATGGAGCATCTTTTTGAAACTTAAATATAGCATACTTATCATCATTACACCTTGAATGATTAGCGATATATCGATATTGCTACAAACATCAATTCATGTGCTTATACGATTTCATACCCGTTTGACTACCCTAAATCCTAGATCATGTCCATGCGTCACTAGCTAGATCAATAGGAGATATCTACTCGTCGTTCATATAATCCATTTTATGACATTTCTGTATTAAAATATAGCGTTTAATGAGATTCATCTGATAGCAGTGATTCTCCTAACTACGATACGCTTGCATCGAGAATATACAGTATATATATACGCGTCTATATTTTATTTATGATATATGTTCTGTTATATATATATAATATATTACGGCCCAAATTGGTAATATATAGTGTACAGTATATACGGTATACAGCATGCTCACGTTTTATCCAAAGAGTTAAAAGTCGACATACTGTACGCGTACGCGTATTCATCCAATAATATACCAAAGGGGCCGGATGCAATGCTAATGTTACAGAATCTCGTACTCCAAGGATAACATGTATGCAGGTAAAGCCATAAGAGATTTCTTATAAGTAAGGAATAATGTACGCTTGTACACTATACTGTAATTGCTATTAATCTCTACTTGACAAATTATCCAAGAAGTAGTCTACTGTACACCGTACAGCTCATCTATTTACTGATCATAAAAATTTTATCAAACGCTGTCATTTACCTAATTAAATTACTGTCATAAAGTCGTTTACTGTCTTACTGCAGAAATTTTCCATTTTCTCTATTTTCTATGCATTTTAAGGAATTTTTGACCGTGCTGAAGTAACTGAAATTGAATTGTACATATTAAAAAATTAAGTTGATTTGAGGGCAAAGATGGCCTTCAAAAAGCCTTTATTGCACTTCGACTGGCCATTAATGCTCAGTACAGTCTACACTCCCTGTATACTGTAGCTCAGTACAGTATAATACATACGTAATACTTATAATTTGTACTGTACAGTACAGTGTACAGTACAAATTGATGACTTTAACTAGCACCGTACCCGTTCCATGAACGTATTGCGCATACTCGAAGCTGGACAGTATATAAGATCAGGCACTGAAAGTAATGAATTTATTTACTACAATTTTGCAATTCAATCTTATAAGGGCTCCCCTATACAATTTAGGGATCACTCAAGAGAAATGAGAAAATCAATCTTATTAGTTTTATAATATGGGTGTTAAATATACAGATACAGTATGCTACCGGAAGCCGTATGTCCTGTAGCATGAACATTGGACAACTAGAAGAATACAGTACCGGTTTTCCCTAGTGATGCATGACTTTGCTTCAGTAACTAGGATAAGTATTCAAACTGAGTATAAATCGTGTGTGTATCATATGCAACGTACGGATTACCATAACTAAGCTAGTCGTAATAGGTTGAATCGAACAACGGATCAAAGAACACTTAGCCTTTTAGTCTGGATAGTTTTCAAGCACCTCATCACATCTGTGGATTGCGTGATTGTTTATTTTAATAACAGATATTGTTATCTTGCAGTTCATATCCTTAAGTTTCTAGAATCTGATCACGCAGTAGAATGGTAATTTCTAATTTCTATATCGATATTAAAATGACGTAAGACAATATACATTAATCCTTGATACCTAAGCAGCATGTAATGCTTTTTTAGAAATAACGAATTTTTTATAACTATCCACGTGCTACAAGAGACTATCATCAGGGCAATGATAAAATCAGGTATGGTATAAGATAGTTTAAAGAATTAAAGTATATCAATAAATTAGTAGGTACTTGATGACTAAACCCCTATACTGTACCTGTCACTGGTGTAATTGTAGACAATTATTTTTTATAAATAAAGAAACGAAATAAAACGTATATATATATTTTCAGCAAGTGATATCGAGTAATATTTTGATCATGTTATGTTGTAAGTCAGCCAATCAATTGATTATTTCGAATAATGGTCTAAAGGAATTGGCTAGCCATCTTTGATAGGATCTTCCTCACTTTCTTCCCCTCCTAGTGCAGATAAACTGTAGTTTCCAGGTTCAGGCTTTCTCTTATAGATCGGACTGGATAGCATGTATATAACTATGAGACCAAAAGTTAAAATTGCTAAGCCAAGACAGTTGCCCATTGCTGCACCAGATGGCAGATTTGAATACGAATGAGGATACCTAGTATCGTGAAGAAAGCCCTTAGTCATTACAATATTGTAGCAGAACCAAACTATCTGTAGCCAAAGTGGATAAAGTAATAGCAATAACTACATATTTTATTTCAGTACTTGAGAAAGAGTTTTTCGTTAATCCCAAGCAGGCAAGTAGCGATAGCCATAACAAAGATTGCACAACCAAAGTAGACATGCAGTTTAAGATAATAACTTCTTATTCTTTCTCCAGTTATACGAAATATAAACATAACAGCTCCTATTGTCAACTAAGAGATCCGAATGAAACAAGTTATTTTCAATTTAATTAAGTGTTGCAAATTACGGACAGAGTTAATCTTTAAAAATATCTTAGCATCGTAGTAAATTTCGTGTACGGTATGGTTCATCAAAACGTGATATGTTTTCGTACGATAGAGGGATAGATTATATTGTAATAACGGATAGTATTCCCAAAGATGAAGGATCCTCAGAATTTGTAAATGCACTACATTGATAATCAAGAAATTGTAAAATTTTTACTTACTTGTAAGCTAAATAATAAGACGGTTATTAATCCACACCAGCTGTGAAAGCTATACATGTTGTTGAATTTATTGTGGTTATGAAATTGCCAAACAGCAACCAAGCCAATCACTATTAAGATAAATGTGATAGCTTGCAGAATTGCGTGCACAGCCTTGATGACGACTTTCCGGTCATTTCGAAAGATTCGATATGATAGTGCAGCTATTAGAAAAGAATTCAATTTTAAAAATGTTATAATTAGATTATTCTACTGACAACACCAGCAACAAAAATTATTATGGCGGACGTTTAAGTATCATATCAACCCACAAGTCACGATAACATTCGTATAACAATACGATAGCATTCCATGATGAAAAATCGGAGTACCGATTGACTCCCATAATTACCAATCAGCCGCTTCGTAGTGTAAAAGGTAATGGAAAAACTAGATACACAGTACTGCACGAAATAGTTGATAACTATAATTAATTAATATGGTATAATAAATCTCATTAAGTACTATAGCTCATGACGGAGAGTTATCAACGTATAATACGTAATACCGTCCAGACTTCCTTATTGTCTACAATAGCATGCAACGAGTCTGATGTGACTGAACGTATTTCTAAAACAGTACTTCATCACTGCTGTTCTTTACTGAAGTAGTACATTTTATAGAAGGGTGTAAATTGAGTAGCTAGATTTTCGTTTGAGCCGTTCTTCTCTTATGATCTCATATACTGTTTGGGTATATCGAAAGCATATAAATCTACATTACGTCTTACTACATTGGTGTATATGGTTTAAAAGCCAATTCTTTCGATATATGAGGACATCCATGGACTACTAGAAGAAGTCGATTTTCTTCTACAGTAGTCCTTGGGATATCACAGAGAAAGTGAAATAGACCACTATTTCATGGGCGTGGTGAGCTCCCCTATACAGTACAGTACTAACAGAAGTTGAAAACTGTTCAACCCTTAAGAATTAGATCTTTAAGTTTTCAAGGCATTTAATTAAATTTGGCTAAAATTCCACGTAAATGGGTTGTCGCGACTTTGAGCAATCGACACTTGATGTTTTTCATTATTTTTACTGCAGTATTGAGTCATTTTATCCTCTTAATAAAATTTCTAATGCAAACCATCAATCGCTGGTATATGTAATCCTTGCTATCTTAATCATTACGAGAAACGATAAGATCATTCAAGGTTCTCGTTCGAAATGAATAACTAAATGATAAAGAATTTTTTGTCCTACGATTCATTTAACAGTCCTATTTGTTTGTCATTCGTGATACAACAAGGGCAGAAGCACTAGCAGAAACCGGCTCAGAATTGAAATCAAGATAAAATCAGTTACAGAAGTAAAAGGTATTTTAATTTCTCATTAGTAAATCAAATGTAAGGGAAAGTTGTGAAATTTGTCAATTCTACTGCTATACACAGTATTCGTATGTATGAAAATGGTCAGGGCTAATGTTCTGTACAGTGTACACGTAGTCTGTATCGGAAACTCTAATTGTGTGCGTTAATTGAGCAAAAGAAAAATAGAGTTATTTCGCCGTCATTCTATCTTTTTGTAATGATGTTATTGACTAGGTATTACTGCTTGATGGAAGGCCAGTTAATTTGATAATAAAATTATCGTTATTCTACTGTATTAATATACTACAGTACTGAATATATCGGCTGTTATGACCATGTAGTGTCTCCGTAGTACTGTACACCGTGTCTATTTTCATATCATATCACTGCTTAATCTTTCTCATCCAATGCAAAAGAATAACGGTTCTTGTAGAGCTACACCAAGACTTTTTAAAATCATTCCCTTTACTCATATTTTGTATGCACATTTCAAGAACTCTAAATTAAATTATATTATTGGCTTAAGCGTATATACCGGTATAAGTACTTCACAGTGGAAAATTATATCACCGGTCAGTACTTGTAGAGAATATGAGTAAAAATATAAAAACATCTGTTCCGAAACTGAGTAAACTACCATTTAATCGATAACATTGTTTAATATTGTGAAAAATTTGATGGACCGTTAATGATCAGTGCAGCCTCGGATTTCTACGTCGACTTGAGTTATTGAAAGAGAAAATTGTAATCATAACGTCCATCAAAGGTATTGATGGCTGTAAAATGCTTGACTGCCATTTACAGTGAAAAAGTAGGGCCAAATTTACGGGCATTGAATGGATGTATTATACTGTACAGTACGTCTACTGCATTTTATGAAACGATTGTGATTGTCAAGAGGCAAATTGGAAAAGTGAAATTTTGATCATTTTGTTTATCATTCTTAATTAATCATGACTGGAAAAAATTGATCATGAACCAACTTACCTTCACCATTAATGAAAATCATGCCAAGCACCATACAGAGTGGATGAACATTAAATTGAGCAGCAGTGCCATCCCAACCAAATCCGCCTAAATCACTGATTAGCCAAATTAATAATAGCGCCACAATTAAGATCCCAGTCAGTTGGGATGCAATGACAAGATACGGCCAAAATTTCTCTCCAAATTCATCTTTATTGGGTGCATCGTGTAATTGAAATCTCTGCGGTATAAGACTAAATTGAGATTTAGGCATATTGGGATAAAATAAAATAAATAAATCTACCTAGACTACTAATTCGTCTCAAATTTTGCAATTAATTGGATCAGTGAAAAATGGGCAAAGGAGCAATCCAGTAGTACTGTACGGTAGACTGACTGTGTCGATTCAATTGCTCATACTACTGTACACAGTATGTTACGCTCGATATCCCCAAGAATTGACCTCATTGTCTTCTTCTCGTCCAAGGAAATAAGAAATAGAAAAAAATGGCTAGTATAGAGTATACTACAAAGCCAATATCATACAGTAGACTGAATTCCTAATTACTGTACTGCGCAGTAAATTAGCGAGTTAGCTGTTGACTCAACAACAGTATTGTCTTGTACAGTGTCGTCAACGACTAGAAGAAGACATGGACTGATCATACCCTCTGTAATAATATCTTCTTGAAGTAGCGTAAAGTATTTTAAGGTAGACGATGATAGAAGGTATAAAGGATTTTATTGAGATACAAGTTATAAGCTAATAATGATTTGGTTGTTATAAATAAGGTATTGGAGATAGCAGGAACATAGCAACTGACCAACGAGTTAGCGTACAGTACAAGGGTATTTATAGGTTTTAGATGGGATTGAGATAATGTCTTTATATGTATAGCATGTCGTCAATATGTCGTCATGATGTCGTATATTATGAATGTAATGCAATGCAGTACTTAATGGTATATGATAAGTATTCGTCTATTAGGATATTACTATACTAGGCATCTTCTATATAAGATCATAATGTTACACCCTCAAAGAGAGCCATCTTTCGGCCCGAAAAATGGCTACTTAGTATGCATCTTCCATGCTCTTTTCTAAAATCATGGTACTCGTTTTGTTAGTATGGACGATCTTGTACAATTGTCTCCAAGCGTAATTTACTAACAGATAATAAGATTGGCCGTAATATTACTTAATTTAGAAAAAATCAGTCAATTTAAAGCGATCATCTGCATAAGTAAGTACTGTCCATCAGCAAATGTTGGACATGATACTTTGACAAGATGGAGCGGAAAATGTCTGTCCATCCAAGAGTAATTCGTGAGGTCAATTTTTACCGCAAAGCAGCGGCAGTCCACTATAAGCAAAAAACCAAATCGATTCTTGTAAAGTAGGCCTAGCCATTATAACCCGGATTACTCAGATATTGTACATACAGTAGACTGAAATACAGTGTAATATTTTCTTGTCACAAAGACACCGTTCTAGTTGGACATATACTTTACGTTATTAAGGCAAATAGAAAGTCGTGTATTAGAATAGAAGACAGGAAAACCAAATTGATTGCAGTACAGTATACTGAAATACAGTGTCATGTTTTCTTGTCACAAAGACACCGTTTTGCTTTTACTGATACTTTACTTTATTGAAGACACCGTTTTGCTTTTACACATACTTTACTTTATTGAAGACACCGTTTTGGTTTTACACATACTTTACTTTATTGAAGACACCGTCTTGGTTGTACAGATACTTTACTATATTGAAGACACCGTCTTGGTTGTACAGATACTTTACTTTATTGAAGATACCGTTCTGGTTTTACTGATACTTTACTTTATTGAAGATACCGTTCTGGTTTTACTGATACTTTACTTTATTGAGGCAAGTAGAAAGTCGTGTATTAGAATAGAAGACAGTGCCAAAAGACACGAAAACCAAATCGATTACAGTACGGTATACTGAAACACAGTGTCATGTTTTCTTGTCACAAATACACCGTTCTGGTTTTACAGATACTTTACTTTATTGAAGACACCATTCTGGTTTTACAGATACATGACTTTATTGAGGCAAATAATACGCTTTACTGTCTGCATTCTCAGATAAGTTATTATCACATCTGATTATAGTGGAGTACATTAGATTGCATAGAGTACTCAGTGTATAGTACAGTACTGTGTGTAATCGTTACAGTTATCGTAATATAGTAAGTACAGCATGTGACTGACGATCGAATTGAAATGGACCGTTTTGGTCATGGATTATGGAAGAGAGTAACGGCCTTATGTGATAAATACTACAGTTACAAGAAATCAAGAAGATATATAAAATAAAATGAATAGTGCGTATGTACACTGTGCATACACACTATTCATTTTATTTTATTTTATATGAAGCGGATGGTATCATAGAGTCGTCTACTTGTATTTACGGTTGTCGACATCATTTAAGATGTCGACGACTGATAGTAATAAAATTTAATTTAGTCTGTACAGCACAATTATGGCCTCACATACAGCAATCCATGGCCAACGAATAGCAACGGTCTTTCGTTAGGATACACCAGGGACTTCTCAAGAGAAGTCTCTGGTCATAGCTAGATATTGATTCTAAGTTATAATCGGGCAAGTTTCAAGTAGAAGAATTTTCAATAGAGTGCCATTGAGATCTCTGCCACCCATACAATTTGATCGATCCACTGGACAACACAATCTTTTAGTGAAATACCTATAGATGTCTGGTACACAATCATAGTAAATTCAATGGTCGTGTGGTCATATTAACAAGGATTAAAAATATCTTGCTATGTATGGAAGAAAGTTGTTACGATAAGCAGCTGCTTATTCGTAAGATAGGAGTATGATATGGAATCACGGCTAGAACACACCATGATGTATGACCTTCTTAGACGGTATTGAAAGACGATCAATCTCGTAGAAAGGCAAAATTAGGAAGCTGACTAGACGGAGTGTATCTGTGTCTATCACCCCTTCGTTAGCGACTAATCAAGAGAACTCAACGGTTCTATCCAATAAGTCCTTCATTAAAGCACATTTTAAAAATCATGGATGATTCGAATTGCAAACATGTCTGTTAGCGAAGCGTCTGCCTCGTACCAGCCATACAATAGTTTACTGATTCCGACTTGAACAAGAGTAGCAATAATTGGAATGTATATAATAGTAGATCACTTCGCGTTATTTTACCAATAATGTACCCATAGAATAATGCATAATAAAGAGGTGAAATGGTTCAATCGTGTCCAAAAGCACCGACTAATTAGTAATCATGTAAATCATGACAATATCCCGTATTGCCCTATACAATCTTATTCATTGGCGAAATCGATTAAAATATCAAACGTAAGATTATAAATCACTCATACTACAGGAAATACTAGGCCAAGAAGCATAAAATAGTACAATCACTTAAATAGTGTGACTGTAATTCGTGCAAATGTTCCTCCATAATTAAGATATTAGAGCTATTATATCTACATCACATTGGTGTTAAGAATAGCTACTCATGGAATGAACAGAATCGAAAATGACCAATCTTCGATGGGTACACGTATCCGTTTTTTAACGATAAGCAATCGACTCGTAAACTACTCGGTCACAGTAAATGCAATACATCACATTATTCGTATAGCATGCGACAATATAAACAAGAATGAAAAAAAATTCTGTAAATTTACTACACCATGTGTGTACATTCAGCTATCGATCCACGACTATCCGTACAACTTTAAGTAGTATTGTTAACTATTCCATCAAAATTATTCCTAGTGCAATGTTATGACTTACCAATTGGTATTGACCATAACGATGGGACATGGTTGTTATCTATTACCAATCTATACTTTCTTCCGTCATAATTCAATCATCATCACTTTCAAAATATCATCCTGAACAAAACTTTTCAAACTATGCTTTTGTAATTAATTATTATTTCAAGAGTTCTCTTGCATCGTTTTAGAAAGTCCCCAGAAATTCTAGACAACTCCGCATATGGTGCAAGTATGGAAGACTAAAAATAAAAAATCAGAGTGAATGTGGTAGTGATTACTGTATTGCTAGTTTTAAATACAAATTGGCAAAGGCTGACAATTTATCTGGTATGACACGCGAAATTCAATACCCAAAACTGACAAAGTATAGGATAGTACAGAAGAAAATTTTTTACTTCAGCGGTAGCTAGTTCTAACCAGTTAATAAACTACCCAGTAGTAATAGTAAGCTTACCTAATGAAATCTTTTGTTAACAACATTTTTCATTGTCTTAACATATGCTGTACTTCTTTTTTTCTGGATTGCTTTGTTATATCATCATAAATTTTATTAATAATTCTATATCAATTTAGTCATTTGACTCATGGATATCATTTCGTAACAGGGATTATTATCGGCATCAATGTCTTACGAATTATTTTGTGTATACTATCCTTACTGATGGCACCTTGACATAATTATGGAAAATTTACATGTTAGATAACTACGCCTATAAGAAATATACAATGATTACGATTTTGATATTTTGGGCCATATCTGGGCTAAAAGATATCATACATCATTAACGACTTGTATAACTTCACATGTATCGAGAATATCCTATTTAACAATGAAAACGTACTCTTCCTAGAAACATACAATTCAATAAAATAAAGTATTACCGCGTAAAACAAATAAATATTTCCTCCTCATGAATATTCAGCACTAAAATGATACCACAAAGTAATTTTTTTCCGCGAAGTAATCCAGTCATAGGTAAACATACACTTGCTCAAGTTTTCACTTGTAATAATTTATTTAGGAAAGCTAAGCCAAAAAAAAACAGCATAAAATCGATAGAAAATATTATAGACTATACTGTAGTACAATATCTTATAGACTGGTTATATCATATGCGTTAGCAAATGGTTATGAAAGCTTACCAATCATAATGCAGGTTATTAATCTTAGCCACACTGTAGGTACGATCACTTTCAAAGCAACTCAACAAAAATTGCAGTATTTACCTAACGAATAACAATAGAATATACATCATCAATTTAAGCTTATTCATAACGCTGAGATATTTTGTCATTGACTTAGAAGACTAGTTTTTATATCGTATCATGTTACATTTACAACATAACATTTTCAAGTACGTACTAATATCCTAAATCAATTTTTTAATTAAACATGCATAATTTCTAGCCTTGATGTAAGTGATTAGGTTAATAATAATCATGAATTAAAAATAAAACGCAAGCTATAGCAAGTAATTGCGGTTGTAAAGATAACTTTGCATGGGTATACTAGCTTCCCAAAGGCAACATTAGCTTATAGTTACACGGAATGGTTTCAATTTCTAAATCTGAATTATTGTATTCTTAAAATACTATAACTTGTGGCATTACAAAAAAAACTTCCTAATTCTTTACTTATAGTATCCTTCATCGTTTCCCCTACTTATTTAATATAGGATTATATGAAATAAGACTATCCAATTCGGATAGTAACAATTCCTCAATGAATCCATAATATTTCATTTCTATCTAGCTAATGCAGTATCTGACTGTGTCGGTAGAAAATAATCATAATATCAGTCACAGCATCAGTATATCAATGATTAAGACTGACCAAAAATTTTTATTCAATCATGCGACAAGATTGTAGACTTCTATCACAAACAGCTCGTTAAATGAACTTAATACGGTGAAATATTATGGATAATATGCAGAAGGCCTTTACTATTGTATCAGCAGTTTTAAGAAGCATATATTGATTAGGTACCAGGCGAAACTTTTTATTTATACAATAAATTAATTATTCTTATTTCCTAGCTTAAATGAGCTAGAGATGTATTTAGCTTAATTTATATCAGCATTTAATTCGTTGTAAGCCACCGTCCATACATTACCCTCCTACTGTCGATTACTGAGTTGCAAGCAAAAGATAACTACCAATTCTTAATAATAACATTAGCAAAAACTTGTACCGGTATAAAAGCAACAGTAACGTTTAATAGACTGTCTAAAATAGCAATCATAGACGTGTAAATGTCTAAGATTACTGGCAGAAATTTCAATTAATTTTGTTACTGCTATCTATACCAATATAGTATCAGTAATAGGAAGTGCATTAAAGAAATTATCATGATCATCAATCAATCAATCAATCATAGTGGACGACAAAGAGATACGATCAAGCATGAACAAGCGATTAATTAAAATAAGATTAAATCTAGTGCAGATTATGAGTCATAGTGAACCTTGCTGAGTATTATTAATATAAGTTATAATGGTGCCCTATGATGAATAGCTTGATTTCTTTTTACATATTATTATCCAGATAGTCTACAATATACCAGGATTTACTTCAGAATTTAAATAAAATGAATTCTATATGAACAATTACAAATCAAAATCATTATTTAAAGTATTTCAAGGTAGTTTGGACCAAATAGCCAAAACTTTTAGGAAACATACATAAGTGAATCAATGCTAATTGCCGCGATATAGTCATAAATCAACTCTACCGGACAGAGAAATTAAGAATATTTGAAATTACATAATCAAGCAGCTTTAGTATGATGCTACCAATAGCATAGTGGTCAAAAATCAATCATTTATATAACTTTTAAATTTTACTCTCCCTTCGGCGTAACCGAATCTGATAGATTCCTGTTACCATCACGTTAAGATTCTTAATATTAAAGTTAATTAATGGCCTTAAAGGTTAATGTTAATTTTAAAATCTATTCCTTGTCTGTATTCATTGATCATGATAATGCATTAAATAACAACTTGTGTGATGAGACAGTGGCAAAAGCAAATTCCGGTACCACTAAATTAAGATGAAGTGAATGATACATGTAGCATGTGTATTGAATTATAACAGTGTAAGTAAGTATGAAGATAAAAACATTTATAGATGAAGTAACATTATGGATACTGCGATGAAACTTAATATGCCAATTTTAATTTGCTATACCTAATTGATAGGTTAATCATGTGAAGGCCGCCCAGGAGTAGACAACAGCCAAAATTTATAATTAAACTCGATCGAGTCTCAAATCATAATACATAGTTAAGGCAAGTATTGATGCATCACTAAAAATTTTAAATAGGTTAAACTTATTATGCATAAACTCTTTTTATGGACAAAGATCAAGTATAATGCTATTGTAAGCCGGCAGGGAAATTAAACATCTACTTATGATTTTAATTATACATAGAATGACCACGTTATTTTGCAATTAATTTAGGAACTGAAATAAGATGAACTTAATTCGTTTACCTATAATTAAGAGCATCTTTAAGTTTGCATTTAGCAAATATAATTGATAATGCAATTTGTTGTATTATAAAACAATCAGTGCGTCAGTAAAAGTTCCAACTTGATCTAAATTTTATGCCAGCCTGTTTTTGTTATTATAATTGTTACTATAATAATTATAATTATTATTGGTAGTAGTATTAGCAATATTATTATTATTATTATTATTATTATAATTATTATTATTACTATTAATAATGTTATTTAGGAGTAGCATCGATGATACCAATAGCAAAGTGTAAATAACCATGTCGAAAGTGTATATAGTTACTGTAAATTGTGCTCGATGCTCTGCAGATGAGGTAGACTTTAGTATTAATTTTCCTTAATATATAAATATATATAATATCACGCGGTTTTCAGATTTATCAATTATTTCTATATCGTTTTAGGCTACCATTTACAAGTACTCAGGTTAAATCTTTTCCGCCTCAATCTGATGTAATACCCAACGCCGTTTTAATTTCTAGTATATGTTGCATTGTGCTTTAAAAGAATCCGGCGCACTTTCAGTTTGGAGCTATTTTGTCAGATTCATTCCATCATTGCTCTATCACGTAGCCCCATTATTCCTTACAATTGCATTAATCCTTGTCCTTTAATTTACTATTTTTATTAAGCATGTCCAAGAAATCCGAGCCACTAATTTTATCTTTTTCTTTCTTTTCATCTGTATCTTTGTCTTTATTACTGTTATTCTTTCCACTTGATGGCGATGTCTGCATGGTAAATAGAGTTAATAAACAATGTTATTAAGTAAGATAAATTATTACAATTAAATATTTTGCTAGACTGTCTGAGCTTTTTTTAATAATCATTAATTATAAAAGAAATCTATACATTTTGCCAATATCATATTTTGTATCAAGTGTACAGATACACTATTGACGGATACGAGGAAATAATGCCGCTTGATCTAGACCGACTCCAATAATTTGTATTGCTACTTGCTTATAATTATTCTATTCTGTACTAATAACGTCCTTTAAGTTAGTAAAGATAATTTATTACATTGATTGTTTATGTAAATTGCGTAGAATACGCTAAATTCTAACGATAATTTCCAAAAAATCGCGGTAAAGCGAAACTTATAAGTTATCATACGATACCTGGTGTAATTTTAGCAACTTTTTTATACTCCTTTTCATATAAGAATGCAGTTTCGTCACCTTGTTGTCAAGATTATCCACCTATTATATTAATTGGATTACTTAGTCACATTATTATAAGTTATCAGTAGAAAATTAATTAAATATCAAAACAGTGACTTACTAAAACATTTCCTTATGTAATGCTAGTAAATTTTACTTACTTTACTATCAATTCTGGTCACATAAACTAAAGTTTTATCCTTCGTCCTAATTCTGAAGTACTCATAAGGTGTTGAAGTCGCTTTCTGATTATAAATATTAACAAAAGAATTTCTTAACACAGCATAATTAAACGATGGCGACACTATATATCCAATCTTATTGAATCATTTTAAGTATCACATTTACATATCTAGATTCTTTTAATTACGGTACTATCATCATGCCTTGCTCCCAACAGCAACAACGTACATAACATTACATAACATTGCATAATCGGTAGACATTTTATTTTATTGAAAACAGATGTCTTGCTTCATTATGTACACTTATTCATAAGATTGATAATTAGTAGCTTACCTGCTTCTGGATGCTGCTTTCAGTTGAATTAAGCGATGTAGTACTCCCATTAACATTATTCTATTGATCAAATTTAATTTTGTATTGTTTTATTAATTTATCGGAAGTTCGTTTGATTATAATTTAAGCTAGTTTGCTCTCATTAGCTTGACTTCTAACTCTTATAATATTAATATCATAATTCTTCATAATGCATACTTGTAATAATGAAGTTAGAGTAGCGTTTAGCTTTCCAGTAGGCGTAGAAGTTGCATTTTTACTTGGAGTTACATCTGGTGCTGGGCTAGATGCCAAGTTGGGAGTTGTAGGTGTAGTTGCCTTGCTATTGGTAGTCTATTGTAAAGTAATAAGCTTAGTATCGGTTTTGCAATTCTTATATTTTTAGTAAATAAGTATTTATTCGCCTGTATTTTTCCTTAGCAATTGTTGTGTAAGTATCCCTATAGATTGCATTACTTACGGAAATAAACTGATGTCGCCTTTTACTTGCAGCCGTTGTATCTTTTTGTGATCCTTGGTACTTACTTATCTGTAAATAATGAGGTAGATTATATTATCGGATCGTAAGAATTACTCCGTTCAGATATTATACGATCCATTGCTAAACTAGAGGACTGGAAAAGTCTCTTTATCACGCTATTTTACTAACAATACTTTGCCAATAAAGCAGCTAATGATACACGAAAGCTAATATTACGCAACAACATTTCGAAGATTATCAAATTTTAAAGCAATCTATAAGTAAATTAAAATTTTATTAATTTCTGTACATGGGGACTGGTAATTATTCAAGCGATACTTCCGTACGCTATCATGATTTGAAACAGCAGATGAGCCAGATATTGACTCATCAATAAGATTAATTTAATCTATATATCCAATAAAATCCTCGGTAGCAACGGTAATCATGGAATTGATTAACGATGATGGATTATTCAAAAAATTCTATTTTACAGCTGCTTTAAAAATATTATTTTATCTTCTTTTCCCTATTTTAAATATTAAGCTAAAATATGTTCTGCGTTGATTTTACATCGGCACTGCCAGCATTTAATCCATCTTTGAGCACGATAAAAGATTCTATGTGCATTTCTAATACATTAACTAGGATATAGATCAAGGCAACTACGGTACATTCTCTAGAGACGATAAGGTTGAAGAATTTCTAAAATTAGCGATCATATAAATTAATGTCGCAACAAATTAATAGTAAGTAATCGTCTAATATGCTATAGTTTAAAGTTTTAGTACTCTAATATTGCTGATATTGACATAGAAGATAAGATGGCAACATGCTGAAGTTCAAAGGACATGCGTAATTGTTCACTGTATTATTAAGACTTTCATAAAAAGCATGTAGAATAGACATGGTGACCTTTTTCTGAATTACTATAATGAATTAGCTAGAGGTAATCAATACGGGTCGGATCAGTTAATAAATTTACATATATAAAATTTGCAATTTATTATCTCTAAGCTAATTTTCTTTTTCAATAAGACCTGTTATCCTCATGAACAAGTGTAACAACTATTTCCTACGTAAGTTACTATCATAAGCCTTCACATTTGCGAAGGCAAGCTGATTTCTCAATATATAGTTTTCATTGACTATCATTACAACAATATTATTTCTCATTTACTTTCAATATTGTATCCTGACATTTCCGAAAAGTGACGCTCTCGCAAGCTTTTATGAAAAATTTGGAAAAGAGGAGATAACAGTAGCTGAATTCTAGCAATATACAGGCGTCAAAATGTAGAAATGAAATTATACATGATCAATTGGATTATTATCTTATTCATTGAAATACGCCGCCATCGCCCTGGTGCAGCGGGAATTGATTAAAAAAATGAAATACGTACCAAATAGGATATCTTCTCATTATCCTCATAATTGTCGATAATCTCAGTGTGACAAATAAGGGATTATACTAATAATAATTAATTGAATCATGACGTGCTTTCAAAGATGAGGACGGGCAATCATTAGCGTCGGTGTATGTTTGGAATCATATTCATATGTAAACAACATTATTACTATACAAACAACAGTGAAATATTGTGGCTATGAATTACTAAACTAACTTTTTATAATACCGTACTAAGCTCGATAAGTTGGCAATAAATCAAATTCAGTAATGACTATGATTGACTAGTTTAATGAAAGCTACTTATTTTTTATAATAATCAACTGATAAATATTTTGTTTTTATATTGTAGAAAGCGTACAAATAATGTAACTGAGCTCAATAAAAGGAACCACTGTTCAACTCTAATTGCAATAAATATATTGTGATATGCAATAGAAAGGTAACAAGCCAGCTAACTTAAAGCGATCCCATACCTTATGTTCGATCCCCATACTGTAGTGCTGGCAAAAATACTTAAATGCGATAAATTCTTTAATTATGTACTCTACATTCTGTACCATACAAATTTTCCGTAATAGCAAAGACTATTAATACTGTAACTAATTTAATGGAAAGATGTTTAATTTTGTGAATTTTATCAATTTCATCGCTATCGAGTGATGATGATTTTTGAAATTAACTTATTTTCATACGGATAAGGTGTAGAAATGGTAGGAATAATGCCATTTTCATATTCCTGATATCCCTATTATTAATTAACCTACTAGAGCCTTCCAACGAAGAGTATATTGAATTACCATTAGTTGTTTTGATGTAAAAAATCGCTTTGCGCTTTATCATGATTCAGCTATTTAGATCAGATTAGCGTCAAAATAGCTAGCAGAATAACCGTAAAAAGTCAGTAAAACCCTGATACTACGTAATGGTATTAAGGTAGGATGTCTTCAGAATGCATCTGCCGGTGTAATAGCGAGCGATCTCCCGCAGCTTTCCCTAGAATCAGCTTGCAAACGTGTGCATTTACATCTCCATCTAACTTACAAATGATTGCAACTGCTGTTACTGGTGCTGAAATATGATCTTGGTATTAGAATTTGATCTAACCCCTTTCGATTAACGTAACATGGATATCGTAGTCGAACAAGTACCCGTATAAGTATAGCTATTAATTTCTTATAAATTACTGTGTAGAAACTTCGACAATAAATGTCGTAATATCATACGTCATAACTCAACCGACTTATAAAACGTCAAAATTGAAATAAATTAATATTAGAAATCATTCGTAAAATAAATATTTGTATAGTATTAAGATATATTTAACCGATGAAAGTAAAACGAAGAAGGTGCTTTTGCATTCCCTTACAATTCTTCACGAGTAATGTGTGATAATCATTTTTAACATTTTTGCAATAACTAGAAGCTGTATCCCCTTGACTTACGGTACTGTATGGAATTTTGGCTGCGTCAGTATTTACAAGAAAATTATTATAATTTTAAATGTATGCATAGTACAGCTCGTATCTTTAGCTAGGCAAATAATAAAAATAGAACGAGTATTCAGGTATACAAAGAAAGTCAAATCAAAATAGCGATATGTTGTTTGGAGAAGATGACAAGCACTCACTAGATATCAAATAAAACGCCCCCTATCTTCAATTTTATGTCTTCAAGAAAAATAGCTAACATAATAGTGCTGCAATATTTGCTTACCTGTGTAGCTATCTGATGTATATCTTGTCGTATTTGGATCAATTCAATTCGTTGCATGTGAAAAAGAATAGCCAATGTCGCAATTGAAATTGCCATAATACTTAAAGTAACGAACATTAAAAAACTGCTAGAGCGCGAATTTTTAGGATGTTTTGACAACATCGCTGCTGCTGGACGCTTTTCGATGTCATGGCAAGTTGGCCGATAATTTATACGATTGGTTGTAACGTTCGGCTTTTCACTCATTTTGCTTGAGAAAAGTGATTTACTGATGGATAATAATGGCGGATTGAAGCAGCAGAATAGAAAGAGTTGGATGAGATTAAAATTGTTTGTTTGTGAATTTAGGTAACAATTTTTCCTTTCTTGGCTTCGAATACAAGGCACACAAATCGAATGAAATTGTCTTGAACAACAATATTATATGAATTGAGACAACTACAGTAATTATTAAATTTCCTTTTCTTTGGTGCCTGCGCACACTTCCGCTAATGAACACCTTCCAGTTAAATTTCAGGTAAATTAACTGCCGACGATTTAGATGTTATCTGCTACTGCGGCAACGTGGAATTTGAAGTTGTTTTATTTTTCGTTGTGCTAATGATAGTCTAATAGTTATGCAATAATCGCAAGACAGACAGGAAATTTGATGACTACAGATTGATAAATGATGACCAATCAACGATAGTATAAATTAAAGGAGAAAAAAAATGACCGTCTGTTGCATAAGATAAACGATGATGACGGTACCAGCAACGTTGAGTACATGGAAAGAAAAATACAAAAATTAAATTTTTCAAACTTGTTTACGCTAAATTAAAGTATAACACACTTTTTACCCCTTGTCTTCTTCTTGTTTTTGTCGCTATAGTTCTTTAGCTACTTTTAACGCTTTCTTGATGATAGAATAATGGCCAATGCTAGCGACTTTTTATCAACACATGTGTTTAAAAGTACGCGTAGGTGAAAATAATTGTCAATAAGAAGAACAACCTGCAAATCCTATTGACGATGAATAATCTAGATATGTAACGCAAGATAGATTCCCTTTTCCTACATCCAGAACGGACACGTCTCAATTTTTTTCTTTGCCGCAAATGGTTAATTTAACTTGGATTACGATGGTAGATGGGAATTATTCCAACGGATGAACGACACTAAGACGATGAAAATAGCGAAGAAATAACCAACTTGCATAGATGCTGATGTAAAATTGGCTAATAGAAATCAAGATTAATCCAGTAAAGTGCATGTAGGCAATAATAGATTTGTATCCAATCGATAGATGATGCGGGTTATGATTATACTATGATAATTGATGTTGGTTACATAACAGTAATAGCATACAAAATGCTTAAAAAAATTTTTGCTTAGATGAGGATTAAAATCGTTTTGTAGAATTGTTACTTGTAAATGATACGTGTATTACAGTGTTTAATATCACTTGGAAAAAAAGTCCATTAGAAACGATGACACCAATCACTTGTATATAGCTGCACACGAGGACATCTCGGAAATAACTAAATTAGCCAATCATTAAGATGGCCCAACTATAGCTAAGAAGAACGATTGTTATACATTTGTTGACAACTACACAGTATTGTAATAACTTTTACCTATTGAATATAAGGATAATAATGGCCACTGTTTACTACTAAACTACTATATTTGAAGCACAAATAGTGTGGCATTACTGCAGCTTTTCAAGCATTCCATGTTAAACAATACCATTAATACTGCCTTTAACATCCTCTCGACCCCCCATAACTTAACAGTTAAGAGGATGGAACGAATAATACAATTTTTTTTTCTGCATCTAGAATTAGCCTCTTCTAAGTGTAGACCGCATACATCTTTGTGTATACAGATTAATCAATCATTTGAACAACCGATTATTTTCATCATCAAGTAAAAAAAAAAGTAACAATATTCAATTCTATTCAAGAAAAATCATGACTATTCAACGCATTCTATTTCCATATGATATAGCGCACCATCATCATCGTCATTATTCAAAGGTTATAAGAAAAAATGATCTATTATAGAAAATAATCCAACTACACGATAAAGAACTAACTGTCTAAAGAAATAAAATTCATTAGCATGTCGCAAACGTAAAGTTATTGATCATATTTGAATTTGAATAGTTAATAACCGCTGTGATCTGTCTGGGAAATGACTCCCTTCTGATTCCCCCACCTGCTAAGACAAGAAGACTCTTTTTATGAGTATAATTAACTGAAGGAATTTCTTTCAATTCTACCTATTATTGATACTGTTTTAAATTCGTTTTTATCCAATGTTATTTTACCTTTTACTTAGATATATCTTATTATGCTATTGTCATCAATCAATGCCATAAAATTGCATCTTCAAATTTACTTTAAAAAACTAATGGAAAACATTTCCAATGTCAAAATAACCTCCGTCACGCCACTGCATGGGCAAATCGATCTCAGCTCTTAAGTGTAAAAATACGATCATCAACTAGCTACTTGATTAATCTTGAAATGACGTATTTGTTTATCATTTTAGTAGTAAGCTTTATTTATGGTTAAAAGTTGCATCAAACTATACTAATTCAGTATAAGCAAGCAAATTAAAATGCTAGTTTCTCTCAACAATAATTGCCAATTCTATCTGTATTTGGTTATTCGCTTGTTTAAAATTTGATTTGGTATCAACACCAAAACATCTTTCTAGCATATTCTAGATTATCTTGTTGTGCTAAATTTAATTTAAAAAGTTGGATAATCAAATTTTATCCATAGAAGATTCATAATACACACTTACTTACGGTTGTTTTCTAGCTTCTCAGCCCACGCTTCTAACAATAAATAGGCGTTTATGTCTTCAGTACAGCTTAATCTCAAGAAAGTTGAGTATGTCTCATTAAAATACGAATCCTATTCATCAATTTTAACTTTCCAGTAACTCCAATTTAATTTGTCTCATAGCTTGCTCATGACAACATAAAATTTTATAAACTAACTCAATGCAATGTAAGATTTTATCTTTTCATTATAATCAATTTAAATTTTCTTTCGATATCCAGTAATTGATAGATTTATTCCGTTTTATTACTATATCAACCTGATTTATAATGCGACTATCCTGTTTACCCAAAAATTGTTTCAATAGTTTCAAATATGAACATTAAAATAACATTCTACTAATTGTTTAAACATCATAACTACTTTATTTTAACAAATTTATCTACTTATTCCGAGCATAGTAAATGTAACTATTCCATTCTTTTATATTTATAATTGAACTTCACTAAAATTTTATATTATCTTCTTAATTTATTATAAAATTCTAGACAAATTGGTTAATAGCTCATGATGAAATAGGATATTTTATTATTACAGGAATCATCAGTATTACATAATACGATAATTTCTTATAAGTAATTTCCTAATTTAAAGAAAATACATGTATATCTATTGAATAATCCATAAATTAATTAATTAATTAAAGTCGATATCAATACAAACGCATATAAAATATGACTCCGATAATAGTCTATATATTTGTGTTAGCTTAAAGAATTCGCAAGGCTTTGTAGGTACTATTTTATACTTAGCCATTTCGTTATAACATGTTATTGTATCAAAGTTTATTTTGGATTATATTGAAATGAATGAGAGCTGACTTTTACCAACAGCTTAAAAACTGTGCAAGGGAATTAACTACGTTACGTTTATTTATCTAAATTGAAATTAAACAATAAGACAAAAACAGTATGCAAATTTACGAGGTAAAAGCGCAAGAATTTGATAATACTCTAAATGAAGCTCATGAAAAAATGACATTTGCCTCCGCATATAGACAAATATTCTTGATTTTTTGTAAATTTTATTAATCATAAGAATAAGCAGCAATAATTATCGGATGCATTCTAGTTGTTAGCCTAGTAATTTATACAATTCGGAAACTATCCATAACATTACTGATTGAAATGAGTTTTGTAAGGAATTGAAAAGGTTAAACTATACCTTAGCCGGTAGCTTATCAACATCTGGGACTAAAAAATTGACACATGAAATTTGTTTATAGGTCTTAAATAACTTGAATTGATAATTTGTTATTAGTTTTAAATTATTGATTTGAATGATAGTATTCATTTTTCTAAATGAATTGTTTAGATGATTAAAGATTAGTTATTTTAGTTACTGTAAAACTTGTTTAGGTTAATTAGTTATTAATAACTTATAATTCATCATTGGTCCATAGCATATTGGCTAATATTTAATAAATTATAATGCAATCGATGGCTTCTAAATGCAATAATTTTTATCAGACTGAGCAAGTTAAATGCCAATTTTAGATTGCTGATATATCAGTAGTATATTTATATCCTTGGTAACTATAAATCACTGAAATGTATCAGAAAAATATTTCTAGAAGTATTATTATCAACCAGGTATTTAAAGTTGAATCGATTCTCTTGCTGCATTTTGGAAGAAATATTTCCAGCTAGATTTCAAGTGAAAGTTAGTACAGAAATTAATTTTTTACTCATTGAAGTAGATTAACTGATAGTATTTAAAACAAAACATCTAATTAATAGCTAAATCAATCTTTTAGGCATATGCCTGCCACAAACTAACAGATATATAGCAAAATTTCAGCTTTGTACCTAACGTCGACAGGAGTAAGACTTAAATCTGTATTCCTAATAAAGGTGACGTTACTGGCTGATTCAATCTTAAATATTAACATTACTAGCTATCAATATTGATAATATTTATTAAGATATTACATCATATTTATCTAATTTCTGCAAATCCTTTCTTTGTAACTCATAAGTTTTAATCTTGATGATCAAAATAGAATCTACGTCACAAGCAAGTTAAGTACTATCGAAACTGCTGCGGTCGAACGTCATTACTAAATGGCGATAGCTATCCTGCTGTGATAAATAAGAAAAATACAAATAAGTTACTATGTCAATGAATATGGATCCCTTTCGATACAAGTAAAGATATCTGCTATCGACTGTTGTCATGCATAGCGCTAACATTTTCTTACCTAACGACTGTGTTACATGCGTAGTTACTATTGTATTGAAAATGCAAATTATTGCACAGTTATAAATCATTCTTCTATTAATTTTATATTGTTATTATAATCATAAATAGTATTTTTACTTATCGAAATTTATGACCTTTGTTTCTGCACTTACAGTGCTATAGACAAACCAGGACAAGTTCTATTGTTCAATCAATAGCTAAAATAAACTATAGGAGTAAAAATAACATAAAATTGCAAAGATTAGTAAAAATAGCTAGACACTACTGCATGGTGACTGCATACTTATATACTGGAAACGTCAAGTTGAAGACAAATTTCATCATTAGTCACTCCCATTGACCTTGTTTCATTAATAGTGGTTGTTTAAACTGGCATATGATTGTTAATAACTTTTGTCGCTCTGAATGTTAAATTACGTGTTGATGATTAGATAAATCAACATGGTACCGTTATCATAGCGCGGTTATTAATGTATTTTGTAGATAATATAGCACTTAAATTGCCTTTAAACAGTGTATATTGCAACGATATCTATTACCTTAAACGGAAATAGTAGTTAATATATGTTGCTTCGTTTATGCTTTTATTGACGCTGTTCCCCTAATTTTTTAGATAGAATCTGCTGCTACGACAGAAATTAACCCATACTAATGAAATATTATACATATATATATATATATATATATATAATATTGGACTAGTGGAGGTAACAACAGTATCGGTAGTTGTTCACTGTACAGCGTACATGTATATGTCTATAGTATACCTTACTATCCATAGAATCGCTAATATATGCATTATACCATCGTTTTTAAGCCCTATGTACACGGATTGCAATTAAGTAAACATTCAATGTCAGAAAGGCTACATCTATAAAACTTAATATTTTAGACCTGAAAAATATCAAGCGAGGGAAGAACGAATTGCGTTTACGCGTTGTGCACCTGGCTACATCGATGTAATCTTTTATCATCCGCAACTTAGAGATTTTTATTTAGATATAGTAGAGTACCTACATACTAAATACTAAACCATCTTACAAAGTATAGATAATAGAAACAGTGAAGGGCCACACCTTTTTGCCAATATAAAGAGTATTAATGTACTCATGGCTTTCTATATACGATATATCTCCATAGGTTGAAACTTTCAGTAATTTCATAGAGCTGTAGCAGGCGATTCCGGTTTAAGTAGGATCTGTTTAGCTAATAGTTTAAATTATATAATACTGTAAACTATCCAAATTTTCAGTACTAAGATAGATATTAGTGTTATATACTATATGAAAGTATAACCTAGATCTTATTTTTAATCTTTGGTTTAATGTCAGAGTAGCATAATATTATTGAAAGCTTGTATAATTTGGGCATTACTGAAAGTCATAACATTGTCATAAATTTGGCATGAACAATATTTGTCATTATATGATATTAGATTTACAGTATATCAGACGCTATAGTCAGATGCATTTTGATTTTATGGAGTACAGAGCTATAATTTATTGCCATCATTTCTGATTATTGAGACGATCTCTTTAAATTGCAGTCTATACGTACATTAAGCTTTCTTTGACAGCATTAGCCACTAGGAAGTACTATAGTATACAGCAAGGTGAGCGCATGTAGTACTCGTTTAGTTACTAAAAATGCACGTCCTAATTATAATTATCAAATAAGTACTACAGTATTACTAAAAGCTTCGCAATCATTATAGTGTAATTAACAAAGCATATACAAGAATAAGTTATCTCTTGCGTTTATTCTGACCATTTATGACCCATTAATGTAAATTTGTGAAGCTAAAATGCTCGTATAGTCCATATATAGCAGCACTAGACATTACATGACATACTATACATGTTAGGTAGATGGCTAACAGGGAATAGTGAATTTATGTCTAGAATATAATACTACTACTATGCTATCAATTTTCTATCTTCATTTTGGCTGTACTTTACTTATAGTGCACGCTGCAATGTATTCGAAGGTGTTTTTTTATGATGTTAATAATAAAAATAATCTGAGCCATGCGTTTACTATCACTTGTCTTTATCTATACAATACCACTGATGCCATCCTAAGATGTCAGATTGATTCCTTTTTAGTTTAAAACTACCAAATCATCAAGTGCTAGTCTGCACAACTAGCTTAGTAGCTAAATTAGCTATATCGACTTTATATAATTTTGTTATGTTAAACCTCTATAGCGATCATAAGAGTATCTTCGTGCATGATATAGGTGTTATCTTCCCGTAACTTGTATACCGTTAAATTCTATACCAACCCCATACATGTCTACTTAATGCGTATAGAGGTTCC
This sequence comes from Trichoplax adhaerens, assembly GCF_000150275.1. Taxonomy (NCBI): domain Eukaryota; kingdom Metazoa; phylum Placozoa; class Uniplacotomia; order Trichoplacea; family Trichoplacidae; genus Trichoplax; species Trichoplax adhaerens. The sequence goes on along the minus strand of NW_002060945.1, from coordinate 9,051,239 downwards.
ACAACTGAATAGGCTATTGTAAGATAATTTACTCTTTTAGTATTATATTAATAAATAAATTTATTTTTGCACTGCCTCAAATGTAGTAATTCTTATTCATAATATGCTGCCTCTGATAGATCAAACAAACTGCCGATGCCGTCCAATAAATGAAGGCGTAAACTAGCTAATATGTGCCATACTCAATGCTAAACAATACGCTAGACGACTTACGATTGATCTTTGCGTTGAATTCGTTACTAATGTTATACATTGAAGTGCCAGACAGATAAACTAGACTACAGACTACAGACAGGAGACTAAATGTAGACTCCAACCCTGCATAATGTGGGATGCCTACGCCTAATGAATAGAAGATGTTATGATACTTCTAGAAAAACACGTGATTGTCTTGACCTTGCAAATATGCTGCCACTACTGCGTTTCTAAGATTGAGATGCTGTACCACCTCTATCATCATAGACGTAAGCATGTATCGAAACTTTGGAGCGGAAAAATAGTCGACCATGTTTAGTACAGCCAGCTTCTACGATAATCCCGATGATAGATTATGGGTAAGGTAGTACCGTCCATTAATTATCATCAGCTTCAACAGCTAAATAACAATCCGATTTTAACTATCTCTATATAAGTGCATGCAATTGCAGTACTATCATAAAGTGCTTGGTGGTATATTTTCAACTCATTTCCTTTTATGCACAAGGTTAAACCTAAATAAACAAAATGAGTAAACCAGTAGAATATATAGATAAACTTGAAATGGAAAAACTCATACGAGTATATCAACATGACAGATTAACGACTAGCAATAAATATTGCACAACCTAAATTATACAGCGTTAACAACTTTGCATTCAAGCTAGAAAAATAAATTCTGTGGTGCTTTCCACCCTTTCTATATCATTTTAACTTAATTAAATATGGTAATTTATGTTAGATGAAATAAATAAATTTTGGATAGGATTATTCCTAAAAGGCGTTTTGATTTTATTACATGGTATGCAATATTGCGAGGTATGAAATCGCACTTATCATCATATCTTATAGCAAAATCCTTTTCTTAAACGTTTTAGGTATCTCAATATACCAGTTAGGCTTGTATCTTTCATGCTGTTCTCTATGTTCCATACATCTATCTCAGGATAGCCGCTTCAATATTGTAAGTGGAAACAAGTTATCGTATTGAAAGATATCCGCGATCACAACCATAGAGATAAATTTCAGAGGCCAGAGCTCAATAATAATATAACAATTCTTTCTAAGCTTGCTTTCATTCCACAATATGTAGTCATATTGGATGCTCAACATACATACGTATATGCATCCGTTTTATTTTTATTTATTAATATCACTATCATGCAGCTTTCGCGTACAACCTTTGAATTAACATAATAACTGTTATGTATTTATACTACATAATCGACCATTACGACTCATCTCGTCACTGTATTCCTCTGTAAGAATGTGAAATCGACAATGATTCTAATATTTCGGGATCTTGTGCCAAAATTAACGGGAATTTATAATTTTAAGATCAAATCCTACGATGCCGATGATACGATTCCTTTAATTTATTCGCTAATTAATGTCACTTTAGTTAATACTATTCGAGCTTGTGTTCGCTACACAATACTACTGCCAATAAGCCGACAAAAATTTCTTGTCATCCATATGTAATAGCTGTTCTATAGAGATCTGTGTATGCGCTTGCGCTTTATTGATCTTTTCTTAACGGAAAATGGTATATATGATTACTTTTGTTAATTGATTATATTTGATCTTAAGACATATGTTACTAGACTCTATCACAGTAAGTAAAGTCTATAGAGTAAGACATATTAAGCAATAATCTAAATACAGGCTATTCAGACTTTCTTATTAACAGCATTTAATGATATATCTAATTTATGTTGATTGTGAGGATATACATACAGAGAGCAACAAAATAAATTCTTTTACGGTTAATGGAAACGATTTTAACAATTCATGTAAATTCGATATCAGTACGTCTAATAATGTCAACGAATGATGCAATATGGGAAAAGAATCATTTAGTCTTATCAAATACGTCTTGTTAGCTAATAAGTAAATTACAATAGTACTGCTGCTCTTCTTGACGAGATTAAGAAAAGTATTTTTTAATGTTCATTGTAAGTTAATTTTAGTTTCGATATTAATTCAGGCATGTAGGCTGAAAAAATGTTAGTGTAAATTATAGGACGATTGAAGATTGAAGAGAAACTATTAGTAACAATCATATTGAAACTGAGTAACAAAAATCTTTACTCGATTCTATAGGTTGATATCGGTATCAAACCTATCAGCCACTTGAAAGTATTATATTTTGAATAATTCTATATGAGCAAGATACAAAAAAAGAAGTGATCTATTTGATATACAGTTATACGGTATTTGACTTTAAACCTACGATAGATGCCATCTTAAATATTACCTTTTTTAAATGTATGCTAATAACTTGAATTAGGCCATTTACATAAAGATTCTATTAATAGCTAAATCACCAACAGATTGAGGTGCAAGAAATTAAGTTGTTAATTTATGATCATTGAGTTTTAGCAATGCGATGATAGATGTGCAGCTGTATACGTACAGGAAATCTTCGATTGATTAGATGTAGTTGTTACAGTGTTAAATACTGTATTACAGTAGAAATAACTATGTTAGGATAATTCTGTTAGACTATCCTTATTTAGTTAACTTCTAATTTGGATATACTGTATTTTAATATAGCACTGACTTTTTATGACAGTGACACTTATACACATACTGAAATTATAATAGTTATAATAGGGAATGCAAATCATCTGCTTACAGTTCGAATCATTGTGATTGTAATTTACTTATGGTAGACTGTAAATTATCATGGAAATGTTCCGTGATAGGACATATCGTAATCTGACTATTCTGTATTAGTCATTACATGTCTATGTTCGTAAATACTGTTGTCTGCATTAAGGGAGCAGTAGCTAAAATTAATATCTAATTCAGTAAATGATTCTAATGTTAATTGTATTAACTATGACTCATGAACTATTGAGGAATAGTATATAAATGCAGTATATCGTGAAATAAAGAAGAATTGTCCAACTTAGTGTTTAACGTAAAATACGAGGCGTTTAAGTCTTTGTGTAGTCTGCTAGTAGAGCAAAAGTGTTTGTGATAGTGCAGATATCGTTCCTTGATACGTGGTTCAAGGAATTGACTTATTGATCGTATATTGCGTTATCTTGTTGCAAAGCTGTTTTGTGACAGTAGTCTATCTGTGAATCAAATTAAAAATATATTATCAAGAAGCAGAAATTATTATTTTCTAATATATTAAACATCTGGAGCGAGTCATAAACTCGTTTAATTAACATAATAAGTCGATATCTTAATAAAATAGTAGAAATAAATCTTTAATATGCAGCAATCTCATTAGTTGATAGCTGATAACAACAACATAACGAGAATCGTTTTCTATTGTTAATAATTTAATTCATTCCAGATGTTTGAATAATGGAACGGTATTTGAGAAAGATTAATCTATCTATGAAATAATAAGTATCATGACAGTAAATTAGAATATATTATTCACGTTGTAAAGCTGTCAAGAAATAGGTTATATTTTAAACATGCATTCATTTTGACTTTAATTAAATCTATATTATCGAGATTTCATCATTATTTCGAAAGTGCAACAAAAATAAGCTAAAAATTAGTATAGGCCTACTATAATCATAATTTAATTACTTTTATAATCAAACAACATATTACCAATGTATACCAAACTTAAAAGATCTACTAACGAGAATTTATACGGCAACCTTCATAATCATCTGCACACTCTGGATGATAGCAGTTCTTTCTTTGGAGTCATCATTGAATCGAATCAATTACAGTATTATATATTGTAGCATGAAATCTATTGGAATAACCTTAGAATATTTACTGATGCTAGGCAATATAGTGCTCATCAAGTAGGAAGCTTGTAATTTCCGCCTCTATATAACACTGAAAGTAACTTATATAACCTCATTTGTATAACATTACACCTTAAAAGATGTTATGAAATTATATGTCATACGGTAGCGCACCGGTATTCCTCCATCAATAATTGCTATTTCATAGTTCATCGTTGGTTGAAGAATGATAAATCTCAAATCTAAACTGAAGTAATAGCATACATCAGCAATACATTGACAGGTGTGATCATTTTCGGCTGCTGTAATTTTATAGGTTTACAATATACTCTTTAATTTTAAACACTGTTGTCGTATGATACAGTAGTAAGTTGGAGAGATGAGTGCAATAGTATGGAATCGTTTAATTGATATAATTACTGAATTAAGCCTTAAAGATACATCAAGATAAGTGATCATGCAGTTGTAATTTGATTACTTCATGTCATTACTATAAATTAATTTAGGAAATTTAAAGGAATTAATTACAAAGGCTAATTATAAAAATTATTTTGTACTTCAAACTATAACTGGAGAGTCCAATGTTGTTTGGTTATTAAAGATGAAACATTTGGATCGACATGTTAACAATACAAATTTTCGAGGCTTTCCTTTCGCCATTGGGTTATATCATAATCGTGATTACCGATACGCTATTAATCCACTAAGCGAGAAGTTTCAGGTTGTATAAACATATACAAATCATAGTTACAAATAGTAGCTATCCTTGCCAAATATCAATCTGTATTGGTATGAGATTAAATACTTCTGGGTTTTCAGTTTTTTCCAGATAAGCTTGATTACATTAATAAGAAAGGACAGCTTAAAATTTTAGAATTGATGAACATTCTAAAACAAAAGCTATTTCATTATTTTTACTTAACAAAGCCTGATTAATAGAGCTAATAGCCTATAATAGGACTTTATCATATAACAATTCTTTTGAGATCTTATCTCTATGAGTTGAATACATTAATGTTTTTATGGATTTCGTCGTTTCAATAGTATTATGAAATAGTAAGATACTGATATTTTATTCCTAGTCGATATCAACGATGCACCCCTTTAAACCAGTTAGTTTAAGTTGACTACACTGATTGTGCCTTAATTTGGTGTACACAGTGTGTCAATTAGATTTTATAATCAAAATTTATTTCAAGAATTGTTGGTATCGTCAGGTTAGTTAATTTTATGGCAATATTACTTTATAGCACGAGTGCTATAGCTGTGCGATAGGGTGACTGTTGTTACAAGTTGTGGAATTAATCCTGACGACATAAGACTCTAGTAGAGAAAAATTGTGATTGATCTTCTAAGTGGGTAATAACATGGTACTATGATCAATATTGTATATTAATACCGGCGCCAAACTGTTTAGATAAATTTGAATATAATACAAAGAATTACTGCACCAAATATTTAATAAACTATTTTCTAATAATAGTTATTATAAATAGGCCTTCGTGAAGTCTAATAATGAAAGTTCCATATATTAGCATAAATAATTAATTATAAATAAAAATACGGAATAAAGTAGAATTTGCACTACGAAGAAATGCTTAATACACCACATAGTTCCTAGGTAAACTATAATATTGCGCTACAACGATACAACTCCTGTAGAATTTACTATTAAAAAATGTAATAATACATTAACACATTTATTCCTTCATCATCCATCAATGACGCTATCTCATAAAAACTTTATCATTCATATTAATTATTTCATTTCCATCGGCAGATGTTCATACTTAATGTTATCTACAATTTTAAGCACTCTATGTTCTAATATTAGCAAAGTTTATGATATTTCACAAAGACTACAATGCTAAAGGATGATAATATCTTTAACAGATTCACTTGAAGGGTAAATCAATTACAGGTAATATCTGCTTTCCTATATTTTGCACGCTATCTAATACTGCCATCTCTATCCTTATTCATCGTGGTAATACATCTACCGCGCATGTTTTATACAAAAATTTATTTATAACGGTCTAGAAATGCAAATTAATCAGTCTTGATTCATCGCAAGGAAAATAACTGAATTACTAAGGCAAACTATTAACACATATTTAAAGGGAAATTGCCTGAAATAAAGACTGAGTTGATATATCGGATAATTATTACCCTAAGATTTATCAAACATTATCGATAGTGGGAGAATATTTCGTAATATAATATAGAAAAATATTTTGTCGATAATTATCTACGAAAAGACTTTTTTGTTGTAATATAATCGTTTAGGAAATAGTCCACGTGGTCCGCTGAAGTTCCAATTGATGAAATGCTATGCTGGAATTGTTAGCTAATCAAATATATTTGGTTGATTAATTTGCAGACAATCGACAATAACAGTCTATCGTTATGATTCTGACTTTATTGATATAAGACTGTGTATCATGATTCCATCTGGACTAGATCTAGTTAGCCCAAAAAATGATACATGATGGTATCAATATTTTTAATTCTGTTTTTATATCAGGATTTAATAATAATAAAAGTAATTTCTATCATAGCTTTATTCATATAAGTTCTACTCGTCCCTAACTATTCCATTGTTCAGGAAGCAATGTATTAGAAGATACTTATATCTCTAGCTAAAATAAAATTCGATTAATAGTCACCTTTCAATCGATCATTTAATCCGAATCAAAGGGAAATGAAAGTATTTGTTGACATATTAGACATATGCTGCCACTCCCACTCATGCGACACCTGCTTCGAATTTGCATCAACCCTCTGGATTACTACATTGATAGTAAATGATGATACACAAAAGTAATTTACGGTTATAATTTCCCCCTCCCGCCGAATTAAAAAATATAAATAAAAACCGTAACCTTCAGTCCATAAAATTAATCAAAAATAATGTGGCAATTCCCATAGTTGTTATGAGGGAGATAGATAAAAACACACCTAATAAATGATGGATAAAATTATGAATTGAACTATTTAGCTAGAATCCTATTCGCATATTATGCTTAGTGACGCTGAACAAATGTTATTTTATTGTCCGAATCCGATGAAAACTAAACAAAATTTGTCAACAACCTAAGATGCATTCAACTCAATTAGGAATGTAGCAGGCGTTCCATCCTTTACTGGATATGACTATGCCGTCGAATTAGTTTATGAACGCTAGTTACCCGATTTTCGGCTATATTCCCGAAATATCATAAGCCTTATCATGTATAACCGTATTTGTTTTTCATCTACTTACTCCATAATAAGAGTTATACAATTGATTACCATTTCGGTATCTAATTTTAGTGTTAACTAAATAATGATTAATTGACAGTAGTCACTATTACCAATATTGCTAGATGATTTAATACTAGATGTCTACATAGATCGATGGCTAATGAAATGTTAACGATGTGAAATCATCTCAATGTCTAGAGTCTATATTCCATTCTAATTTACTCCATAATTATCAACCTGTAATACAGATTTTCAGGAAATCGAACCAAGATTCTTAGCTTGCTGTATAAGGTTAATAAATTCAGTTGAGGACAATTACAGCTAGTAATAAAACAATAGCCATAAGTCTATAATACTGAATAGAAACTTCCTTTTCATTTCCTAACATACTTTTCCATTAAAAGAGAAAGAGAAAGTAGTAATATCTAAGTTTATTTTATAGTGGAAACACGATATATTTTATTTAATGCAGATATTGTATTCTAACTGCTATAGTGGTTATTGTTATTATCATTGATATATGTTCCAATAAGCAATTTCAATGGCTAAAATTAAAATTAACCCTAAATTTTACTGCATATTTTTGCGTCCAAGATAAATGATGAGCACTCAATGTATAGGCAACAAGAGGAAATTATATTTTAATATTAGCCAGATTGTCATTTGTATAGTGAATGTCTAACAAATTAGACAACATAATAATACTTCTACATTGTCAAGAAAAGAAACTGATATGCAGGTGGTCAATTTTAAAGTAGAAGGTGTGTGAAAATGTGCTACAGTTTACCAACAAAACAACACGTGTAATGCAATCCATGAAACGGCATCAATTTTTAATGAATAATAATCAGTTTTGTACACTTTAACAAAGTGAACTTTTGTCTTGATTATAGAAAGGAATTACTGAGGGATATTATTATTGAGTCTAAGAGAAAGAGTCAATATGCTTGTCTATCCCTTCATGAGCTTTACTCAATGAAAAGCCAAATCAATCAATCAATTATTTCAACATATTTTTAAATGGAAAATGATATCAACATAGGTTGTTGAGTAAGCAACCAACTAACTAACAAGGTAAATGAGTATCTATTACACCATGTTGACCAGGAGTACTGGTCAACATGAGCTCATTTTTGTTAGTTTACCTATCCTCCAGGTCAACACCAATGGTTATCATCTTTATATTTTGGTCATTATGTTATTTCAATACCGTCATAAGTTAATATTTTATAAATCCTATTTGAGGTCAATATCTTGTCACAGCTAGAGATATTGCAATACGATCCAAAGATTACTGTTGAATGAAACTTGTATATTGCACTGATGGCAAAAATTCAATTTGCATTTATACACTCCCTTGGACTAAAATAAATACATGTTTGTACTAATTTTTAATGGGGATAAGAAGTTGATAAGCTCATGACTGGAAGATATTGGAAATGAAGAATTTGTAGCGGCAAAAAAAATTAAACTTTCCTGATATGAAACAAAATAGTGCTCTACACTTATAACATTAATTTCCATCTATCTAACATTTGAAAATTAGTTATTCTTCTTTCCATACAAACTTTCTCTCACCTGTAATTGAAAATAAAATACAATTATAGACTTATTAATAAAAGATGGTCTATCGAAGCAATAAGTAAAACAAAAAAGAATATTGTATAATTTATTACTAAAGAGCATATGTCAAAAGTTATCATATTTAGCGACAGCTGGTTGTTATTCTGCCATGGCATATGGCGATATAAAAATAGTCTTAGAAAATTATGACAACGTCACTATATTAAACATAAATGTATTTCTTTTGATCATTCTATTAACTTCCCCTTAGCGATGAACAACAACGATTAATCTATCATCAGATATTAACTATAGCCAGATGATTTAATAAAATGAACATGGAAGAAAGAGCATTGCTAGCAGTTGATTAGCTATAATTTAAGATCCAAAATCAATTTTCAATCTATAATTTACTTGATTCTATAAGCTAGGTTTATGTACGGACAATTTTCATTATATATAATACACTACGGTAGAATCTATCCAATACTTATGGTGGCAGGCAATCATTCTCATGCCAGCTAGTAGGACTCAAATTGATAAAAAGCAAAGAGATTAACCATTATAAATATTAACTTTTAAAACCTCTTGTCTTGAGCAAGGATAGTATAGAATAGTGAGTAGCCTAATAAATATTAAACATTAAGTTGAAATTCACTGAAAATACAAAGTGAATGATACTTTTCATCATATATTGTTATACAAGAATGCATTCATTACGAGCTAATATAGAATTCTTCATATTTTCAATTCCTTTGCTATTATTATTATTAGAGAATAAACCCCATTCCAATAATTATCATCATTAACATTTCTGCCCTCTTCAATATCATCTGTTCGTACATTAAATCGAATGTTTTGGCAGTTAGCTTTACCTACTCATCATTCATCCACGGTCTTGGTTAGGACAGTCATTGAAGTAGATGCTTTATGTCGTCTATTGCTCTATAGTAGATTGTCATTCGTGATCTATGCATTCAAGAAGCCCTTTTAGTCATCCTATCTTATCAATTTGATAAGCAAATTCGATTAATAATTTCATTCCATAAGGGTAAAAGTGTCCAGCTGGAGAATAAAATTCCTCCATCATAGATATACAGATGACATCAGTAGATGAAATAATAGATGTTGAATGAAAGTATAGAAAATAAAAATAAATATTAAATAAAAACAATATCTTGAAGATGTATATATCCCATACATGAGTTGAAGAACATCAATGGATGATCAATTATTTAAAAGGCACCCCAATTTTTTTATCTTGCATAATAGTAACATACAACGGATAAAACTGATAGTCGCATTTTATTATATTTTATTTTTTTAACAAATGCACCTGTGTATATTTTACTGTTTGATAGCTAAGGAAACAATGATGTAAATAGAATAGGTACCAGACAAATACAAGTGTCGAAATTGACTAGAAGAGAGGTTACACTACAGTTGTAGCTAACATCGTGGGAGTGTAGCCATATATTAGATCTACAAATCAACACATTATAAAAAAGGCAGAATAAAATTTAATTTTTTAAAGGCGGGTTAACAAAAAGTAGTCCTTTTACCTATTTAAAATTGAGCGATCCATGATTGTATCCAGCTGTATTAATTAAAAATTGAAGATGATGCTAATTCAATGATTCCTAAACACTTTACCTTGAACTATGTGTTGCGGAATGGTTGTGTTTCATTCGATTAAGATAAATGCTATTTGTCATATGGATTTTATTGCGTATGACCAGTCCTATTTTTCATCACTCCTCTTTTAAGCCCGAATAGATCGATTTCATTAGCCTGAATCGTTTAGGCTAGCTCGTATTTAGTTGTAAACATTGATATTAACCAATAAAATGGAAAGATGATCTTGCTGTATTTTTTCTCCCTTTTTTTTATTTATTGAAGCGTAATGATGATGATGACGATAAATCTGTACAGAAAGTATTAATACTATTATTACCTATCTATATCTAAATTGTAATATTTTACTAGTCAACAGGAAATCAATTTGATAGGGAAAATGTTTATTACGCTCCAGATGAAGGATAGACTCATGAGTCAATAAGAGACTTAATTCAAGCAGTAAGATCGAATGTAGATCAATACGTCATCGTTTGGATCAATATCTACTGTATAGATTGGAGTGGAAAGAATAAGCTCGATTGTTAATTAATATCCAATATTTTACCAACCAACAGACTCTACTAATCGATACTACCTGTATCGACAGTAGAACTTTCTCTCTCTGCAACAATAACATCCATTAAATCGCTAGCTTAATTCCACACCTCTTTCAATGAGAGGAACAGACAGAAAAGTGTTGCCCAGACGTATGGAGAGATGGATCGAGAAGAAGATGCAACTACAGGCCCATTCCATTTCAATAGTTGTAAATTGTATCGATTTGTATAGCTTACAACTATTGATGTTGCTTTATGCTATGGCAAGACCGCTAAACTATTTTCCATCCTCTTAATCGTTGCCAACTATACAACTCTACTCTCCATCTACTATCCACACACACTATTATTGCTAGCCGGCTAATGACAATAGACAACATTGCATCTGAATGGACAATGAAGCAAAAGTTATTATGCACATTTTGGCATCTGGACAGTACACAATACAGCGCACCTGTAGCCGGATGTATAATTTTTTATTTCATGATATTACATAATACAAAAATTTTTAAATTTAGTGGCACAAATACCCATTGGTACAAACAGCTGCTCTTCATTCCTTTCCAACTTCGCCTATGGTAACACCATCCATTTCTAGCCTTAAATTTACGCCTAATTCCTGTAACTGTTTTGACGTCTACATCAGCTGGTAGCGACTTAAATGATTGATACCGTTGAAAAAAAAGAAAGGATATAAAACCAAACGTCGACACATTATTAGTGATCAAATCTTTTCCCCTTCATCCAGCTAAAAATTGCCTATTATTCTATCCAAGTGCGATTATTATTATCATTCTTAAGGTAAGATTGTACATACTGTAGGCAACATAGTGATAAAGGTCGAAAATTTGCTCGTACTTGCCTTGATCAATATGTACACTATATTCTTCAGTCTTTATTTTCATCGTGGTATTAAAATCATGTAACGGCCTAGCCATCATTTTGCTCCACTAGTATTATTTACATTTCCATCGTTTCATCAATAGAATCAAACCAACTAATTTAAACTACCCGTAGTCTGTCTATCTTTAAATCGTTTTCTACTCTAACCTACAGCTGTTTTTCTTTTCCTATCTAGTGATCGAAAATATTAAGACTTTCATTCTATTACATATTGATTGAATCGGAATTATTCAACTTCAATAGTATTATACTAAATTAAGACATTTGGGTCAAATCAAGTTTTAATACAGTTGGAAAATCGATACCAAATCTACTAAAAATTAACTAATCGACAGCGTACATCTCATGGTCATAATCCTAGCGATAGAAGTAGCAATTCAACCTGCTGTCAGAACCGTCTGTAGACATTTACCAGATCAGTTAAGCCTAATCAAGAGAAAGTAGGCTAGTCGACAGGTCAATATATCCTTTATCTTGCTTATCTTCACTTATTGATATCAAAAGTCGATTAAAATTCACTGTGCAAAATGCGAATCCCTGACTTACAGACTGGACAAGTTGCTTTAAATTACAAAGAATTTTTACAGCAACAAATTTCTCAGCATCAAGCTACATGTCTAACAGCAGAGAATGATGATGAGACATACTTAGAAATTGATCAAGCAATCCAGGAGTTAAAACGCCATGTACCAACATTTCAAGAAGAAACTGACATAACACCTTTTGAAATACTACGCTTAGCTATAATGTATATCGATTTCTTACAACAAACTTTACAAACTACCGACAATCATCAGAGCCAGAAAAGGTGAAAAATTTTCAAATTACAGCAGATCAAATATCGACAACACTATATTAGATGTTGATATGGAATCAACCGCATCTTTAGTATTTTTGTTTTAAACATTTAGTCTCAATTTAAACTATCAGTATAAGTCTATATAATACTAGTATAAAACCAACGATACATAATTAATTTATCTTAACTGCTGTTAAAACGAACTGCTGGATAAAATCCAATCAGAACCTTTGTGATCAATATTTAAGATAGCTTTTAAAAAAAAGTGGAATCATACGGAAATACAATAACGAAAATGATGTTATTCGACAATATATCATATAGCAATGACGAATAATTTGATGTTGCTTGAGCATAAATAAAATATGCTTTTGCCAAACATGTTCTATGATAGCTTGGCTAAACATTAATATATTAACAATTTCTAATTTATTATGCGATAAAATAATATAAAAATCTTTTACACGTGTCTAATCATTCCATTTTCTCCTTCAACACCTTGACTTTTCTCACTCTATATTCTTATTTCTGACTATCAAATATTTCATATCAACATTTTAGATCATAGACTTATTCATACTTGTAAATTCTGTTGTATTCGTTTACTATGGCTGTTAGTTATGTTATTAGAAATATCCATTTGCGCATACTGTATACAAAATACAAGCACAGAACAAGTATATATTCACGATATACAGAAATATATAAACATATTTATATAGATATAACTATAAAACAATAATACATATATACAGAGAGAAATATAGAGAGATAGATAGATGGATAGATGAATATATCACACTAAAATCTACAGTATATTTCATATATATTATACATGTAACCCATACATATATATACTATATAAAGATTATATGGTAGTATCCACATTACTAATCAGTAAACGGCATATATTTGGCAAATTAATATACACAAGAGAAATTATAAACTGTAATCAGTTGGCGAATATATCCTATTGTAAAGCATCTACATCAATACATTTGAACATTCATTAAATGAAAACAAGAAAAATTAAAAGTACTCCGTAATTTAATGTGTTAATAATTTAATATAGGTTAATTTAAAAGTATACTCATTTGATTGTCATATCGATATCAGTGCTTTAAAATCGAAAGCTTGATACTGTAAAGCATAGCAATTTGCTTTGGTGTTCGATATTCTTTAAGTAAAAGTTAATTGTAAATGCCTATCCGGATACGATGGCCTAACAATATCAAGTAGGAATCAGGATAATAGCAGTCAAGTTTTGAATTGTAAAGTTTCAATCAGCAATACTCTATTATTTAATTCACAGTAAAGTAATAACTGCACAATGTCATTTTTGAGAGGAGCATCTTACTTCCAACTCATCAAGGTCAGATAAAAAATTGGGTGAGAGAAGTAATTTTGCTAACATTATTAGTAATTTAAAGATGTTTTCAATTTTACAGATGAGCACACATACATATTCTATACGTGTCATCTATCGATCTCACTATTGATTAAATTAAATTGTATTTGGAACATCTGGCAAAGTAATGATAGAGATTACTGTGAAAAGAAAGTAGACGAAAGTGTCATTAAGCAATCGATATAATTATTATTACTATTAGTATTATTATTATTATATTGGACATTAAAAAATAAATCATATTTAGCAGCTGCAGATAAGATAAGATAGAAATAAAACATTTAATAAAGCCAATAGAATATATGGCATGTATCAGTATTCACTGAATATAGAATTGGAAATAGTCTCAATTCAATCATTTGGTTTTAATCTTTTGAATTTCTGTTCTATGATACCATTCAATTATTTTTATTTTATATAGGTGTGTTATAGATATATGTACACATGAATATTTAGAAGTAATTATATGCACATCTATATTTGTCATGCAAAGGAAATTGAAAAAGTGAAGTTTAGTTAATGCATTTCAAGTTTCTTATTCATCCCATCGAATAACAAAGACATTATAAAATAATGTTGACCTCAACATCTTCTGCATGGATTATTAACCATTGCTTCAGATTGATGGTACGATTATATTAATTATTTTAGATGTTACGCAAAATTTGTAGTATTGTATGATTAAAATAAAAGTCGAAATATTATTCTTTATGGTAAACGGCATTTTACGCAGCAGGTCTTTTGGATATTCTGATTATTTAACTTCTGTTTTCTTTTCACCATTTTCATCCTCAATTTATACGAAGAAATGCAAATCACTATTACTTGATCAACTCATATTTCGCTTCTAAGACTGCTGATGATATAATATATGAATGTATGAACTTGTTAATTATTCATTATGTAGTCGTAATATAATATTTATTTGTAGAAAGTAGTAATCTAAAGCAACAAATTTGATGAGATAGCTATAACTAGAGTAACCTGTCTCCTTTCATAGTTTCTATACGAAAGATTTAAGATCATTCCTTTCCCATTACATGATCACGAAGGTAGCAAGCTACAAAATTAAGTTATCTAGCGATGATAATACCATAAACAAAATACTGAAAGGATAAATTGTGTATCTAAATCTATTCATTTTTTTAGCATTACAAATTGTATTTTAATTCATATACCTAAAATATTATACATAATCTTGGCTAATAACGAACAACTGACAGCAACTACTCCTATTTTACTTCTATAATCACTGACATGTAGCTAGTAGATCAGAGATGATGATGGATGAAATAAAAAATTCATTAACAACTCTATTAGTATTCTATATTGGCTATTATCTCGCGTTACTTTAAAATAGTAACCTAACTTTGTGAATCAAATAAAGCATATGGACAATGATTCTCAAGCTAAACATAATATACTTTCTGGAAATATTTCATTTTTTTACCTAGTTTTTAATTACACGTTTAACTACTATTTACTCGATTTTGGCGATAACTTGATGGTCATCTATCTGCAAGGTATTGTTTAGCCTATGGTCCAGGTGAAATTAGTAATTATATCAATTTTATGTGTTGCTGTTGTCTTTTGTTATAACATCTATTATCCAAAGAGAATGTTATATGCAAATCCTATTGTTGAATCATTCAAGTAGTCGGACCTGACAAATCGCACATGCCTCGTTTACCTGGTGAATTTTTATCATTCATTGAAATTAACAACAATGTCATCCAATTGAAGTATACACTATTTCTTCTTAGTATGACGTATATGGAACAGAAGAGAAAGACAAAATAAGGCAATAGATGGAGTATTACTACCTTTACAGAATAAATGATCTATTCTATTTTAAGTATATAAATGATTGTCGCATTTGTAGGTCAAATTACTATTACCAAGCAATATTGGTAGAGTATTCTTGCAAATAGATCGTACATAAAATTGTCTTTTAAGCCGTTCTGTTACTTATTCAATGCTGCACACTTACGACTCAATAATTTGTAGCGTAGTACTATTTGAGAACTAGTCAAGAAAATATTCTTAGACTATGGAGGACACTGCAAATGATGGTAATTCAGTCTAAATTAGAAATATTTCGTCGAATTCCATTTTCCTCGATCTTCAAATTCGATCCGTTGATTCGTAGACATTGATAATAGGCGCAAATACAAGATTAATGTAATAAAATTCATCATTCTGGATTCAATGAAATCATATATCTTAGAATGAAATCCTGATATGAATATACTTCAATAGCAAAAAGCCATTTAAATGATGTAAAAATTTAATACGTATGATTACCTGTAAATTGCATTTATGCCATGAAATGCTTATAATTAAATAATGCATAAAATTTGATAACAACCGTACCATTCTTCCCTATTTACTTACTCCAATTTAGGCCCGTTAATACAATAAATGCTATATAAGATGAAACTAAGTTTAAACATGAATACATAAAACTTATTGACAATTGATAATAAGTTAAACAAAACTTGATTGCAAAGTTGATTATCTATATTATTAATTTTAAGCTGTTATATATCAAACTGGATATCAATTCATCAAATCTCATATCTATCAGTAAAAATATAATGAATCCATATTCCCAGAATGAAAATAGTATCTACCCTAACAATGACTTTTACCTGACCTATAGACAATTAGCTTATTCTTTTTTACAACCAAGCCAAACAATTCTTAATCTTGATGTCACAAAACAGCTTTGCAACAAGATAACGCAATATACGATCAATAAGTCAATTCCTTGAACCACGTATCAAGGAACGATATCTGCACTATCGCAAACACTTTTGCTCTACTAGCAGACTACACAAAGACTTAAACGCCTCGTATTTTACGTTAAACACTAAGTTGGACAATTCTTCTTTATTTCACGATATACTGCATTTATATACTATTCCTCAATAGTTCATGAGTCATAGTTAATACAATTAACATTAGAATCATTTACTGAATTAGATATTAATTTTAGCTACTGCTCTCTTAATGCAGACAACAGTATTTACGAACATAGACATGTAATAACTAATACAGAATAGTCAGATTACGATATGTCCTATCACGGAACATCTCCATGATAATTTACAGTCTATCATAAGTAAATTACAATCACAATGATTCGAACTGTAAGCAGATGATTTGCATTCCCTATTATAACTATTATAATTTCAGTATGTGTATAAGTGTCACTGTCATAAAAAGTCAGTGCTATATTAAAATACAGTATATCCAAATTAGAAGTTAACTAAATAAGGATAGTCTAACAGAATTATCCTAACATAGTTATTTCTACTGTAATACAGTATTTAACACTGTAACACTTGATTACGTTAAATAAATATGACGAGGAGAGTTTTTAATATTATGACCAAGTTAACATCGATTAAGGTGAACCTTACAATTTTGATTGCAACGTATTTGAACTAAGCGTTGATTGCGAAAACTTTTTTCGTGAATAAACACAACTATTTCGTTTTCTTAACTGCGGTCTATGTTTACTCTACACCAAGGCTACTATATTAGAGTGCGATCGTGATACCAACTCTTGAGATGGAAATATCCTCAGAAAATTTTAATTTAGTTCCGTCGAAGTCCATCTTTGTTTGGCTGATCACTTGAGCTTAACAAAGATTCAATGATCTACGTCATTAACGGAAGTTATTTCTTAAATTGGAAAAAGCTAAGGCAAGATTGAATTAAGCATTCAATACATTATTGGTAAACCTACTACAGGAAAATAATACGTCATTATAAATACACTAAATAACTAGGGATCATTATATATAATAGTACACTATACTTTTTTACGATTTGCAGATTGCAATAGACGTGAGCTAAATAGAATTTTAAGTTAACCTTTGAATTTATGTTACGAGTAGACCTACGGCAGGATAAAACAAGTCTTGCAAAATTACCATAACATACCAAAAGCGAGAATTTTATGTAATATGGTATTTTATTATATCTTGTAAGTAAATTAAAAGCGCCATTAATGTACTATTTAGCTGATTATTTTACCATCACGATACAATATACGGAAACCTTCAGATCTTGAGTGCCTTTGCTAAAAATGAGAAATCAATCGCATTGGCCTTCAGTACGTTATTTGATTAACCTTTACTTTACGACCGATAGATCATACAGCGAGAATAGGATATAAAACATATCATACGTAAAAGCTACTTAAATTGTCATTGTTAAGAAACAGTAGCAAGGGTATCTTACACTTCCTCGGTTTGTTCTAATAATTCATCAACAGTAAAATTCACTATGGCTAGATTGACTGACTACTATTTTAAACATGCACTCTAAAATAACTGTTAAATCATTGAATAATTCATCAAAATAATTGATTAGCTCGATTATTACTATTACTTTACATGAAATAGTAATTTGTTATTAAACGATTAATAGCGACCACTACAGCCGCAAAAGACGTTGTAGAGAATTGCTATGAGATTTACCATCGACTAAGTAGATAATCTATAGTTCAACTCTTTCTACAGATTTGAAGTAGTGATGCTCATCACAGTGGTGACGACATTTATGTAATTGCTGAAGCTGATTCGTTACTTTCTTGGTTATATCAAGCTGCTGCTCCTAACTTGAAAAGATTGTTACAGAATTTGATAAATTACATAAAAATTTGGTAAACGTATTAATTAGTTAATCATTTTCGCTATTATACAGAAGATATATTATATCGGCGATATTTTTATTTTAGGCTAATTAAATTCATTACAATTTTTTGACCTCTCAAACGAATATTGCTATAGCAGTAAATAATTACAGATATATTGGATTATTTTATTGATCCATATCATTTCAACCACATAATTAACCGGATTGACGAAATTTGAAATATTGATAATAATTACTGCTTTAACCGAACAATAACCATACTAGAAATTTATTCCATAAATATAAACTGTTTTCAGGTATATCTAATCTAGCATCTTCGTCAAGATTAATCTAATCGAAAAGATATTCGACTATTGATCAATATTATGTTGAATTTTAAACTTTCTTCAACTGTGATAAATATTGTGTAGTTCAATCCTTAACTTACACATTGTAAGTACAACATAATAGTAATGATAACACTGGTATTGACTTATTTTTCTTATAAAATTATGTTACTTACTAAGTCTATCAATTTTTAAAATATTTTTTTGATAGTAATACTCAAAATTACAATTAGATATTACCGAATAGAATGCATACAAAAGTGCATAAAATGAATCAAGCAGGATTCTCATAGTATACAGACAAGTGCCAACATGATTTTACCTGAGTATTATTTGTTATTAATATTGTAAAAATTTAGGCTTGCTATATCGATATTGCAAAATTCATATACAGTAATATGTCTACCGAGTATCAAAAGTAAAAACAATCGAATATTGATTACGCAAGTTATCTGAGAATCATCGCGAATTCTTTAGCTCTTCCACGAATTCTGTCTATAAGGTAGTATAATTGTAGCACTTATATTAGTAGAATTAACCAATTTGCTCCAATTGACAGGCACTACCACTATTTTGGTACAGTTATATTAAAATTTTACAAAGGTTTATGTTTGCCTTTTCACATTACGAAATTTATACGAAGCTAAATGTCTATATATAGTATGTACACTTTACGTGATAATGACTTATTAAATATCATGTAATCATGTTTTGAAACTAAAAGCGGAAAGAAATAATTCATAAATGAATAGACTATGTTATTCGCATGCTTAGAAGTAGTTTAGGTCAGAGTAAATATGTAAGCGATTACTTTAGCTAGGCAGATTATTTATTATATTAGGCGACAACTTACACAGCGAAGATATAGAATAACTTAAATTACTTGATTTCCATCAATTAAATGGGAGGATCTTCTTCAATGAAAATCTTAGAAAATTATAACATAGATTTTGATGAGAAGTTCTTTCTATTGCTAATTGATTTTATTTTGATTACTTTAGCGAGCGGATTGAATACTAGAAACTATTCGTTCCATGAAACGTCTATTATACAGTAGCAATAGTCTATTCTATAATTATCAAAGTCCCTTAGCAATTTCTACTGCCAGCAGTTATTTCGTTCCATTCATGTCAATCAATTTTCTGAGATATTTATAACAATTCAAGATAATCTTTCCCCTTAAGTTTTCCTGTTTTCCGTATTTCTTAAGCTTATCTATAATCCAAATATCAATATTTTACGACTATTCCAAAAAGTTATATTCATTATCAATATTATCCCTATTCATAATGGTAAATGTTAGATATTTTTTAGCCGATACTTAAGTAATCATTTCTTTACATCTTAATAAACATCGTAGAATGGGAGTTTAAAAATTTCAAATATCCCAAGATTTCATTTAATGCTATAGCAACCCCAAGCAAAATTTGTATCAATTAAAATTATAGCACAAAAGTCAGTCCATTGAAAGGCAAAGCTATGCTAATATTATTTAATCAATATGATTACAATTAGACTTAAACTATCCCAAACATTCTAGTCGTTCTACTTGGAATTAGTTGATATTGGACACAGTAGGTAATACAATATTGCAGAATTAGCCACCGATGATAGGCATGAATTCAGCCGTATGAATGCTTTATTTTGATGAAAACGATAGGAAAAGATACATAAAAATTGCGATTGTTAAGTGCGATTTCCTCTCAATCCCATAGTCATAGCAAGGCGATCTTACTAAGAACACTATTGATCGATTATCTGCCCATTTAAGAACAGATGCTCTATTATAAATTAAATAAATATTCAGGAATAGACATTAATCAGTAGCTAATATTTGGTTAAAAATCATCTACTGCCTTATTACTACGTTACTTGGTCTGTGAGTAAAGAAAGAAATAACAAATTGCATGGCACGGATTGTTTGTCAATTTATTTAGTAGCAAGGCAGGACAATAGTGCCAATAAAGATTAAAGAATGACTATCAATGGTAGTTAATATTCAGTTAAAAAATCCTTTGCAAGGATATCACCATTTAATTTGTAAGTACGTGAACTGTAGCATGCAATTTTCATTATTAAACTCCGTTTCACGATATGGCTAAGCCAAAAATGGAAATATTAATTTTTTTCTAAAATTGAACCAAATTCAGAGCTAATTTCAGTTTATTTCCATGACTCCCTAGTAAATTCCCGGTTTCTTCCTATTTTGAAGCTATAGTAATGCGACACTAGTTAAGTAAAGCAAATAAAGCAAAGCCTATTCTAATCATATAAAAATCTTGAATTACTTCATATAAACTCAATTAACAATATTATGCAGTCCGGTAGATGTACAAAATACCAGATTCTCATAATATCTTTTCAATAATCTACATGTGTATCTCCTGCTTCCTAATGATAATAATTATGATTTACTGGCTACGTTTATAACTATGATGGTTAATAATTTTTATTGGGGTAGCTATACCGATATCTCTCTGCTATTGATCAAGCTGCTTGTCTGACTTAACACTAACTTTTAAGTTTTTCTTGATTTCCAATCTAAATTATCGACGGAAACCTGTCTGTCTTGTAACTCCTTTTAAGTAAAGACAATTAGACCAGATGATTGATGTACCTAAAGTTATCCAGACATCATGATGACATCCTTGACAGACATTTATTTACTCATCTAAATAAAATTAGCTCAATTTACTCTGTCATAAAAAAATGAAACAAGAAATCATAGCCCGTCAATTTCAATTTTATAGTCTTTGGAGCCTACAGAAAAATGGATAAATTCTTATTTTAAATTATAATACCATTCATCTTGGATCTTATTCTAAATCGAACGATTTTTATCAACAATAATTATTACTGTGTTAGTAACATTATGGTTTGGATATACTGTAGATAATTCAGATTCTTTTTTCACCTGTTTAAATTGAATTTATTTCATCTTGTCATGATAAAAGAATGCTGTCGTATAGGATTGATGATTGGCAGTAATTGCATACATTCCCTTGCCAAGATTATCAATTGGATATTAATTATCGAATTTGGGTAATATCTAGAAATATAAATTTTTCTCCATCATAAAATTACGTATACGACCCTAGTATAAGATGAGATGAGCATGGGGACAGTATAAAACTAAAATGCCTTAATTAATCATTGAAATAGAGTTTAAACGTTATTACACTAGAGCTATATTAATGCGCGACCCTTGATCCGAATGATAATTAAGTAACGCTATGCGTGATAATCATAGTAGAAAGAAGGATTTCAGCTGGTTTAAGTTTTCTATAGGAGAATGATTACAATCAAATTTTATTATCTCCATAATTAATTCAAAAAAAGGATATCTAATCTGTAGCCAAATAATTACATGCTTCAAGGTTAAATTCCAGCTAAAGAATAAGAAGAATATCAGAAAATCAACCTTAAAGCAATTGGGCTTTTTTTAGCAAGCATCAATGAATTCTGATGGAAGCAAAAATGGCTAATGTATCGATTTACTAACTCTACATATGAGTTCTTAAGCTCAAACTATTGAAAATATACAGAAATATATTTTGAGAAAAAAAAAATTGTTTTTGCTTTGACGGTAATACCTAGTTTTTCGATAAATTGATGCACGAGTATTCTAGGTTGCAACTATTCCGAAGGCGCAGAAATCTATTTCCAAGAAGGAAGTATCCCTATCATGACCTAACTATCTTCTTTCGATGAATAAGTAGATATCAATATTTTTAGCTTGCAATTATTTACGTAGTGTAAAAATATCTTTAATTATATGAAGAAAGTTGCTTTCACGACCTATCTTATTAGTGTACAGTATAATGCTTTTGTGAATTTCAAATGTGAGAGATTCCATCATTTAATCTTAAATTGAGCCTGAAGATTACAAGTTATGATCTAAGTGTAGTGAATTAAAATTTACTTCTAATAGAGATACTTTCACTTTACAAATTCAAAATCGGATAGCGTGATAAAATTGTTAAAAAATGACAGCTGGAACAGCTGGATAGTATTTATATCTTGACCTCTCAGTCTCCTTTCCATGATGTTAGTATCTTATGATCTAGAATAAGAATAACATACGCCAATTTATCAGCTAATACACATTATGGTAGTTACAAAGAGTCAAAGAAGTGCTACATAAAACTTTCGTATATTCCAAAATCGAGGGATCTAAAATATAGAAATAGCATTAGATTAACCTCCAATTGAATCGAACTATCACAAACTATAGCCTATATATCCATAAATTATAAATTTAAATCGGTATTTTTACTTGGAATTCAAGATTTAATGGCGCGACAAAATCGTTTAAAAATGACCGATAAAATGAATGCTGAGCTAATAAGCAATTTAGAATTAATCAATTGCATCAGAAGTTGGCGATGATTGCTGATTTCCTATGTGGCTTTTTCCTTAGTATCGACTGAGAGGTCCTAGTCGTAAAAGATAGAAAACGAGCATGATAAAAAATTGAAAGTTTAAACAATACAGGGCTTCTATTTTGATACTTTTAGTCAGTTAATTTTCAATTCTTAGTTTAATATCATTGATTTAATTGAGTAGAAAAGTAAATATCAACTTCTAGGCCAATTTTAGTGATAATAAGGTATTTTAGCATGATATGGTATGAATATGGTCAGAAAATAACGGTATCATCAGATGAAAAACAGGAAACGTAGATACAGGAAAAATAGCCAGATAATACGTTACTCCTGCAAGTGCTGATCCGGCCAGCTGTGAGGCTATTGCTTGCTTATAATAGCCTATGATGAAAGTGTATTATATTCTTTTCCAGCTGACTGTTATTAATAATTATTATATTCATGATTTAGATAGCTGTAGAGATAAAAACTACCGCTCTTCCATTTTCATTGATATTAATAAAATATTGATAGTGATTCTTAGACAAACAAACGGCCAAAACCCAATTGTTCAATATAACCCTTGTTGAAATAACCATTGAATAATTTCAAGACAGAATCATTACTATGTTAACTTATAGCACCTGCAAGAAAATCTTATTGTTCATCTACATTCCAATCTCAATTTCCTTCATAATTGATAATAAATTGAGTGTCCTACGCAAATTTATTTGATCAATAAAGGTACTTGCAGTAGACGAATTGTCCATTCTACCTCTTATCTTGTCCATGATATAGTTTATCATGACCTTTTAATTATTTTAATCGAGATATTTTTTGTAAAAAGAATTTTATTTGACATATAAATCTTAATATGCAATTTGTAAATTGTAAGAATCGATAGTATAGCTTTAAAGTAGGATGATAATTGCCGCATGCTAGTCATTCTATTTGATAATAATGATAGATGTTCATAGACAATAATAGAAGCCTAGCTATTTTATCGGATTTCCGTTTATTCCTATCTCATTTTTGATCCGTGATACAGTTAAGATGACCCTTTCAACTATTAAAACAAAGATATTTTTATACAAATTTCATTTTAATATGGTCTGGTATGATTTGGAGTTAAGGCATTCTAAAAATTGATCTTTCAGCCTTAAAAGTAAGCATACAGGTATTTTATCTAATTCTAGTTGTATAAATCTATTTATCTTAAACGAGAACAGGCAAATTGATGACAACTGTGCTGATACAGAAAAAGAAATAATCATTGACGATGAATAATAGCTTTAAAATTATTTTATCTCAATTATTTAGGTTGTTATTGTCTACAATTATTCATTAAAATAACTAATCTATCAATCAATCTAATTCTATTCTTCATTTAACTTGTAGAGTAATTACACTACACGATCACGAAAGAATAGATTAGATTGAATTATTAACAATTTATCCACGAACAGATCGAAAAAGTATTAACCTCAAGTAATCTATTTAGAATTATAAAGTTATTATTGATTTAAATTTTATTTTACAAGAACAGCAGCTGTTAATGATTGTATTGAACAAATTGGATGTTGTATTGCGCCAAGACTTTGTTGTCAACAAGATAATCGACGTTGTTAATTATTAATTATACCGACATTATGTTGATTCACTACTATGTAATTGTAATATTTAGAAAATAGAATCAAGCAGCTAAACTGAATATTCAATATTAAGGTAATATACATATGACCTGGAACTAGATTCTAGTCTTACTGTAAAGCAAGTGAGCTACTATTAAATCGCTATCTCAACGTGGAACAGTAATACGTCATCAAAATACTAAGGCAACTAGATATAAAGCACAGAAACCAAATAACCTCTTGAAAGACGATTATATATAATTAATAATGATGAATTTTAATCTAGCGAATAATTATTACTTTATTTCTAATCATTTACATCAATACGCCTCTAATTGAGGACGAAATATACAACATCCTCCAGGCAATCCCTTTATTTTATCGATATTGACAAATTAAAAAATTATCCTGCGATATTTCGTTAAGAGCGCAAGGAAACGCTAAATAATATTTCCCGTAAACCAAATTCATCACTAGTTGCAAAAAATGTATCCATATCGGATTCTTCCCACTAATATAAGCATCTAGTCTTGCCCTTAATTCTGACTGGATTCGACTTACGAATAAAAATAGTTACTTTAATGTCTCATAATTGGAAATAATACACTAACATGGAACGATAGCAGAAAATAGTTCACGTATATTGACGACCGAATATAAACAGATACGCGCCTTTAATCGATTTTATTACTCCATACTCAGTCAGAAAGGACAGCTAAGCATACAAGTTTTGTTTATTAGCAAGCTGCCGTAACCAACTCACGTCGTTTACTAAATATCACAGCTATTAGTATATCGAAATTGGACCTGCAATAGACTCATTCACATCATATAATATATAATCTCTTTTAATACTGCGATTTATTTACTAATATATAACTGTTAATTTAGATATTTTATATTCTGACGTAATCTGATAGCCATAGACAATATAAGAGACTCGTTAGCGAATATAGCTAAAAGAGTTCAAAAATACTACATAATTACCGGTATCTATATAGGACTTATATTAACCTTAACGCCAGAAAGAACAATTTAGTATGCTAATTTTATTCATTATAGCAATCATTTATGAGTTTTACTACGCACTGTAATAAAATTTCATGTTATAAAGTAGCCATAGCTAGTTTAACTACGCCTTAGGAAATTGATAGAAAATTTTTTTAAGAATGAATGTTCAAATCCGGACTAAATAAGATCGGGATGGAAACTAAACTTTTACAGTTAAATGACAAAGTAGAACAACTTTAATTCTATTTCCTCATTATGATACGGCTATACAATAGAATAGCATAATTTACGATCAACAAGTCGAGTTCGTGAATCATGTATCAGAGACAATATCTACGCTATTGGGAACACTTTTCCTCTCCTAGTTAGTAACATCTAGACTTAGGCTTATTTTATATTAAACACTAATTTTAAGAACTATTTTTCTATTACACAGTATTCCGCATTATATACTATTTTTCATAGATTCTCGAGCCCTGATTAATAATATTACTTTGAAACCTTGCAATGAGTTACAGGATTAATTCTACCTGCCGCTACCTCATGAGAATAACAATACCATCAAATCAGCTAATATCAAATATTTCCTTCATATTACTGACAAAAATCGAAGATTCTTTTAAGATTATTCGCTCTATTATTTTGCTTTACGAATGTGCTCATCATGGTTAGCTCGTCAGATTTTATAAAGCACGAAGTCAAAATTACTTTCTTGTGCATTTAATTATAAATCCATATTGCCAACCATTCGCTTGTTCAGACTTGTCAGCTAACTTAATTATAAGATAAAATTTCGAAAATATATATAGGTAATACTGTATATTTAGATTAGCAAGAACACAAGTAGCATTCAATAGCTTATTTATCAAATTAACACTCTGAGTAAAACAAGGCAGAAAAATTTTTGATACCTTAATAGCGAAGTCATCGAAACCCTTAATACAGTAAAAAGAGATCTCTGTACATTATTCTATTCAGAATCATAGTCTCACGGCTGAATTTATGATACACGTAGGATGGTTTTCCATTCATCGCCAACCTGAATGAGCATAAATCAAGTCATTGACAAAGGCAGTATAAGATTAAAATCCTTGGCTTTAATTCGTTTATTGTCTATGAAGGGACAATTTTATCTGGCTTTATATTTCTCCAAGCTTGTTTCTACTCTTGTAAATAACGGAATCACTAAAATGTGCTTTTTTATTTTCAGTCATATGTAAAACCATGGGTAACAGAAAACGAATTTCTTTTATTGCTTGGGAATCATTCATTTATGTTAAGATTATCTAAGATACCTATTTTATTTTATTTTATTTTTAATTAGTTAGATACCTAATTTATAAGATAGCTCAAAGGCCAGATCGTTTTTGATCATGACTACCTCATGTTATATAAGTACATTAACGTATTTTAAAATAAAGCTGTCACAAACCAGCTTCGTGACAAGGATAACGTAAAATAAATCTCTAAATCTCTAAAAATCTGCGGATTCAGTATCCCTACTCACAAGAATTTAGACGCCTTTGATTCTACGTTAAACTCAACTAGACAATTGAGAACTACTTTATTCAACTATCTGACAGGCTTATATACCCTTCTACAGCAGCTAAAATTCATGAGTCATCTTATAAAAATACTTCGGTGAGAACATCTCCTAACTAATTTTTCACATTCGGACTACAACATGTCCATTCACAGAATCATTTCAATGCACATTACAGCACAGCATTAAATTTACTGTAACACATTTATAATTAGAGTAATTCCTATTGTAAGTAACTAGTTGTATTATCACTATATTATATTCACCAAATTTAGGTAGCTATTTCTTCACAGTAGTTCGTACCGTGACAAAAGCATAAAGTGATACAAAATTAGGTACAAAATTAGGTCTAAGAATACGCGACTGCCATATTGTTTATTAGTATGCGGCTACTCGCAAATATAGATAAAAGATATAAAAATGACTTATTTTTTTTAAATAAATAGAGTTCCTTATTTAACCGTTAATGCATCAGAAGAAGTCTATATCGTTTTTGCCGTTAAAATTTTAGAAAAAATTTACAGTTTTCATGCGAAATTAATCCTGATAAGTAGTTCGAGATACTAATCAAAGAATACGCAATAATTTGTTAAATTAAATAACATGTATAGTTATAATTGCATCCTATTCAACAGTTCCTTAAACCGTCGCTAGCTTACTTGATAAATAACAGGATCTTATATTTCTTTTGCCTAACAACTAAACTTTTATGAATGTACAATCTACTAGCATAAATGATGATTAGAAGTTCTAATATTTTATTGTAATAATTCAACCATCTACTTTATAGGTCGTACTGTAATATTTAGTAGCCATTTCGATTATTTTAATTAATATCGGTTAATTATGGATTGACTTATTGGTGCATATTACGATTTGATTATGTGAACGAAGAAAGCCGTATATGAAAAGAAAAGAAATCATTTCCTAACGATTTATCTATCAACCATCAGTATAATTTGATTTCGATATACTTATCAAGTATTTTTCTGTTCTTGAATTTATATGTTCGAGTTATTTCTGTATAACTTGTTCTTTCTATTATTTATTTCCTGTTTATTAGGTTTGCTGTTCTTTTCTTATCTCGTATAATAAGCACAGATGTTTCCGTAGCTCATTTCCTCTATCACCTATTAAAAATATTAAATTTCCCCCGTTATTCTTCATCAATGTAATCAACCTATTCTTGTTTTGCTTCTAGTCATGATAGGATATGCTAGAAAGGATATTCCTTGATAAAACTAACAATTTATTGATCACTACTGCTAGGATGACCAGAAGAATTCTGGTATCAATATAAAATTCTCGCAATTTCTCGATTTCGAATTAATTAAAGCTTACTGATTATTATCTTAATAACTTTATGCCGACTATTTTATAGTTAATTCGTGTTAAATCTACTCTATTTTAATCTGGAGTCTATTTGACAGTATCTATTTTATACAGCGCTACCTTATATTGAGAAAATTAATTACACCTCATTTTCTATTTTAATCCTTTAAAATTTACCAAGTAATTACAGTATATGATTATTACTTTAATAGATATGGTTAGTTTGCTATATCTTTATTGATTCTATTAGACATAGCGATTACCACGTATTGAAAGAAAATCAATTCTAGCCCAGTTTATTTATTAATTCTTTAAAATTTTTAGTAGGTAAACATATGAATGCTACCCGAATGAATATAGCTAATTTGTTATTCTATAACCTCTATTGTTAATGGCTATTGAATAGATCCTCTATGCCAGATGTGTATATATCGATATAATCATACTGAACATATATAAAAAATATTTAAAATATGACTCGTAAAAGGTACTTCTCTATTATACGTTCATTATTCCATTGTATGATTATTCTGAACTCAATTATTAATAAATGTAGCTACAATGATGAAGTAACATATCGATTTAGTTGTTTATTAATGCAGTAAAAAGTAACGAAGTAAAGATATTTGAGTAGAAATTACCTAAGTAAAATAAATGAAGGATATTGTACAGTCAACATTTATCTATTACGGCAGTTGACGATATAGTAAATTTTTTACATCTTGCCAGCATAGAAAAAGAAAGAGATAGCTTATTATTTTAATTCAATTTAAAACAGCAAATTTCCGTTTTAAATATGGCTACCAAAATACATTCATTAATGGAAATAATCCCAAAAAACAAAAATTGCAATCTATTTCCATTAAAAACGTCTATTTTATTTTTTAAGACTATGCTATTATAAAAAATTAACCTGAGCAATTTGAATCGAGACTTTCTCTGTTTGGAATAAAAAGTAGACTATTAATACAGTATAATCCTTTTTATTAAAGTAGGATTGCAATTTCTCATTTGCAATAGTATCTAATAAAGTCAATAGAAAGCAATATTATAAAATACATAAAATTATATACGGAAATAATTTAAAAGATCAATAGACAGCTGGACATCACTATGGGATCATCTTTCACGCTTAAATTAGCAATATAAGCGTGACTTTTATTATGTAATGCTAGAACGCTATCCAATACAATAGTTGTGTATTAAAAGTGACATCCTATTAGACAATAATCTAGTGCAATATTAATGGAATTTCTTCAGCACCTGCTTCTACTCGTAAACAAGTTTGACTCTTGTTAAAATGATCATATGAAATTATTGCGTACAACATTATTGCTTTCCATCATTTTTAATTTAGCTAGCTATTATTCTTTTCTAACGCAAAAGAATCGGAATCTGCAACATTTCTACAGTAGAAATGCGGAGTTGTTAGAAATGGAGTCTTTATAAATATGTCTTTCATAAATCATGACTAAGTAAAATTTTGAACACATTTTTAGCACGATAATGGGATCATGGGATCGATGAAAGAATTTTATTTTTTAATTAAAGTCAGGAATTCTATCGCGACAGTTTAGTAATATTCATAAAAATAGAGTTGGTTCAATTTTGTATTTACCATCACGGGTATCTGATAGCTAACGCTAAAGAAATGCTATA